>NC_142638.1:1820681-2123712 GCF_059453375.1 Lepisosteus platostomus
AGCATCATGTGGCTCCGTTGGATCGTGTGGCAAGAATAAACATCCCTGCATGTCTTCTCCATCCTCTCCGAGAGGCCTTTTGTGGAGGAAAAGTAACAAAAGAACAGCATTTGTGAGGAACGATTCCCAGGTTTGTCATAACTGTGGGAGTTTCAGAGTGGGCTAGACTCTTAAACGTAATCAATACCTGCTGTTTTTCTTTTAAAATTATCAATCATATGTGTTCTATACATAAAATTAAATCACCTGAAAGCTCGTCTGAACTGCTAGTACAGCCAGTTAATTTTACTGTATGTCGTGGTTGCAATACACTGTTCTTCCAAAAGGTGGCAAAGTTCTATCCTCAGTATTTAAAGATGAGCAAGTCTTCTACTGTGTTCAATAAGGTCCAATTTATGCAACTTTCCAAAATGAGCTCTCTCTCACACTCTACACTAGACACCAATTTTAACATTTACCACAATAAATTCACCCCTGTTTTTTTGATAAGAGAACAAAAAACCTTTTAAAGATTAAAGGAACGGTTTACATCGCCCTTCATTCAATATGATATATGATAATATGATATCTTAATTCTGTTTGCTAGTAGCCAACAAGGAATGATTCTGGAGAGCACCGACATGGAGAGTTTCTTGTGTGCTACAGTAGATGTTACATAATTCCAATCACAGTTAATTAAAAATCATTATTTAAATCCTGACTGGCTGTGATATACGGTACATGTTCAACCACTACAAAACATCTGAAGGTATGTTCATGTGAACAACTCCTTTCTTCTCTTAGCAGGTGAATTGGATTATTTCCTTTTTTCACAAGGTGCTGATGAATCATCTTATTTATGCAGAACTTAGAACATAAGAAAGGTTACAAATGAAAGAGGTCTTTTGGCCCATCCAGCTCATTTGGTAGGTAGTATAAAACACTGTATATTCAAGGATCTCAACCAGCGGTTTCCCGATGGCTTCAACAACATGGGTACCTTGTTCCATACTCCCACAACTCTCTGGGTATAGAAGAGCCTTGAGTTATTTTTGCACTTCCTTATTGTTTGTCAATGGTCTTGAGGAATTTGAATATTTTGATCAGGTCACCTCGTAATCTTCTCTGTCCAATCTGTCAGAGAAGGACCTTATACCCTCAATGTAACTGGTTGGTTTTCTATGAGCTGATTACAGAGCAATGATATCTTTTCTGTAACCCTTCGACCACAACTGTACACAATATCGTAAATTACTTTTAGACTTGGCTTAAATTACATCAGAATGCCCCACAATGTTTTTAAAATTTTCTGGTTCACACGAGTAAATCTCCCATGGATCACCTCCCAGTAAACAGTTAGCTAAATAATCAAATAATCACTTCCTGCAGCTCTCTGCTTAATATGGCAGACAACAAGTTATAAATATGGGCCTGTGTGTCTGTTGTATAGGGATACTGTACCATGTTGAATGGCTAGATCCAAAATGAAACTAGCGCTTTGACCTTATGAATAACGCTGGTGGAAGATTTCACATTCTTAATATCATGAAAAACACTTCTTTCCTTCAATTCCCAAACAGCTCCTTCTAATGGCTTTACACAGTGCCCCAGCTAGAGAGGTCACCACATGGAGCAACTTGAACGGCTCAGTAGATTGCACCATACATTAGTGAGGCTGTGCGACAATCTCTTCTCAGCAGAACTAATCATACAATTTATTAGCAATTACTTTATCAATGCAGGGCCCTGATAACTTTCCAACATGGACACACACATCAAAGCTAAATAGTACTATTTCAAATTCTAAATAGTACTGCCTTGTTCAGCGGTCGTCAACCAATGACAATCAGGTTAGCACCTTCTGTATCTAGACACAGGAACACTGTTCTGCCATCATCAAGGCAGACTCATCTCATCTCCAACCCTGCTTCTGGAGACCCCAAGTCGAGTTAGTCTTAAAGGGCGCCTAGAAGATTTAAGCAAGTAAGCTCTCTAATTTAAGAGAACACTGATGCTTGAGGGCTAAAGGGTATTCATATTTGGGTACCAGACAATTTCTTAATTAACTAAGCCAGAGATTTGTTAAATTAAGTAGTTACAATGAAATTGTAAATAGTCTTTACAAACTGGTGATTTTAAGGAGACCTCTAAAGCCCACTTGGTTGGCGGGCTCTAGGACCAGGGTTGGAGAACGGTCTAGTACCTGTCTAGGCAAATTCAATCTTAAAGTTAAGCAGCTTCAACAGGAAACCTGAAACAGAAAAACTGAGGATGCCCACTGGCCAACAGTCCACTTTGCTCTTGGATTATGGGCACTGATAAAACTAAAATACCGCTAAACTGGAGGTCCAATGCCACCCACTGAGGGGGCAGATTGTGTTCCTGAGCACAGTCTGGAAATGTGAGGTAGAAATAATCTTTTCCATCACCTAAATGTCAAACACTGGTTTGTGGTTTTTGTTTATGTAGTTCCCTGCCTGCTGCATGTCCTGAGATTCTGTGCGATTCTGGTCTTGCACTTGTTCCTTCATCCCTCGCCACACGAACAGACTCCAAACACGCAATCTGGGTCATGTGGAAGCACACAGCCTGCTGTCCCAGACCCACACCTCTCTTTCACACACACTTCCTCCCGAGTTAACGCAAGGCCTGTTCATACAGGGCACAACGAAAACAAGCAAAATTTACCCAACAGCATCTGATGGCTTTCCTTTCATGTCCTCCAATTTGTCATCCCCTCGTCTCTCAGCTGCAACCCCTGAAGCTCCACAGGAGAGATGAAGTTGACAACACAGCCTGGCAGAGGATCTGCACACTGTCTCCCCTCAGTCGAGCATGTCTGAGTGCTCTCTCCATCCATGTATTAGATATGTAATTTTCAGTGCCTCCAACAGCAAAGCTAGGGCTCAAAATAAGGCTGGTTTCTAACCTGGCACTGGTTTTTACACAGCTCTCTACAAGAGCAAGGAAAAAGTACAGATTAATTCCACATTGAAGAAATACAGAGTTTTGGCTGTTGATCCTGCTTCAAGCGTGTTCGGAAGAAGGTTCAAATGTCAAAACATTGTTTCTTCAGTGAGGAATTAAACTTAATTGTTCCTTTGCAGCAAACACATACTGATGCAGCTCCCCAGTAGAGCCTCTATAAAACTGACTGAGCCTGGCAGAGTCACAGACTGCACTGCAGACACCCCCTACTGCTGGGAAGTACGTGGGAACAGACACTAAAGGTCATCAAAACACTCAATATTTCATGTCTGAGAGAGTCATCAACAACCAACCCTTTTCAGAAGTTTGCACTCACAATTCACAACCATTCACAAAACTGAGTAACCCAGTATGGTGGACCAAATGCAGAAACTGTGATATCAGAACAGGAGTAGTTTATATTCTGCAAGGGAAGGGTACTGTCAACCAAGAGATGATATGAACCGCTCCTCCATTAAAAAACTCCAGGGTTTCAGATCATCAAACTTCATATGTTTTACCTCTTCTCACACGTGATTCTTTCAGTTGAGACCAGGGGCTGCAGCCCCAGTCTTCAGGGGATTACAGTCTCTTCTGGGTTCCTTAAGTACTTAAGTTCCCCATTTGCAATAGGACATCTTTAACTTTCAAAAACTGAAACCCTTTCCGGGTTTAACGCATTTGATCATTTAAAGAGAACTGCAAAACCTTGCCTTATTGCTAGACTTTGGCCCTAGGGGACCGAAGTTAAGGATCTCCTTGGGCATGTTCAGAAATGCCTCCTGTAGTAACTATTTCAGTCTAAAACGAGGACTCAAAGCCAGCTGGAGGGAAAATGAGCTGGACAGGGCCTCTAGTACATACAGCGTAGGCTGGGGCACCGAAGTCTGGGCAACACTGCCGATGTCCCAATTAGTTCTCTTCCTCCCAGCTGAAATGGCTACAGAGCCTGTTCTTATTTCAGAATATTTAACGTGGCATTCCAAGCAGAATGAACAAGAAGACACATCCTTATCTGAGCTTACAGAACCATTCACATTCACTGGACAGGAATTCAAAGGATGACAAAAAAGGACAGGAATTAGCTATCACTTGCTCCACTCTCTTCACTTCAGCTATCAGAAACAGTGTCTGAAGCCTTCTTGGTTGACGTAGCCAGTGATCCTGTTACCTATGATATCACTAGGTACCTTCACTGAGCATTAGCTACCAATTATGTACAGGTACTGTATCTGTGCAGAACAAAAAGACTAGTGACCCAACAACAAGACACAGGTACACAAATTCAACAAATAGGTCATAGAACTGATCACAATATTTATCATAATATCACTCATGATGCATAAATTCATCAAGATCAATGAATGAAAGCGATTTTTCATGAAAAACTGAAGCACGATATCTGCTCTTTTTAGATGGAAGAGAATTCTCTTGCAGGGAAGCCATTAAGAGATCAGGTATGGGTGCTAATTTATTCCAGAGTATGCCTTGCATGTCGTTTTGGTTAACACCGACACATAACGTCATTTAAAGGAGTGTTTTTAAGTGCATGGCTTGTCTCTTATTGTATTTTATGTCTTGGCTTTTTCATGCAATTGTGGGTTGTTCTTTACCTCTGGATTAACATTAATTTTCAAAAATCCACCAGAAACAAAAAGACATGCTCCTGAAAATACTGCATTAATGTAAAAAAGAAGGAAATGGCACATCTCATACCAAAATGGTTTCTTCTCTTAAACAGAAAGTTTAAAAAAAACTATTTTGAGAGCTGTATTTATATGGAATAATTTGACCTCAAAATCTCACTGTTTTGAAGCTTATCCGCAATACAACATTGTTGTTCCTGGCACAATTATTCTCACTAATATCCTGATTTTAAAGGTGCACATCAACCGAAGATAAAAAGATACGCATCTTGCCTGAAGCTCATTTAAAGCTCTTTTTTCTTTCAGCAAGTTAAGAGTGTATATTAACTGTGAAGAATCTGTTGTGGGGAAATGAGGCCTCAAGTCACGAGCAGGAGGGAATGCCCTGCACAGCAAGAATAATGAAGAAAGTGCAAGAGCTTGCACGGAGGATCACAGATGATATGAACTTCATTCGTCCTGGCTTTGTAATACCTATTTCAATGTGCTCATTCACCAACGTGGGAACCCCAGCACGTTACTGGTAGTCTATTGCACAGAATGTTTAGTAAATAACATGACATAATTTGCAATTCACAGGTTTTAACAGTCCATACAGATAATTTCACACAAACCCTTCTGCATTCTTGCATGCCATCCTGTTTTCCTGAATCAAAAATGTAGTAATTTGCTCAAGTCACAAAGTACATTCAGTACATAGCTCAGGTTCACTAAATTCCTGACAGAACATGAGAAAACAATCCTGTATTAAAAGGTACGGAGTTGTGTGCTGTCCTTACTGATCGCAGCAAATAGAACCACTCATTTGCGGAACACAAACAAAAATGTCAGTTTTCCACTGATGACATACATAGAATACCCTGTGATTTTTACAGTGCACTAAAAAGCATTTAGTACACACCGTGTATCCTTAAGAGGGGTGGTCACTCTCATTCCAGAAATTCAGTTCTATGTGGAATCATTAAAGGCATATGAGTAAAGGCCTAGCTACTTGTAATACATTGGAATCTACAAGTTAAACAAATACTAAGTGAATATCAGTCAGGGCTGCTCTTCCTGAGAGCCAGGGTTACAGCCACTATCTTCGACTACACCTAAACCTGTGGGTTTTTCTATGTTAAATACAAAATGTCTGAGGACTTTATCCAAACTGTACTTTTCTTAGTCAAGGTCCACAGGGATCAATATTTATGCATATGATACTTTTGCCTTAATGGAGAAGTTATTTGGTAAAACAATGTTTTGTTTTGGTTTTGAAAACATTAAAAAGGGTTCATCACTGCTTGATGTATTTAGAAGATTTTTTTATGAAGCATAAAATCAAGCATGTAAAATAACTTTAAACAACTTTTAAGGTTTGTTATTAGGGCCTGGACAGTACCTCAGAAGACAAAATTTTAAACTCAGTGCAATCACTAAAGTGGAATACAGTACATTGTGTTGAGAGAGAATTCTAAAAACTAAAACTGTAATGGGAAAGCCTTATGATCCTGAAAATCTAAAATACTACATTTACAGCAAAATAAAGAAGCCAGGTTGCTCAAGCTTTACCCTGTGTGCTTTTGAGGATGCAAGAATTGCAGCACTTCCTGTCAGTAAACAGAAGGTGAAAGGTCACTTCCTGTTTCTAGGGCTAGCTGATCTCACATTCACTCTGTGACTCTGTGGAATGCTGGTTGTGGGATACCTGGGCTGGATATACAAATTTAAAATAAAGATATGCCATTTCTAAAAAGCTTTTTCTTTTAAAAAAGAGATACAATTTGAAAGGGGAGCAGTGGGAGAAGATGGCAGTTTAAGGGCTGAGTCTCTGTGGTGCACAGCAGGGGGGCAGGGTAGGGGGCGCTGTGGGGCCGAGGCGGAGGTTACGCGGTCTTGGTGAGCTTCTCCGGTTCTTTGGAGGCCCACAACTCCTTGTGCTGCCGTCGTCCGAAGCCCTCGTCGTAGTTTCCTTTGCTCTTGAAGAGCTGCTGGAAGTGTGGCTTGCAGTAGAATTCGCCTTCGAGGGCTGCGTAGGAGCCCAGGCTGTGGAAGGGATCAGAAAACACACAGGTCAGGAGATTACAGATGACACATCAGACTCCGCCCTCCTCTGATGATGTCAGATTTCTCACCCGTGGTAAGACATGCTGGTAGGTTAGATAGTTTCTGGGAAAAGTAGCCTTAGTGTGAGTGTGAGTGTGAGTGTGTCTGTCTGACCAGCCATGGACTGGCGTCCTGTGCAGGCTGTACCCCCTCTGTGCCTGTCCCTTGCTGGAACAGACTCCAGCTCCCCCGCGGCCCTGGCCTGGACGAAGCAGTCTGACGCTGGGCGAGCGGACAGAAATCGGAAAGAGGCTTTAAGTGAGCAGTTTGGAGGAGTGCTGTGCCAGCAGGGGGCAATCTTACCTCAGCTTGGTGTTGCAGTGCTTACAGCAGAAGCAGGACGTGTGGAAGATGAACTTGTCTGCCACCAGCCGCTCCATGGGGTAGACAGTCTTCTCACAGGACGCACAAACCTCCTTCTGGGTCTTCAGGCTGAAAGACTGCGACACGCACCTCGGCTGTCAGTGTGAGCAGCTCGCATCACACTCCCATCTCCTTAACCTCTCATCCGCGAGCAAGCCCCTCTGGGACAGAGGCTGTAATTCTGTCCATCACTGTACAGACCTGCGTAATGTCAGCAGCTGTATCACCCCACAACTCACAACTCAAGATCAGCAGACTTGAGCCTGGCCAGTATCTTGGTGGGAGACTCCAGGGAAAGCTAAGGTTGATGCTGGAAGAGGTGTTAGTGTGACCAGTAGGGGGCACTCATCCCTGAAGTCTATGAGTGTACTAATGTACTATAGCTGCCGTCACATAATCAAGGTGGGGTTGCACACTGGTGGGGGTGGAGGGGATCCCCATTACCTGTAAAGCACTTTGAATGGAGTGTCCAGAAAAGTGCTATATAAGCTTAAAGACTTATTAATCATTATTAATGCCTGTTTGTTAGTGTCTGGAAACCATCATGTTCTCCAAGCCAGCATGCTACCATGCTTTTTAAAAAACAAAGGCTTACCTTAGAGCGCTGAACAGGTTTGTCTTCAGAACCTGTTTTGTTGTCCTACAAGAAAGAGAAAGCAGAGACCAGATTTGCTTGTTAGTTTTGTTCCTGAATTAAAAATGTTATGTTTTGTAAAGCTCCCATTTCTTGTTCCTAGAGTTACCTTACAATAAGTAATTTTTTATATATTTTGACTTATTAGTACAATAACCATGCAAGACTGAAGTTTCAAAATCCGCTTCGTTTCATAATGAGCATTTATCAGCACTGTCCTCAGGTCTGGAGCAAAATGAAAATCAGACTGTAACCTAAGGATTCGCTTGCTGTTTTCCCTACAAAGGCAGCATTATCTCACAGTGACTCTTAATTAGTTTTTGTTCCTCTTCTGTTTCATGCCCTGCACTCCTCCTTTTCACATCAACAAACCATTCTCAGACTGGGTGATTTCCTTCAAACTTCAAACCCAGCTGTAAATGCCAAATGAAGAAGTGACAGCAGACCAGCCAGTTCTGCCAGGCTAACAGTTTGTGTGAAGTTCCTGTAAAGCAGAAGGTAGGACATGGGGCACTGTCTGTGCTCAAAAGGCCATCCTCAAAAATAAATGTGTCAATCATTCTTCTCTCTTTTCTTATTCCCACACCCTAGCAGAGCAGCTCATCTGGTCAGTGTCTGTTGTGCTCAGTATATTGAGAAGACAAGACACCCCCTTTCATGGGACAGTAGAAAGACGGGGTACCCACTTGCACAGCTTGGCGTACTGCAGCAGTCAGGGTACAATTCCTGTTCTGGGATACCCGCCTGGAAGTCCAGAATCTTAACCAGAAGGGTTTATGATATTTTATTTAATCTTAATTTCCAATTGCATTAAGTGAATGAGGAGTGGCTGCAGGCATTAGCAATGCTGCCTCGTAGCACTGGGGCCCTAGGCTCAATTCCCTGGGTGCTGTCTGTGTGGAGTTTGTATGTTCTCCCCATGTGCGTGTGGTTTTGAATCTGTGTGCACCTGTTGCTTGTTGGGATAGGTTTTGGCTCCCCCGCAAACTTGTATTGAAAGAAGCAGTTCTAAAATATCTGGATGGATGAAGTGAATGGAGCACACTGATTTGACCAATTCGTGTTTCAGTCCACTGTGGTAAACCCTCTGGCTAACAAATACAGCGGGCTGACTAGAACATTGAAGACTAAATTACAGGATCTTTCTCAAAGGACACAACAGCAGTGTCCACACTGAAGACCCAAGACTCGCTACCTACAGGTCACGCAGTTTAACCACACTTCCAGCAGCTCTTCACTGCTCCTCACTGTCTTCCAGGTGGTGCCAGGCTGTTGTTTCTCCCAAACCAGATGTTAGAGAATTCTTCATCAAACACTTCAGGGTCTCTCTCTACAGTCTTCAGTCCTGACAATATGCCTGTGGCGATCCGAACCACAGCGTACCCCTGTCCTGTGCTGGTTGGCACAAGCCATATGTCATCCTGGTGGGATCCCCATGCATCTCTGTTCTCTGCTCCCTCTTGGGTTCTGCCTGCTGCCTGGTCCATCTGGCTGTTGCCCTCTCACTGCCCTTCAGCGGCGTGAGCCTGTAGGCCTCTGCAGAATGCTCATCAGGTGTCTAGGAATGCTGTCAGCGGAGTATGAGTTCAGCCTCCTCCAGGACTGCTGCACATGAGCGGTTTTATTGAACAGTTTTTTTTAAATTTTCCCCTTTCCGCTCCTAATTTGGAATCCAGTGATGTTTTTTTTTGCCATCTGCTGTGCAGAGCACCTGACATTATCTGATGAACCACAAATGCATACATGCCCCCTTCCTCTAAAATGACTCATTTCTGCACTGCAAAATGGAAGGGCGACCCACTTAAGTCAACAAGGTGCGGATTCAGTTCATTAGCTCAAGAGCCGAGCTGAAATGAACACCTGCAGATACACCAGTCCTCCAAGACCACGACTAGACAACCCGCTCTAAAAGTAAATCTCTTTTCCCATCCAAAAAAGTACCTTACCCACGAAGTTCAGACAGTTAGCAAACAGGAAGCATCCAGAATTATTCCCTGCGAGACTTCGAGAGATACAGACATATTAAGCTCATTATTTACTATAATATAATAGTGAGTATTATGCTCACTAATTACCATCACTAATAATCTAGTGTGCCTCTGGACTACGGGAAGAAACCCACATAAACCCAGGGAGAACATACAACTTCCACACAGACAGCACCCCAAGAGTCGAACCCGGGGCCCCAGTGTTGCAAACCAGCAATGCAGACCACTGTGCTGCCCCAGGTACAGACATTTCAGATTCAAATGAGTCTGGACGCTAGAAACAAAGGGGATTGGGTTGGGATCTACAGTATTGCAGAGGTTTCAAGGAAAAGCAGCAGACAGCACAAGAATGAGGATGTGGACTGCGAGGCACTACTTCATGCAGGCAGCACTGGGTGTGTCTCATATTAACTGCAAGTCATAGTGGACATTCGGAGATCGGCTACCAAAGAGGTTTTTAAAACAATAAGATTAACTTCCTGCAGTTCCACTGTCATTGTGCTTCACCTGTGGCTGCGAGTTTGCATTTGTAGCTTTTTTTTTCTTGTTGCACTGCCTTCGCATGAGAGAGATCCATACATAACAGGTTTGCCTCAATATGCCTCAATGCATAACATGTTTAGCCATCCATATCAGCTCTTGCTGCAGGCTTTCGGAACAGTGTTGTCTGTACAGAAATCCACACAGACATATTGTCTCACTACACATTCTGCTATGATAATACCAATATTTTCTTGCATATGAAACTCCAAAACAGGTCACTGAGGTGGAACATTTCCACTACAGACAGAAATGGCGATCTTGACAACATCCGCCACCTCGCAGGCCTCGGCCGCGTTTCCATAGCAACGCACACCAACCTGACACAAGCTCGCCTGCAGACAGAAAACATACTCTTGAGTTTCTGCTCCAAGTGCAATAAATGAGAAGCCAACAAATTAAAACTTACAACACCAATATTGTACCTGCAAGCTGCAGTTGTGATTACCACCGAGATGGACAGAGCTACTATTAAGAGCTATTCTCCAATGCTTTTCATAAGCAGCAAAATGACTAAACTACACGTCTGATCATTTTCACCACTTTAAACTGTCGTAAATGTAAAATTACAAAGGAGTTCCTCAATAATAAAAGTAAAAGATCTCCAACATTAGCTGAGCAGAAAACATCTTAAGAACATGAATTTTCAAACCATTATTTTAGGGTTCAGACAAATTCAGCTGAATCTTTCTTTTTCTTGTGTTTTAAACTGATGAAAGGAAGTCATTCCAAGGAGTATATAAAGTATATAGCCCAATGCACAGGTAGTAGACAGCATGCGAGACAGCCGAGATGGTGAACTCCGCCTTCCTTTTCCAAAATCTTCGTTACTTTATTGGAGCCACCCAGACCAAGTTCCTTTTACGTCAGAACACACGGTTCACATGTCCTGTTCTCGCTCTGCGGGTTTAACATCCTGTTTTTTTATTGTAACCAAAGAGCTGCTACTCTAGACACGTTTTTCTTACTGAACGCAAACAGCTAAACGGTTGTAAACAGCTTGGATCTGTTACCTGCGGTTGGAAATAGCAACATCTCACTTAAGAAAATAAGAATGGTTTTGAATGAAAGGAGAGGAGTGCCATCTGGCCCATTATAGTGTATGCTGCTTAATAATCCACATATCTTCCAGTCATTTCTTGAAGAGCCCAAGGTATTGGCTTAAAAACACATGGCTGGGTAGCTTGTTCCACACTCCCACAACTCTTTGGGTAAAGAACCGTCTCCGGGTTTCAATTTTCAATGCACTTATGTATTTGCTCTCCAGCCATCTGGTTCGTGTTTTACACTGGGTCGATTTTGTCAGCGCCTTTGAGGATTCTGAACAGGTGAATCAGGTCCCCTGTTCTCTTTGGAATCTACTGATTCCAAAGCAGTAATATCATTTTTGAAACACTATGACCAAAATTGTACATGATATTCCAAATGAGCCTTCACTCCTATATTTGATCATTTGCACATACCATCCCTTGATTTGAATTTCAAACATTTGACTGTATAGCTCAACATTTTGTTTGCCCTTTTTATTGCTTACTCACATTGTGATCCTAGTCCATCACAGGGCACACACACTCACACCAGGGCCAAGTTTCCCAGAGCCTAATTAACCTCCCAGCATGTCTGGAAACCAGAGCACCCGGAGGAAACCCACACAACCACTGGGAGAACAGACGAACTCCTCCATGCAGTTGAACCCAGGACCCAGTGCCGCAAGACAGCAATGCTCACTCCTGCACCACAATGCCACCAACCTGCTGTATCACAAAACCTTTCAATAAATCCTTATATGGTTCCACGCTGCCTGAATGCACACTGCAGGCTGGGTTTTCACGCTTGCTCAGGCATTCAGACGAGCGCTAATTTCTTTGAATTATCATTGCAACAAAGTGTTCATTGTAGGATCCCATTTATCCAACTTCCTTTCCAGACCAGCAAACCTAGCTAGCTACTGCAATGAAGCTCACAGTGCACAGGGACGTGCATTAAAACAGCACATAATAGAAGACACAGACCCAGCGTTTAATCTTCAATAGGATTAAAAAATGGAAAAACCTGTTTGCACACAGAAAGCCATGTATGGTACTGGCACTACAATACAAAGAATGCAAAATTAGTATTTTGGGGTGTGAGTTGCTCCCAAAAACTCAATTAATCAAACCGTTCCTTCTATACAACTGATGGCAAGCAATAATGATGAGTCATCCCATAAATAATTTTCAATGGACAGGCTAGTATGCCTGCAAATTAATTATGCAATTAAGAACAAAGAATCACTGCCTTCTTAAAATGAATTCCTCTCAAAATCAGGAATTGGCTACGTGTCACACAGCGCTGCACATCCAAGCCTTTGATATAAATATCTGCAGGACCATCTGCCCATGTCTGTGCCTACTCCTGTCTCCATCAGCAGTGCTGAAACAACACAGAGTGTGCAATACGATATGGCACAAGTTACAAAAAATGAAATCACGGGAAAGCTAAGTGGAAGTTTCCTCTGAAATCAAGTGTTTTGTCAGAGCAGTTCAAGATTACAGCAGGAAGCACCAATAGTAACTAATTGTTAGAAACAGCACTGCAACTTAATTGTTTTTTTAAATCACCAGAAAGAAATCTCTCTCACAATCATGTTAAATACTTGAGAAAAATCATATGACAGCACAAATCATGTCTCACAGCATTATTTATTTTGGTCTTCTTTTTCAGAAGCACCTGAAAGTGAGTTTTAAGGGCGAAATGTTCTATACAATACAAGGAACTCTAAACAAGGAATTGATATTACAACAGACCTAGAGAAACAAATATACATGCACTATATTTCCCAATATTTTTATTACTTCATACAGTATATTCTCCTTTTCTCTCTTTTTCTGTTTAGAATAATTTATTTTAATACTTCCAAAAACTGGCTCAGATGGGAGAAAAGACTTTATCAGTGATGCATAACCTTCAGACAACAGTTACCAGCTCTCTTTTAAAAATAATTCCATTATTACAAATTTCACATTAATATACCACACTGTACATATTATATTTTCTTATTAACTTATTAGTTTGTGTAAATTGGGGTGGACAAAACCTTTTACTAAAGCATCAAAACACATGTTTCTTGTTTTCAACTTATTGATCCCAGAATCTCATTAAGCCATTTCCTGAGGGAAGGTGCCAAACTAGATTTAAGCACATGGCTCAGCAGACTGCCCGAGACACTGCACGTCTCTCTGTGTGAAACGAGTCTTCAATTTTCACTCCTAAATAAACTTGATCTTTAATTTTCCATTGTCCTTCAGTCCTTGTTTCAGAGCTTCAACATTTAGATCAACTGGAAAAACTGTACCTTGGGCGATTTGCTCTCCCAGTATTAGCCTGTTTAAGGTCAATTTGAAAGATTGCATTTTTATTCCTAAACGTACAGTACACTTTAAAATAGAGTTTTAAGGGAGCCATAAATCACCCTTTTTACATTCATTAATTTTAGAGACTGCCTTCTGAAAAACATTTTCTAGAATCAAACATGCAAGCTTATGAATTGACATTGCAAAGAAAGGCAGATTACAAATGTATTAATGCAGGGAATTTATAGGGTCTTCCCAGAGAAAACTGCACTGTGGAAATCCATACAGACCAGTGGGTCACATGTCCCAGCACAAGTAACCAAAGCACAACGTTCACATCATCGCACATCTCATCTCCACTGCAAAGTCCTGCACCCTTGCCAGGACAGGCTGCAATCTAGATACTGCTGGGACCCATACGGAAATTGTTATAGCTGGGCAGATAAAAGAACGTTTACACTAGTCAGCAATTAGGGCAAACTGACAGAAAAAATGGTTTTCCATCTGCAGTGGGAGGCATCATAGAAAATACTTCAATGTAAACTAGACAGGGTTTACAGACACTATTCTGTTCTTATTATAGACTTAACAGCCCTCTGGGTCAGGTTAACCAGATAACGAGCAGCACTTAGTCGTTAAAACTCACATTTCAGAGTTTTATTTCCCATCCTGAGTTAAGGAATCTTTTAACACCCCTTCAATAAAAGTACCCCCCAGTAAACGCAAAATTAATTTAATGGCAATTACATTTTATTAACCTTTTAAAACATTCTACTGAATTTTAAAATCGGCAGTAATCATATTGGTCTGACACATATGTATGGAGACAAGATTTTTACCCAGAAGCCCCCCCCTGAATATCCCTGTTCTTGTCTTTGAAGCATCAGCTTCATTGATCAGCTCAAGAGGCAGCTGAATAACTTGCTGTGAATTACGTACTGTAGTAGGAGTTTATTTTTTAAATCTATTAACACCTTTGATTCAAGGGTTCTGTAACCCTTTTCAGTTCTTCTGGCACAAGACTTGAAAACACTTTACAATTCACAAGTTGTTAAATGCTCTGAACTCCTCCACTCAAAAATGTGAGAAAACTTTCAGGCGGTAAACCATTTCCTTCAATTTTGAGCACTCAAGGCTTGCCACTGACATGAAAGTGCACACCATGATAATACGGAGTAAAATTAGGAAATGCAACCTAATCAAGACCAAAAGAACAAATATATTTTGTATCAGAACAAAAAAAATCTAGAGAATAGAAAACACTTCCCATTTTCAGAACCTGCTGCTATGCTAAACAGTTTTTAATTAAAAATAAAACCGCAAGCCTGGTACACTTGTTTTCCATTACAAAAGAACTAGCTAGTGTGGCCTATCAAAGACACGTCAAAGATATTAGATACCTCCGTTTTTTAACTGAGGCATGTGTACGAAGCAGCTAAAAATGTGGGTGATTATAGTAAGAGCATGACTAATGGGGAGTTTAAGACCCTGCTATTTTTCAAAATATGGCAATGAAAACCAACAAATGATCAGTGCTGGTTACAGGATTTTTTTAATCAACAGCAGATAAATGGCAAATATTAAATACGTTTTATAAAACAGCACTTTCATGAAAAAACACCACTGCCTGACAAAAGTCTAATGTAATATGCTTTAGCAAAGGCTTAATTCACTGTGCTTTATTTCTGTTCAGGGGCAGCTTTGAAACTCCAGTTTTCACAATCGAAGCAGCCTTGCTCATGTTGTGAAATGCTGTGTGGTTGCCTGCTGCCTCAGTAATGCAGCACAGTGAAACACAAAGTCACAGCCAGCAGTTACACAACAACCAGCCTCCGAGTTCCTGAAACCGACACACACACCCTGCCTTGAGAGATGCTGCAGAAGGGAGCTCATCCTTCTCTCACTGGCTGTCTCATTGCCTTATAAGTACATCCCTCAGGTTGTGAGAGCTCATCATTGAGGAGGCTGGCAGTTGTGATAACGCATTCGACTTCCTCTGTGGAAGACCCTGTGCCAGCTCACAGGAAACGAGGCTCTATCCGAGTCGCACAAGAGGCACAAACGTAATAAAAGTCACTGATAAGCAAAAACTGCGCAAGTAAGGACGCGCACAGCAACAGTACCGCAAAGCACTCTGGGGAAAACGGACCTGTGGAAATGTGCTGCTGTCTGCAGTTTACTTGTTTCTTTCTAAAATTGTAAATGCAAATTGTAATAGGTCCCTTCTTCAAAACTTCCACACCTTCCGTCTCATGCTGAGGGACAACTGTTTTGACCCCATTCATGATAATAAAATACAGATTTATTTCCTAAATACAAACAGATTAGCAGAATAAAGTTCTTTGGTGAGAAATATGAAAACCTGAATTAGTAGAAAAAAGTTAAAATGTGGAAAATATCTTTCAGTTTCAAATAAAGGATAAACCCGTTGGATGA
Source organism: Lepisosteus platostomus (assembly GCF_059453375.1). Lineage (NCBI taxonomy): Eukaryota > Metazoa > Chordata > Actinopteri > Semionotiformes > Lepisosteidae > Lepisosteus > Lepisosteus platostomus. The sequence goes on from NC_142638.1 coordinate 1,836,652, forward strand.
GTTTGCATTACAAACCTGAGAACTGGATAATATGCACAACTCTGCTGATTCTAGAAGTTTGCATTTGAATGATATGCAGTTTTGGAGAGTCAGAGAGTTCACAGTGGGGTTGAACACGGACTGTGTGATCAGGATTGCCACCCATGAGCCAGTGAGAGGTGAGTAGACTTGACTCCACAGTGGCTTCTGGGAAAACCGGCCCTGGTGCGAGTGCATATGTGCCTGTGTTTGTGTTTATCTGCCCTAAGCTGGACTGGTATCCCATCCTGGCTGTATCCCGCCTTGTGCCCTTTGCTTGCCAGGAAAGGCTCCGGCTCTCCTGTGACCCTGAATTGGATGAAGTGGTTAGGAAACGGAGGGGTGCTTAACAAGCATTTAACTGCATAAGAATCAGTACAAAGGTTACAATGAGGGAGGTCATTCTGCTCATCTGGTTGCTCGTACCCAATTGATCCAGGAGTCTCTGACATTTCTCAAAAGGCAGGGTATCGGCTTTAGCAACATGGTTGGGCAGCTTGTTCCACACCCCCACAACCCTTTGTGTAAATGAGTGCCTCCTGTTCTGTTTCCAATGCACTTCTGCTTAGTTTCCCTTTGTGGTCTGTGGTTCATGGTGCAGCCGATTCAGAAAAATGCTTGACTTTGCCAATGCAAATTATTTTGAGTATTGGACAGAATTAGAAAATGTTTAACACTGGGATTTCTCAGGCAGACAGAAGGCACTATCGTCAGGGAAGCAATCCTTAGGCAGTTAAAAGGTTGCCATGAGCAAGGGTACAAAGGCCATGTTCTTCACCTGCCTGCGGCTCTCCAGACAGCGTTTTCAACGAGACTAATCAACCAGCTGCAACGTCACTGCCAGGGAGCTAACGATGGCACAATTGAAAAGAGCACATGGCAGCGAGATTCACTCCTTATTCACTTCAGGCTTCTCTGAGCTGGCATTTTCTGTAGCGTAAGTAAAGAGCAAGTGAAAAGCATCTGGAATACAGGCTTTCACAGACTGTTAAGTAATCAAATAAAAGCTACAAACCTGATCTCTGGATTCTTTCCGAATTACTACCAGCCAGACAAGATGACCATCTCCAGGGCCCCAACACTAAACTGCTCGCTCTCTCTACAGTGCAAAAAAGGGCTCCAGTTTCCTTTTTGTAACAGCATTTAACGAATCAGGTGGCTCATTTTTAATAGAAAGGGGTGTCGTGTGAACAGACACTTTTCTAACCCCATTATGGAATGAAGTCCAGGGAATCCATTCTTTAAAAAGACTTTATTAAGTCGAAACAAAGTTTAAATTTTACCATAATGCTTTTACACTTATCTGCTCGTGATTTACTGTGGATTTGAACTGTCCTATACGCAGAAACGAGCTTGGCACTTTTCAAATGACACGCCCCACCACATGGTAGCCATCTGATTTCCTTCTTATCCCAACACTCTTGTACAGGATGAGTTTTTACACTGAAACTCACTTTGAAAGGAATATTTAAATTGAGCACCTCTAAAGTGATATTGTTAAATTCCGCATGTGAGCCCTACTATCTGATATCCACTGAGCTTATAAAAGATTATCCTACAATCAGTTCTTCTTTTAATCATTCGAGGGCTGGCTACTGGCCTCATTATAATCAGCTCTTTTGTTGGAGATAGGAGAGCACAGTATTTTCAAGTTCCCCCTGATTTGCACAGACTCTTGGGTGCATATAGGTTATGCTGATTTCATGTTCACATGATCCGTTGATCAAATGATTTGCTTATGTTACACTGAGACAGTGCTCCGAGAGACCGTTTGAGGCCAGCTGCCCTGCCTCTTTGTCCAGTCATCAACACATCAAGTCCATTCCACTCTCTCCAGCCAAGAGAAACTCCAGCAGACTGGTCTCTAATCCCATTCCCAAAACCAATCCTCTCAGCTCCTCCTGGAGGCAGTGAATCGGAAATGGGAAGGGTGGGAGAGGAGGAGGTTAAATACAAGACCAAAGACCACAACCAGACAGCACTTAAAAACAAAGCAGACGCCATGCGAGACAGTGGGAGGCAATGCTCTGAATAATGCATTTGTTCAGCTGTTCTTGAGCTACCTGGATATCAGGGACAGGAGTTTAGCTGGTATCTTCCAGTCAAAGTTGCCTGACCTGCAACAATTAAGTGACTCCCTTAAGCAGATTTTGAGGAAACGGAAGCAAACTAGCTTCCCAGGATGTATTAATTGCTAATGACAATCTGTTCCCTCCTTATTATATTTTTCATACATCAGTTGCATTATCTCATAAAGTATTTAATATATTTTCAGCTACCCTGTAAACATTCTAAAGCAACTATAGCTTCCTGCCATGTCAATAACAACATTCATTTTCATCGATCATGACATTGGGTTGGATTGCAGTCCCTTGAGGTTAGCCAGATGCAACTTGAAAGAGGTTTTTGAACATCTGGATCTCTAAACAAGATTCAAAGCCGTTAGATATCAGTTAACATATTAGAAATTCTTTAAAACAAGGAACAACACAGCACATCGTGTTGAATTGCTTCATTTTTTAGCCGCACCCCATTTTCACAATCAATGGGAAAAGTGACCTAAAATACTCTGAACCAAATATTTTCAGATCATTTTAAACCCAGTTTCTCAAAGCTGACGTATGCAGCATTAGTACAGCAAGACAGCATACGCTATATGAATGAATTGGCATTGATGGTATTAAGGAGATTAAATGGGTCACTTAGTTACTAGCAACCAAGCCAGCCAGATGGATCAAATGGACTGGTCTCTTTTGGAACCGCTCTTAATTTCTAACTTCCCACAGAGGCAGGGTCACATCCACAGACAAATACAATTGCAAATCATCTACCCCTCCTCTCGGGTATGTCTTATTGTAGGAAGCCTGCAGCAGACATGTAGTAGTCCATTTTAGATTCACCTCTTTCTGGTCTTGCCAAACTGACTCATATCCGTTCTAAATCGCAGAATGTTTAGCTTGATCCCTTTCAGCCAACATGTTAAATAAAGTGCATCTGTGATCACCAGTTAATCTACCCGACATGCATGGAGAGATGCCGCTAAAGTCACGTCTGCCGTCATCAAAGTGGAATGGAAAAAAAAGGAGGAGACTTTAAAATAACAGAATTAAGCACTGGGAATCATTTTTTGCAATTAATTTTTTAGAGGGTTTTCTTATTATAGACAGTTTCGGATGCGTTTGAAAAACATTCAGAAGTTCGTTCAAAGTAGCATCCGCTGCACCTCCCCGGCCACTAGTGACTGCTGTCCTAGAAAGACAAGACTCCAACTTCGAGCCTCCAAGCAGTATCAAGTACAGGCAGGTTAAAGGAACAGCACCCCTTCAGTCTGAGGGAGGAGACAGGGCAAGGATGTGCAGAATCCCTCAATCTAATGACTGGCCCAGAAAATGAGATAATCAGAAGGGACCTTTCAAATGTCAGCCAGATTCGATTCCGAGATTGTCGTGTGAAAGGAAGTACGGTGGTACAGTGGTCAGCATTGTTGCCTCACAGTGCAGGGGGCCCACGTTTATTTTCTGGGGTGCTTTCTCTGTGTTCATGTTCTGCCCATGTTCTCATGGTTTTCCATGGGTGCTCCAGTCTCCTCTCATGGTCCAAAGACATACTGGCAGGTTAACTGGCTTCTGGGAAAATTGGTCCTGGTGTGAGTGAGTGTGTGTGTGTGCGTGCCCTGTTGAGTTACGTGCATCCAGAGAAGCAGTAATGGCCACCTGTCTTTGTAACTCCTGCCTTACATCTTTCTATCCACAAACACGAACAGCAACTGTTAACATGCATGTCAATAACGAAGGAACAATAGGGCACAGGGAAAAACAATGAACTAGCACTTTGGAATAATGGCCATGTCAGATTCTACACGGCTATTTCCAATGCAATTTAAAAGCACAATAAAGCCTAATATATTCCCTTCATCAGTCAGGGCCAGAGTTAATTAATCTTTTCACAGTCTGTCACAGGGATCTTTGATTAATAGTGCATGTGCATTAGGCTTATTAGAACTTATAAGCTAGTCACAGCAAGCGCATAGTGCACAATGACAGGGATAATGAAGACAAATAGCCGCTCCATCTGTTAAGGGCTTTTAAATACAGCCAGCTAGGGCTTTGTATTGATACCATATTAACGTTATAGATAGGGCTCTACTTCAGTAGTGAATTCACAGATTTCACAGAGCTAAGTACCAAATTGCCTGTGAAGACAGTGTCTAAAATAAATCCGTCTGCACCTTTCAATCTATTCAAAATGCAATTCCTAGTCCCCTCCTTACTCTTCCTGATTTCCATGAAGTGAGCCCCACAGGGAACCAGTGAGGCTGAAGGGGTAGAAGCTTCTATAGGTGGCGGTGATGACCAAGAAACCCGATTGAATGGAGTCCCATTCTGCGGAGGACTGTGTGAAGCGGTTTCTAGCACTGGGATCTCCAACACTGGTCCTGCAGAGCCCTGGTCCAGTCAGTCATAGGGCACCTGTTTCTAAAGATCAGCAACACCTGTCAGCTTTTAATGAACCTAGCAAGTCATCTGCTCAGTTCTGAGAATCCCTCAAGGAGACCTAGATGCCTAGATTAAAGGTGATTAGGGCTGGAGAAGCTAGTTCTAGCAGAACCGTTAACGTATTCTATTCGGCACAAAGTTACAAACAAGAGGAGGAGGCCATTTGGTAGCTACTAACTGATCCAAGTACAGTATCTTATTCAGCCATCTCTTGAAAGACCAGGATATCAGCTTCAACAACACAGCTGGGCAGCTAGTTCCTCTCTCCCACCACCCTTTAAATGAAAAGGGGCCTCCTGTTTCTGCTTCGTGATTCATTCTGCAGAAGTCTACTGGGCGTGTCAATATCTTTTCCTATTAAGTCACATATTCAGTATCAGTTCATACGTTCTTATTCGCTGTGTATGGGCATGGGGAGGTGATTTATACAGTATATAAAACGTATTATTACAGATTTTTTTACTTTTATTTACACATTGTAACATAATTTGTAAGTGAAAAATAATACAAAGCTACAGTATAACTAAGTTTTCACTACATTTATCCAACTCATTTGTCTAGATGTTCATTTGTAATTACTCTTCAGAATGTTTGAGCGTTTGGTTTTCACTGTATGTGGACTCTCTACAGGCGCTGTATATACCCTTGCATATACTGTAGAACCATAGCATTCGGTTTGCCCTTTTAGTTGCTTACCCACACTGTCTAGAAGATGTAAATGTTGTGTCAACAGACACTTAAGTCTTTTCATAAGTAGCCTCTTCTGGCTCAGCTTTTTCCATTTTCTATTTATAGTTTATACTTTTACTACCTGTATGCAAAACCTGATCTTATCTACAGTAAACATCATCTGCCAGGTGTCTTCCTGAAGTTCATCTTCATAAATGTCAGGCAAACACCTGCCAAAACATTTTATCGTGATAAAAACGGCCACTTATCTAAATCTTTCTGAATTATTTCCTGCTTCTGTAGTGTTTTCTGCTCTTCCTAATTTTGGCATCATCTGCAAATTTGATTAGTTTCCCAAAGATACTGGAATCTAGATCACTGTGTGCCGTGGTTGTAGTACAGACTCTGCAGTACTTGACTGATTATATCACCCCAATTGGGGTATTCTGCACTTATACAGTATGTACCTCTATTTTTCATTTAATAACCAATCCTCAATCCAGACTCTCATGTTTCCCTAAATGCCTAATGTCCACAGTCTTATGAATTAATAATTTATGAAGAATGTCACCAAAAGCCTTCTGAACATATAAGTACACCATGATACACACTATGTGAAGCCATGTTGCTTGTTCAAAGAACTTCAACAAGTTGGTTTGGCAAGACCTACTGTAGGATTAATCCCTAGGACAATATGTCCTTATAGAGGTGATCTTCTAGTTTAGATCCTGTACTTTTTTCCCCATTAGCCTACATGTAAGAGAAGTTAGAATTACTTGGGTCAGTTTCCGAACCCTTTTTATGGACTGCATTAGCCATTCTCCAGCCCTTGAGTACTGCCCTCGTCTTCAGCGACTGTGGGAAGACTGGCATCAGTGGCTTTTGAATAACATCTACGTTTTTCATTGAGTAGATTACAAGCTTACAGCACCAGGTGAGCTCGGTTGGTCACCCATCAAAGTACTAGCCAGGCCTGAACCTGCCCACCTTATGGTACGGCCCAGAGCTAACCCTAACCCTCGAGTAATCTGTAAGCAAAAGTGTGCTGCAGGAGCTACAGTCCCACAGTGATAAAAACATGACAGTGTTCAAGTTTGAAAAGAGCAAAAGAAAATGGCACAGCCAGATGAAGAGGAAAAACTTACTGTAGCTAGTGGATCAGCACACCCCTTTCACTTCAGCCAAACAGGATAAAAGAAATAGTGCCAGACACTTGTAGACACCCTGTATGTTAACCAACTGCACCAGGATTATATGCCAGAAACTGCTGTGCATATTTAGCCTCTGAAATCTGCACTGGCAGAAAGCAACTTTTGCCTAATCTTGTACAATTAAACATCCAATGTACAGGACATCTGGGAAGGCAATGCTGACCTATGTGTTTTTCCAGGTTTCTCAGCTGTGGCACAAGGTATCATGCAGGCTGCTGTAACTTACAGTAGGTTTTAGGTTTCAACAGCTCTCATTGTTTATTTCTAAACTGATTTCTGCTGCGCTGAGCTCCTTCGCCTATATCACTTAACAAAATCAGAAAGCAACTGCAAAATGTGCGAGTTTAGCCGGGACCTCTCCATGAAAGTGCTTATTTTCTCTGTGAGTTATGACGTCAGCCATACTGTATGTTCAACTGGGGAGCTGGTTGCCTTCCAATCCAAGAGTCTTGACTCCTGGGTTGTGGACTCGGACTCTGAATTCACTCTGATCAGAGGGCATTTTGTCCACTGCTCTGTCTTTCTCTCGCCTGCTTCCATCAATGCCAGTTCTGATCCGATTCATCGATTCTCCTGCCCTGTGCCACCCATTCTTCTCCCCTGGACAACCACGGTTCTGCCAGCTACAGTACAAAATCCCCAACCATCTTCCGGGACATACTTTGAAAGTTGCCTATTCAGACAGCGCAAAACATCTCAAATCTCTCACCGTCTTCCAGTTTAGAAACTGCTACCCCCCCACCCCACTTTGCGACAGCAATACTTCTCCCAGCTCCCCAGAAGAAGGCCAGCTTGCAGAGCAAAATAAACAGAAAAACACTGCAGGTGTGTCGTTGGCATCTATCCCTTGCTGAAAGTGAAGTTGAGGATCAAACAGGTGATTCTATAAGGTGATTCTATCCTAACCAGAAAGAAGCAAAAAGGACAAAAATATTAGTGCTTGTTCATTAACTACATTAAACCATCTTCAAGCTCTCAGATGTTCCACAAAATAAGCAACATTTATATAGTTACATGAAGTGCTAAGGTAGAAAATTAAATTGATCTAGACTAAAGGATTCGTAAAACCTTTGGGAAAGTTTACCTACTGTACTTAATAACGATAAACAAATATACATGGTAAACTCATGGTTTAACTCTTTTAAATGGTCAGCGTTCAGTCTTGCATGATGTAAAAATGATACCAAAACATCACATTTTAATTTAATTATACATTATTTATCATTTATAAGGAAACGGGTACCATATCATATGTAAAAGTTAATAGCACCTCCATATGTCAGAATCAACCTTGTTAATAAAATCCAAATCAGAATTATCGCTGTTCTAAAATTATGTTGCCAACGTCCAACATGGGGCAGCATGGTGGCACAGTGGTTGGCATTGGCATGCCAGGTAAAAATATATTCTACACGGCCAAATCAGGCATCTAAAAATGTCCATGTCAGAAAAAGAAGGAAAGCTATTAACTGAACAGGGTCTTTCACGTGCAGTTTTAAATTGCAAGTCACAGCACTTTCAGTTATCAACTATGGCTCCTATCTCATCGCACTAATGCCCATCAGAGCTGTGGTGATTTGTGTGGATTGATTTCTAACAGTTCTGATTGCATGTGAAGGTGTCACATACGGTTATTCACTTGAAACTGTGATCTTTCATCCAGTTACTGTGACACACTTACTCATCTTATTACTGTATTTCCTGAGTGGATCTTGGTGTTGGGACTATAGCAAATGAAAGACCGAGTGTTTGATCGGCACCATCTCAAAATGCTTCTGTAGCGTTGTGCTTGTATGCACTGCACACAGTTTGCACTTCTGAACTCGTATTTCTGGATATCAGACATTTTTAAAAAGTGACATATAACCTACACTTTGCATGTGATGTTGAACAGATAAGAAAACTGCGATTATGCTTTTTGCAACCCAGTTAAATGGAGCACAAGCACCTTTATAACTATTTTGTGCCATTTCTAGCACAAAATTCTACAGATTCTTCAATTGCCAGCTGGAGGTTGGGAGTAAATAAAACTTGTGCATAAAAATGATAATGATGAATAATTTCTAGAGTAACCAGAAGTTTGGATCAATCTTCTATGAAATGGAAGTCTTACTGTATTTCTTGCATAACAGTGACCAGTGTTAACACTGCTGAATGGATCTCTGTCTTGTGGTCTGATGGGTAATCTTGCTAGCCACTTGACCATTTCTTCACAGAAACACACAGGATGTTCGAAGCCTCCCTCGTGCCATTTCACACAGCCCGTCTCTCTTGAGTTTTCACATGTATGCAATAAAGACAGGTGCTACGTGCCTGAACACACAGTAAAAAACCTGAACCACAGAGATTTGCTAATGGTGGTTGAGTACTGACCAAATTTAAAAAGTGTGAACATATTTCTCCTGTGCTGAAAAACCTGCACTGGCCACCAGTCTCTCTACAGGACTGGGTTTGAAATTCTCTTGTAGACCCACCAGGCACTGCATGGTCTATCTCCGTTGCACCTTGAAGACTTACTGCCCCCAACATGCCAGTCTGCTTTCTTTGTTCCGCTGGCTCTAGGCTCCTCACTGAGAGGACAGAGACTTTTCAGAGGTAGTCTCTTGTCTTGGGATCCATTTCCTGATCATGTCAATAACACACCTGATGTTTTGAAATCTCACCTCAAAACCTGCTGGTTTTCAATGTCCTTCAGTTCTTAACCTTATTCTTTCTTTGGATTACATATTCATACATTTTTTGTTTTTCTTCTGCTTAGTATATATTTATACATATAATTCATGTAAAGTGTCTTGAGAATGCTCTGTAAGTAACAGGGGTAAGTCTGATATGGATTTGATTGAATGCAAGTCTTAATTTTCTCACTATTTCACAAGCAAAAATAATCCCACTAGTTACTGAGAGATTACAAAACTGAACGGAAAGTTCTGTACTTAACCTGAGACTCCTTTAAACAAAGGATGGCGGGAGTTTTGTGTGGCTTCTATGGTGTTTATGATACTTTGAGCACTTCAGAAGTTAGCTTGTTACCCGAATTCGAGGTCAAATGCATGACACCATCAAAATCCCCAGCGTCAGTGCTCTGACCTGCAGTGTCAGCATCCCTGCACAAGGAGTAGACTGACATTCAAAGGGACAGAACAGGCCAGAGGCACATGCAATGCCTGGCATTTCAACACCTCTCCGAAATGGAAAGTGTTTCTGTAATCCTTCACAGACATCTTAAGAAATCCTAGAACTCACTAATTTAAAGAACTGGCCATCCATGGAAATAACCAATTTAGAAAACACTTCATCATTACTGATTGCACATTTGTCTCAATAAAATGCAAACTAAGTGCATGTATAACTTATACTTTAATTAAAGGCACAGATGGCATATAATTACTTAGTATATAATGTGGGAAGTGATGTACATATAAATATAACAACGTTAACTGAATAACCACTTGATCTTTGATAGGCTATCTGGTTTGCAATTTTTTGTATATTAAGACTGAATAATTCAAATGTAGCAGGAGAAAATAAGCTTATTCACTTTTGGAGTTGGACATTTTTATGCAGTGTCAAAAGAACAACAGCCCAACACCTGCAATATTGATCTGCTCAGGGAAGAGCTGATTACTACAACAGCAGCCTGGGCAACCGGATAAAACCACCCATCCATTTTCTAATCACTTCTTCCGATTCAGGGTCAAGGGTGAGCTGGAGCCTATCCCAGCAAGCAATGGGTGCAAGGCAGGGATGGGATGCCAGTCCAACACAGGGCACACACAGACACACGCTCACACCAGGGCCAATTTTCCCAGAAGCCAGCTGACCTACCAGTATATCTTTGGACTGTGGGAGGAAACCGAATAACAGTGAACGTACAAACACCACACAAGATAGCACCCCAAGTCAGCACAGAGGCCCAGCTCTGCGAGGTAACAAAGCTAAACCACCAGTCTGGGTTAAAACATCGTCACTATCAGACAGCTGGCAGAATAAGGAAGCATCAAGAGGCTTTCACTGTGATTTTTACAGCTCAAGTGACCGTGTGAATCTCTTACAGATCATCTTTTATACACCTTTTAATCACTAATGAGCTTTGTATTGTTAATCAATTCCTTTTTCAACTCAGTTTCACCAGTACAACCCCTGTACGAAGGGGATGAGAACCTAAGTAGATACAACTCTTAACATGCCCATGAGTCAGATCCACCAATCATTCGACATGCTATGAACTCAATTTAGACAACGCAAGTCAGACAGACTCGTCTTCAAGACGTCATTAACACATGAAAAGGGGATGGAGCATGTACAGTATATAATTGTGGATCTGTGGATGGTCTTTTATTAACTGCATAGCTATAATTGATTGTTTTTATGTTTTGCACCCGATCAAATTCCTTGTAACATACTTGGCAGATAGACATGGATGTTGCATGAGAATCAGAATCACTCTATGGCATCCAGACTGTCAATACACTCGAGCTTAAAACATTTTTTAAAAGGTAAAACTTGCATTCCTGCAGGTTCTATCAATGAAGCACAAAAGCAATCAAAATAGATAAGGGACTGGTAATGATGTACCACAAGGCAGCATGCAGGCTTGTGTTAAAACGGAACGATGGGACACACCTTGTCCTCTCTCCGACATGATCACCCACAACTGCACGCTGTGCTACAATACAAACATGGCGGCTGTACGTACACATAATTGTGTGTAAGTTTTAATTAAACTCCACACAGAAGATAAACACAATTAGCCTTTGCCTTGCGTGCTGAGACGTGAAATGATTCAGCCTGCTAAGCTGTAATTCAAACTCATGCAAATAAAATTTGTTTGGCAATTTATCCATCAGGAAACTAAAGAAACATTAAGCCAGGAATTGTTTTGAATGTTAACTTCCCCGAAATCACAGGTTGAACTCCATTTTCCTGTGGTGGTTACAACTATACCTAAGGAGTGTTGTACACATACTGTGAAAGTACACGTGCTGTAGTACTTTCATCTCATGGGCATATGAAAGAAGTAAAAAATGACACAGACCCCATCACAGTCTGATTATAGATGCAGATATAAATTTTACACAATTAACCAAGTTTGTCTTTCCTTTCTCTGAAGGCTGTGCAAGGGTTTATACTAGGAGCATCAATCTTGGTTCTTGGATAAATTCAATGCCTTCTAAGTTTTCCAACCATTCAAGATCTTTACTTACTGTAATCTAATTATTTAATAAAACTAAATAAAATACACCTTTCTCCTCTGGCCAAAAAATGAAACCTGGGACGCTGTACCCTTTCAAATTGTGATGTCACTTCACTGTACTTAGTCCTGAGTAAAGGAATGAAGTGGACATGAGACCTGGCACTAAGGTGACTGATCTTTATGGATCTTTCTGTACAGAACTTGAACTGCATCCTTACGCAAGAATACACCAGTCCAGCAGAAAGGCCTCTGGTTCAGTAAAGCAGCACTTCTGCTATGCAGCAATCAGGGCTGAGCAGAGCTGTGAGACTGCAGAGAAATCTACTTGCATTCCAGAGGGAAGAGCTCCTTGGTGTCCTCTGCTGTCTACTTTACCGTACATGACAGCACCTACTCTCTTCAAAAGCATAAGCAGAGCCACGCTTGCCCCGAGCTATGGATTTCTACAGATATAGTACTCCAAAGCTGGTTGTGCAAGAACTCCTGAATGATTACACAACAGCACTTAGGGCTACTTTCCTTGACCACTGTATTGATTTGCAGATGTTAAGCTACTGTGTGGCCCTTCCTTAAATTCAAGGAAGTGCAAAATCATATAACCATGTAATCCCTAGAAGTTAAAATCCTGATGTGAAACACAGAAGAGGCGCAGAATATGGGATAAGGTGTTTTTTGTCCAATTGCCCAGTGGCTTCTAGGCTCTGAATAACCTGAGATGGATATTTTCAAGAAACTGCATGAAGTGGTTGCTGCTTTTTATTCTCTCTAAAGTATCACTGCTTTTATCTTGTAAACAAAACACTGGTGGTTTAGTATCAACAGCCCTGCTCTAGTCAATTCATTGCTTATGAGCTGTGGGTCTCTGGTTGTACCATACTTTGCTGTTCTTTGCTGCCATTGCTGGTGAACTATTTCAGCAAACAGATCATATGAAATATTTCACAGCCCACTGCTAAAGTGCAAAACACCTGCATGCCTTTCGGCGCTCTGGAAAGAGCACTTACTGGCTTTGATTTTCCACGTACTTGGTGATATAGTGGTCAGCACTGCTGCCTCACAGCTCTGGGGCCCTGGGTTCAGTTCAATACCTGGGAGTCTGTGTGGAGACCACATGTTTCCCCTGTTCATGTGAGGCTCTTCTGAGAGCTCCTGTTTCCTCCCACAGTCCAAAGACATGCTGGCAGGTTAAATGGCTTCAGGGAAAACTGGCCCTGGTGTGAGTGTGTTTGTGTGTGTCCCATGTGTTGAACTGGTGTTGCACCCACTGCATGGTGAGATAAGCTCCAGCTCCCCAGCACCCCCGGAATTGGATTAAGCAGTTAGAAAATGGAATTATTCCCTATAAACAATAAAAATGAGAAGCCACTAATTATCCTCTGAGTTTAGGGTTCAATCCTAGAGATCACAAAGAATATATTCTTCTCAAAGACTGATCTCTGCTTCTTCTTGTCAGGATACCTCCTGATAAGCTGTGAAAATATTGACATAAGCATACAGACAAAAACAATTACACTGGCAGCAACCTAAGGAAAGTGCAGAAAGTTAACTCAGCCCTGAGAAAGAGCACATATGGGTTTAGGAATGAGTAACCGGTTTCATGTCTGAGCACCAGGTTTGAAATGCAAATAAGATTAAACCCACAGATCAAGATAAGTTTGAAAGCAACTCATCTGCTTTGTTGTTACTGGCTTTTGTGTTTTAAACTAATAAAACACATGAGTTCAAAGGTACTTTATAGGGACACAAAAACAAATTAAAGCTGTAATTATCACCCCCAATGCCGCTGATAGTCTCGCTGAAAAAGTATCAATCCTGCATTAGTCTCGGCACCAGTCCTGGCTTCCTGTGCAGTGGGATTTCTGAAGCCTTGCATCGCCGAGCGCCACATCCGCAAGGCTCACAGATCTCGCGTGTACTGCAAGTACAGAGCTCTTTCAACCAAAAGCCTGCCTGACTCATTGCATCGCAAGCTTGTTGAAGACAATCAGGGCTTCAAGGTTCATACAATTACAAAGCCAAACTGAGACAGGCAGGGACAGGGCAGCAAGAGAGCCCATAGGTTTTTGCTTAAACCAAAGTGCCCAACAGGAATTTCTAAAATGCAAATGCATAAAAAAGTAGTTTTTAGGGTGGAGGGCTGGTAGTTAGGGGTATAAGACTGTTTTATCCTTTGTCCAGTGCAGAAATCACAGTCATGTACCAAATGTTTGTAAAAAAAATCTCACCCTGACCATCTGTTTCCTAGGTGAACCTGCAGTGTATAACTGTCCCACTTGGGGGATTGTGGAGGTGCTGTATTCTTACTCTGTTTAATGCCCTAAAATCTGGGATAATCTCAAGATCTATAAGCCACTTACTGCAAGTTTGCGAAGGACTTTACCCTAGCCTTCTTTTGTTTTTTTTGGTTTAAAATTTGTGTAGAGACCTTCTGAGTCGAGACAAGCTGAATCGTGCCAAGACACAACCCACATTTTTGTGGAATATCTGATGAGATAAGCAGATATCAGCACCATTCCAAGCTGCTTCTAACATGTGCACAGCGGAGCCATTCCCTCTTCTAATTCCTGCTGCACAGTTTCTCGGACTGTATACATCTGAAACAATTCAGAACAGACCACGTTCAGAGGTCAGCTCCTCAGAAACCACAACACCCCTGTGCATCATCCAGGTGGGGCTGCACATTGGTGGTGGTGGAGGGGATCCCCCATCACCTGTAAAGCGCTTTGAGTGGAGTGTCCAGAAAAGCTGTATATATAAGTGTAAGCAATTATTATTACTATAAATATTGGCATATCTGTTAAACGTCTAAAACACAGAGCTCAGAAGGCTGATATGGTTGTACAGAGAAGGCCCTGAACTGCTGTAAAGTGCATTTAAAGTTTCGTATCTGTTAAAAAGACAAGCTTAACCAGAACTGTCGTTTAAACTTATTTCATGTTTAACTTTCAAAGAAACCAGCCTCGCTTTAAGAAAAAAAAAAGCCAGGGGCTAAAAAAAAATTAGAAACAGATCTAAAGTCCTTTTAGGAGCATGAACACTGGTAAGTAGAAGCAGATTTTCCATTTCAACGATTTTCCTCTTAACCCTTTATTTTGCACCACCAAATCAAGACTGAAGACAGCCTACTGTGTTGTTAGAAGTGCTGTCGCTTGTTTTAAGCCTCCACGCGGAAGTGACAGCTCGTTTCAAGCGCCGACAAACCACAACCACTCACGCAAAACTGGCTCTGGAGTTGAAACCATGTCAGGCATGCAGAGAAAAAGATAAGTTTACGTTATTACACAGGAGCTTTCACACTGGTAGGATGCCTGTGCTGATGCGCACACGACAGGAGTAGCGTTTTGAAAGGGAATGCAGGTGAGGCACCAATCCGATTAGTCACGAACCGTTTGAATACGCTCTGATGAACAAGTTATATAAACTTTAACAGAGAAAGCGTTATCATTGCATATGTGAGGAAATATATATTTTTAAAGTAATAAGCACCAAACATGTTTTCAGAATCCGTATTTGAGAGTAGAACTGGCAGACAGCGGAGCGCACGACCCTGCCACACTGACAGCCCCTTTCCAATCTGCGTGTGTCCCGATTTCAAGCCCCTCTTGGAGGGGGAACCACGGTAATTTGCCGTGCAAGGTTTACGTAAGAATGGAAAAATACCGAGGACATTTTATGCGAACCGCTCTCTCTCCGCCTCACAGCCAGTGTTTCTCGGACGCGCTGAAGGCTACCTGAAGGCTACCTCCGTGTACCCCCTCGATGAAACACCTGGGCGGCCGTGCTGGTGATGCTGGAGCGCAGACACTGCACCGGGTATCCACACTGCCCGCCACTGGTTCCCACAGGACCGAGCAGATTAGCACACCTCACACTCCCCATTAACCTCGCACCCGGGTTAATCCCCCACCCCCAGCGGAACATTTCAGCACGACCCCACCGCGTTCAGCCAGGGAACAGACATACAGTACAGTGCGTCTGCGCTCGGCTTCCACTCCCCGAAAATACATTCTTTTCACGGTAAAAAAAAAAAACCAAAAACAAAACGGGGCTACAGTTCTAATTAAGACGGCTTTTTATTTCTGAGCCATCGGGATCCGGAAATTCTCTGAACAAAAAACGAATGCATGAGGGAACGCTTTGTACACCTTTGAGAAAACCTGTAATACAATGCATTTGGATCCCAAAGCAATGCGTGCGCATCACCCAGCCTTCAAAAAAAAAAAAGGAGAGAGGGAGGGAGGGAGAGAGGAGGTATGGCCGAGCATAACCACCGAATTGAGCGGAGTCGCTTACCATCTGCGTGTTCTTGTCACGGCGCGAAGGCAAAGACAATATTTCTCGTCCTCAAGATGCTGCACTCGGCGCGTTTATCATTCGCTTTTTCCGCAGACGCCTGTTCTCGCGGCTGCCCTCTCTTCGCGACTGCTACCCGGCTTCCTGCGCTCCCCTGTTTGAGAGTGGTTTTGAGCAGCAGGATGTCGTCTGCTATTGGCCGACAGCACTCCCCCCCTCCGCACCCGAATCTGCACGCTCAGTTCTCCTTTTGTGCGCGAAGGGCTGTACAACAATGAAGGAGCCTCGGCGTACCTCACAGGGAAACCCTACAGGGAATAGTTTCAGCCAGAGAACTGCAGCCCAACCGGCCTGTTTGTTACATGCAAGCTCACGCTAACAAACCAATGCTGCGCTTTTTTTTTTATGAAGTCACCACAGCTGGGTGGGAGGGCGATTTGAGCCGAGGGCGTGTGGACCATTTATCCACAGGGTAAAAGAAGGAGACAGTCGAACAGCGGGGTCACTTCTGGTTTGTAGGCATACAAGATTTGACGGCGTCTTTTCAACTTTGGCGAAGTTCAAATTGTTACCAAGCTGCAGGCGTCTCTTACTGGTCGAGGGTTTACAGTAATCGAGTACTGTAATCGTTGTACGTGGGATTCACTTGGCATAATTGTCGGTAAGGATGGCAGGCTGGGGTCAGGTTTATTTTTGCAAATAAATATGTGAGCGTCACTCACAATGCAGTGTTGGACTTATGTGTATCTGTCACTGTTAATGGGCAGCCGTTCTTCCCTTGTTCACAGGGTACTGGTGGGGTCACTGGCTTTTGGGAAAGTGGAAGAGTAGTTGTTTGAATGGTTGCAAATGAAGACCATGATCCAAACATGTGAGGGAATGTCTCGTCTGTTCAGAACTGAATCTGAAACTGAACATTAACTCCCAGATGCTTTACAAAACTCTGTATATTTCTCATTTTATGATATGCAAATTCATCTCAAAGCAAACAGTCAAAAATAAAAACCTAATTTTGATATGCCTCGGAAGTTTTCCTGGGGTTAATTGCGCCGAACGGGTTTCTGGACTACAGATTCTCAATACGTATGTGGGTCAGGGGTTCCATGGATTCTGTGAAGGTGATCCGTACTAGAAAAGTGAAAAAAGTCGCATCTGCACATCTACATATGCTGAGGTTACAGGTCCCCTTTGTTTCATAGAAGCGGTTTGTGTGACAGTGCATAGTTCAGGACCCTGTGCAGACAGTAAAATCCGGAAGTCAGTGGAGAAGGACGACGGGGAGGAGACGACGAGGAACTGGGCAGGTTGACAAACGGGGGCGTGACGGCGGTGAACTGGCGCTCGGGGGGCCCAAGGAGTCCAGGGCGAAGTCCAAGGTCCAAATCCGAGTGATTCATCCAAAACGAAACAAGACAAAGTTAAAAACCAGAACGGGATCCGGAACAAGGACAGGGAAATAAAAACAGGATGATGAGGCCAGGCGCTCCGAGCTCCGGACTCAGCAGGGTCAGGATGCCGATAGGAGGCCTGTGCCCTCAAGCCGTGGGCTTAGGGTGGTAGGCGGACCTCTGGACGTCTGTCTTCCAATGCAGAGCCCAAGTAGTAGTCCTGGATGGGACGCCAGTCCATCACTTCATCTGGGAATCCTTTATATCACATGCACCACTAATGCTCCTTGGTCTGCAAACCAATAGCAGTACAGTACTGCAGTTCATAGTGGGACATAAGTACTGTGATACCTATAGAACGGTTTTACTTTTTGATGTAAGCAAATTCTGTTATAGAAAATACTGTCAGAAAGATAGACTGCTTATTAATTCCCGATGTCATTAAATAGCACTAAAATCAATTGCCAACCAACCTTGCAACACAGCCCAGTGAAATAACATTTGAATTAAACTAAAGTGGCTCCAGCTTCAAATGTAGGTGCCTCTTTCTTTCAGGCATTTGCAAGCTCTGCTAAATAGCCTGTAACTTCTAATCCGTGGCTTTCTATGGCTTTAACTTTCAAAGGCAAATAAAACCCGGGGATATAATTAGCTCGGACAGCATGATTTATTTTAAAAGAAATTTAGCGCTGTCCGACAACATATTCACCGACAAACATTTAAAAGAAACACCTGTTTCTTCTCAAACCTCAAGATTTTAAAATTGTACATATGAGTTCTCAGCACACTGAGAGTAAAGGTAAGGTGCTTTAGGGCCATTCCTGTGCATTTTGCTCGTCATGCTGTATCTAAATTTGACTTTTAGATTGGAATGCACTAGTCTGGTCTTGTATATTGCTCCATACTGTGGGAGATGGAGACAGGGTAGCAGATAATACATGTCTGGATTCCCATTTTTTCAACAGACTGAATTCTGGTAGTATTGTACACATAGTGTACTGTAGGTCTGAAGACAAGCTTAGCTTTATCTTTCTTTTTTTTTAGATTTTAGTTTTAGCCAAAATCTTAAGAAGATCAGCTGCATAGAAAATTAGCTCAAAACTGTAGTTTCAAACCTAGAGGATCTGCTGACCAAATAACAAAATATCCTGCAGTGTGTTTGAGCTGCCTGTCCTGCTTCCAGACCTGCGGGCTGATTTGTCCTCGAGGGCTGGTGTGCACTGGTGGTGTTTCCCTGCGAGACGAGGCGAGACGACACAGGCCCGTGCTCAGCCCAAGGACGGCCCCGGCCTTCATTGGAAACAGATGTGGGCGGCTCTGGTTTCAAGCAGGACGGAGAAGGGGGGTCACGAAGCCTGGGAAAGCACTACCATCTGGAGAATTCCTGGGAACCCTGTACACTGGGAAGATGGAAGAGAGCCATTTCAGCAGGGACAGCCATACAGATATGAAAGCTGTCAAGCCGAAACTGGAAGCCAGGCGACGTTGTGAAATTTGAGAGAGAGCTTATTTAGTAAAATGAGGTCAGCCCTATAAATGAGACAATAAAATGGCTGGGTTAAGAATAACTCAAACTAAACGTGCCTCTTTGTTAATGACCTTAGACCGAATTTTTTAATCGAAAGGGAACAATCACAGTTCATGTTTCATAGAACTCACTTAATCCTGACACAGAAGTTCAGAACCTCAGAGATTTTCCCAAACCACTAGAGACTAAGTTACAGCCATATTCCAAATAATTGAAACCAGTCACAGCCTCCCTGCTCATACACCTCTGTCCAATGTGGGGGTCCTGTATTTGGAACCATAATTACAAAACAAATTCACAATTTCGAGCTCTACAGTGCCTCATCACAGAAAGGTTAGCTCTGGCTGGGCGTGCCAGATGTGCACAACAGCTGTCAAAACACCAGGGGGCACTGTTCCATGATAAGCTGAGAATGCTCTGGCCGACATATCCCTATCAACCTCCAGTGACAACCAGTCACAGTCGGCTAATAACATACTCCGTGACATATACAGTGATATCTTGACTGGAGGGCCAAACTACATTCCACACAACCGCTTCATTAGTGGACCTCAGTTTAACTCTAATCCAAGCTTTGTCATCCTCTGGGGTAAATTTGTTTTACGGTACAGTCCAACGAAACAAGGAAGACAGACATTACCAGCAGAGAAGACTTTACCACAATGTTACAGGAGATAAGAGAGTTACTTTACATTGTCTGACAGAGATTTTGCTGCAGGGATGAAACATTTCCTGTCTGTTACTTTTACAACAGAGGTGCCTCCCAGATGGAAGTAGTGTAAATTCACAATGAAGGGGGTGAGACACACATCCTATAATGCTCTTGGCCTTTATTTACCACTCTTTGTTTGCAGAGAATATTTCAGTTGATTGGATTTGCCCCTCAGTATTTAGTCACATGTGATGAGCTAGCTATGGCGAACCCAACACAACAGGGACGACTCGGCACTAAACCAGTTACAGTGCAGCTGATATACAGAGTAGAGTATAGAGAGGTATACAGTTAGAATCACAGACTTATTGCAAGGACTTTCTCTTTCATCAGAGCTGGGGACGCAGCTGAATTCTTCAGAAGGGGATGGATTGTACAGGCCAGAGACAGCTGCTCAACAGGCTTCAGGTCTGGCCCTGTGGTCCAGAGGTTGTTAGTCTGAGACTGAATGTCACTTTATCATTAGATTATACTCTGCATGCATCAGAGGGCAAACACAGGCACAGACACTCACAGGGGCCAATTTTTCCAAAAGCCAATTAATCCACCTGCATGTCTTTGGACTGTGGGAGAAAACTGGAGCACCTGGAGGAAATCCACATGAACACGGGACAACATACAAACCCCATGCAGACAGCGTGTGACTTAAAATTGAGCTTTTTCTAGATACTAATTCCATTCAAGGTATAGGATATTGTTTCCTTCCCTTGTTCTGCACTCTAATGCTGTGTGACCAGTACACTCATGTACTGTACATGCCTGGAGCTGCAAGGCAGCAACACAAATCACTGTGCCACCAGGCTGCTCTGGCTAGATACCAACAGAATGAAATTAAAAAGAATGAGTGAAAATTTCTCTAATAAGACATTGCCACCTTCATGAGGGTTTTGGTTGTTAATATAATAGGTTAACAAATAACTGTCATTTTCTGAATTGTGCTTTTTTAACTTGGGGACCATGTCTTCCTGAAGAAAAAGTTAATAATTTATAGAATACTAGCGCCTGCCTTTCCAGCTGTAGCACTTTAAGCAAGAAGAGGTCATAAAAAAGCTGTGTATTAATAGAAAGGACTTTTTTTTCTTACTCTGACAATTCCTGTACACTCATCTCCAAGCTCAATTAAGCTGCTCCCCCCAAACCCAGCTGTGTGGAGCCTCATCAGAAACCAACACTGCTGAAGAGCGCCCACTAGTGGCAGGATATTCAAAATACATGAGACCAGGAGATGACAAGATCAAACAGTAAATCGATGTATTGATAATATAGAGATCGAGGGGAAGAAAGGAAAGGAAAAAAAGCACTTAAGATGAATATGATCTGATTTAGGAAACCGCCGGTTAGAGGTTTATTGGATCAACATCTAACCACAACACACTACAACTACTTTGTATAGTTGTGCACGTTATTAAATTAAGTTGTATTTATGTATTCACTGTCGTGAAATGTGTCCACTTTCATTTTTTTTTAACTAAACCAAACAGATTTTATGCTCTGAACGTGAATTTCTAAGGTTTCGTCATGCGAACGAATTAAAAACAAACCCCCAAACGCAACGCCTCCGATTACTTGATAGGGTCAGGAATAATTCAACCGGCCAGTCGTTTCCCTTCTTGTTGTGTACGCCGATGTTTAACTGCACGTTAGACCAAAGAGGAGTGAGAATCATTATGTGCGTGCAATACGCTGATTATCTGTAATGTTTTTAGATAGCTGTGATCAGACTGAGACTTCTGCTGCATAACATGAAATATAAAACAAACAAAAGCAGACTCAAAGCTTCAACGACATCTGCCGTGTTTTCAGCCATTACCTCAGCTCCGTGAAGTTGGGCCCCTACAGACAGCACAAACGATGAAACCCACCTCGTTCGTTAGTGCAGCTTTTGTGCCGGTTTGTTCCGTTGAAAGTAGCGTTTGTACTGCTTTCGTGCCCAAGATATAGCGCCTTGTTTTCCCGGTGATGACGTGACCATGCACGGTGACTTTGACCTCCAGTGACCCCGTCTGCCGAGTTCAAGCGCTCTGTTACTGTTTAGCTCGTACCCTTAACATTATAAAGACAATCGATATCCATAAACAATCAATATCCATAAACATATGAGCCTCCTTAGATGTGAATAATACTAAGACATGACACATGGCAATACCATCTATGACATAAACCTGTGGTTGGAATGTATGTAAAATCACCGTGATTGTAAGATCTATGGTTTTTATTTTCTAAGACACGTTTTCCTTTTCTTTCCGTGCTGTGACACACTGTTGCCAAACGAATAACTGTGGGATACCATCGCGACAAGACCTCCGCAGCATGTCATGATAGGGACCCATGTATATCGCATGAATAGCGCGGCAGTGTATATCACGACTGGCGCCTTGCTTCCATACCGATGTTGCAACAAAGGTCTCATATCAGGACATGATATACCCAGATAGGACGTGTCACGATATATGGACTTTGTGTCACGACATGGGCTCAGCATATCCTGTCAGGGTACGTCCTATCGCAGTAGTCCTATGGACTACTTGTCGCGATATGGGGGCGGGGCATTCTGCCGGGGGGGGTGGTTATGTCATATCGCGATATACAGGCTTCATGTCGCGACATGGGCGTGACAGTTTGTGTCATATCGCTATATAGGGTCTTTCATGTCGCGACATGGGGCGGGACACTTTTGCCGGGATATGCCATATCGCGATACACGAGGCTTCATGTCGCAACATGAAGGGGGATGGGGTTGTCATATCGCGATATGTGGACTCCATGTCGCGACATGGGGGGCGGGGGCGTTTTGTCGGGGTATGTCATATCGCGATATATGGACTTAATGTCGCGACAGTGGCGCTATGACACTGATGCGCCAGACGCAAGGGGTATCGCAATGTGCGCATTCTTATCGTGACAGGCTATCGGAGTCGTAAACGCGCTGTGGATGCCATGACATTCTTTGTCTGCACAACATGGTGACACTTTTTTGCAAATTCCCCACATAACGTTTTCAGGAACACTTTTTTTTCCCTGTAGATATTAAAAGCAATTATTTTCCGTAAGATTTTCGAAGTGAATTACGGCAATGAATCACTCAGTCTCAGTTCTAGTGTGTCGTGACTGATACACACCTAAGGCGACAGATTTCCACCTTGCCAGCGGTTGAGGACTTTTGGCGAGGAGGTTATAGGCTTGTTTTGCCTGCCTTCTCCGCATTACAGTACGTAATACAGGATTTTATTGATTACCTATGGATTACTTTTAATTCTGTCACGGTTTTCTATATATTTCTTCAAACGCAAATGATGTCAGCTGCCATGAACTGCCTTACATTGTACAGTGTGTCTCACACGAATGTTAGTCGTCTGTGCGTTTGGGTTTCTGTAGACTGGTGCTCAAAACCCAGCAGAGGGAGCAATTGATACACCAGAATTCCTTTAGGTCTGAAGAATATGAAGTCCACCGCCAGAGGGAGACATCGTCATGTTTGGTATTAAAACCGTTTCCCCCTTCTCAGTGCGTGTGAATTTAATTAAATCGAGCTTTTCTAGATACGAATTCTATTCACGATATAGCACATTGTTTTTTTTTCTTTTAGTTGAGTTAATCTCTTCCGCCATATTAGTGTGCCATCTTTTCTGTGCTATAATGCTGTGTAACCAGTTCACTAATGTACAAAACATAAGGCAGTAAAAAGCCATTCTGAAGTCATTACAGCATGTGTGGGTTGCTGAATGAGCAGCCTGGGTAGAGTCTGGGTGTGACTATAGAGGAGTCATCTCTAGAGGTATGAAGAGCTTACTTAAGGGACTCCACAGCCTAAATTAATGGCTTGCAGCAGACACTTTCCTCCAAAGCAATTTACAGACACTAAAAAATAAACTGTGCATCGATGTCTGCTGCAGCAGTAATTCCTCTCTCATCTGAAAAAAAGCAAATAGTGATACTCTGGGTATATTAACTCAGTGGTAATGAATGCTTGTTCTTCAAGAAAGGATCAAGCCAAATGCTTGCTTGTCACATTAAGGTCAAGTTCTATGTTAATAATAATAACATATTATCAAACACGAACGGCACGGACGTGCAGTGGTTAGCATTGCTGCCTCGCAGCGCTGGGGTCCTGGGCTCAATTCTGGACCTGGGGTTTTATCTGCGTGGAGTTAATATGTTCTCCTTTGGGTGGGTTTCCTCCCAGAGTCCAGCACTAGTAGATAATTGGCTTCTGGGGATATTGGCTCTGGAGTGAGGAGTGAGTGCGTGTCTGAGAGTGCCCTGTGATGAACTGGCATCCTGTCCACAGGGTATTGTGCCTTGCTCCTGTTATTTCTGGGATAGGCTCCTGCTCCCCTTCAACCCTGAACTGGGAGAAACAGACAGAAAGGGGCTGGTTATCAAACTGAATGTGTAAGGTGATCATGAAGTACTGTCATGTTCTTTAGCAAGATCTGCCCTGACATGGTCACTGTAACATACAGTGCACTTTTAAGAATTATTTGAAACTGAAGAAATTCCAGCTTGCTTTTCTTCACATTTTCAGCTTCAAGGAGCCTTCTTTCTGAAGTGACTGGAACTGGATTGTTAGTGAAGATGTTAAGATGCTCTTCTTTAAGTTACCCTTCAACCAGTTCTCATGCCTGAACAATTGCAACTGCTCCCTTCTGGCTGGCCATCGTTGCAGTGTCTCCAGCTCATTCTTCTGCTCCTCCTGGCCTTTTCTCTGCCTTGCTTCTCTCATGTCTCACCATTACTCCACCACTGGCTCCCTACGGCTGCACACATCCATTCCAAACACTAGTTCTTGCCCACTGCTGTCTTTGACTCTCTGCCGCAGTCTGTCTCCAGTCCCTCCTACATCCACTGCTCCTCCTGAACCACACTGCCTGTTCCTCCTCTCCAGTCCCCCACCTCCCGGGCCTGTTCACTATCATCCCTGGATCTGCAGTGATGGAATAAACTACCCATTGGAATCACAGCCCCTCAGTCCCTGGTCACCTTTAACTACCCATTGAAATCACAGCCCCTGAGTCCCTGGTCACCTTTAACTACCCAGACCTGCTAGGTCCCTGATCAGCTTTCAGCATCTGTTCAAGACAGATGTTCAGACAGCACCTGTGATCTCGGTCACACTGCTGTGAACTTTTACCACCGGCTGATGCTGCTCTCTGCTCCCTGCTGCTCTTTCTGTACTGTAAGCAATGATTCCTAACCTACACAATGTTTACCTCTCGATGGACATTGTAGTCACAGACACGGCCATTTTTAGATGTGTCTGGCTCACTGCTTTGCTTTTCTTGTCATTTGTACGATTAACTTTCTTTTTCACTATATTTGAACGATTGTCATTTTTAGAATTTAGCTATTGTTGCATTATTGTGTAAGCCACCCTGGATAAGAGTATCTGCAGTAGTCTTCTCAGTGGCAGAGCACAAGCCACAGACAGCTGCTGCTGACAGGAAAGGGTTAACGCAGTGAGCACGCAAGCAGCCCTTCCTTCATTGAGCAGGCAGCCTGCTGCAGGAGTTGTCTAGTGGCTGAATAGAAAAGCATTATCTGACTATCTCCCCAGCTCTCCACATGACAGACACGCACACCGAGAGCAGCCAGGCTGTGCAGAAAAGTCACCACTCCACCAGCCCTGAGAGGACAGAGGGGCTGGCTGCAGATTTCAAAGCTAACAGTTCAAAAGGAGAGATTAAAAGAAGAGGAAAAGATTATTTTAAGCATTTGGGTGCTCTCTCAAACTCATTTCCTCTTGGGGACACTCCCAGGGGCTGATCATGATCCCTAAATTGTGCACAGCTTCTGCCAGGAAACTGCAAGAGGCAAAACTTTATCTTTCCTCCCGGAAAGGAGAGCGAGTTTTTCGTGTGGCTCGTGTGTCGTTCCCAAAAACAGAGATGTAAAAAGTGAAATACGCAGAGAAGAAAACGCGTTCCTCAGCTTGGTTTCTTTTCTTTGTTTTATGTGAGTGGGGTGCTCAAGATAACTTTGGAGAACTTTGTGGGACAGGTGACAGAGGAATGTCTGGACCAAGAGACAGGGAGATCGGCCTGCGCTCAGTCTTCTCCTGATAGCATCTTCACCACAGACTGCCTCTGGATCAGGGTGACCACGAAGAGAAGGGAGATGTTCACACAGGCCTGCAGTGTTCTTCTTGCCTTTCTGGGCTCCATTCTCCCTGATGTTTATGCACTGGTGAGTCCCAACAGCTACACAACATCACACAGAGTTAAAGACACTTTTACTGCAACGAGGCAATTCCTCATGCTGCATCAGAGCAGCTCAGACAAAACTTAATTCCAAGTTTCTAAAAGACATCATATCCTGATTGAGCTATGTAACTGCTCTTTGAAATTCGCACGGTGCTTGTGTTTAAGTTTTACATGTTACAATGTTTCTTTTTTGCATCCCTGAATTTAAAAAAAGGTTTTATTCTGGGAGTTCATGGAACAAAACAGATTTGGGCTTGTGAAATCAGATAGGGCACAAACCAATTATAGCTGGCATCTTTATTGAATTGTAAGTCTGGTAGACCATCAAACCTAAACAAAACTATCCTGTGGCAATTCTTGTAAAAATCCTGCAGAATTCTTCTAGAATTCTAAAAACACATTAAACAGGAACATTACAGTACTGTTCTTACCATTAAGAGATATTTTACAAAATACGCTATCAGAACAATTCTTATAAACATGAATGTATTGACAAATGGAGCTGTAAGACCACGGTCAAGGTATTTTTAGTATACTGGTAGCTCTGTTTGATTTTACAGTTTCCTAAAAAATATATGGTTGTTTTCACTATTAGTTATTTCACTATTATTAGTGTTTTCACTATGGCGGTTATAATATGTAAAGAAAAAGTAACGTTTAATTGTGTTTGCTCTATTTTTGTTGTTTTGTATAGAAAGTCTCGGTTCTAGGTTATCAACTGTAAAATATTGGACAGAAACACTCAAAATGATTACATTTACATTAGATGTATGGGTATTTTATTAAGTTTGTATTGGTGTAAAATTTTCTTTGAGTACCAAGAGACAAATCTCACATTACATTGTTCCAAATTCCTCTTTAAGATGCAAAACACAGTTATTTCTTAAGGCAAGAAGAGTGAAAATAAATTTTACTGTCAGACACAAATATTTTAGGTAACTCTGCCTCCTGAAATAACCAAATACGGAGACAGATCACACCATAAAGGAGATGTGTTTTAAACTGATTGCAAGAAAACAGCAGAGTGCCTGTTTGCTCTTTGCTGTCTCTTTCTTGTGAGGGCACATGAAGAAATTAATGTGGTGTTAATGCAGAAAAAGAGCTTTAATGGCACTGGTGGTGAACAGAGAGGGGCAATCTAATTTTCTTTTGGTAGTTTTTAAGGAGTGAATTTCAGTCAGGACCGATAAGGTACGATCGGACAGATAGTTTTTGATGCATAGTTGACAATAAGGTTGTACACACACCTAAAATTGTAAACTAATAAAGATCACCCTGGCAGAAATACTGAATTCGGCACAACACTTTTAAAAATGAGGGACTAGGCTACATTTAAAAAAGGTCTAATCACCGAGTGATCTATGTGACATAATATACTGTATGTATCAATTGCTATTAACCTTAATGCATTACATTTACATTGAAAATACACATGCTATGCTTCTCATGAATGGTATCGTACTTGGTATATACAGTACAGTATTTTGCGCATCCATGTGCAAATGAATTTTATGCAACTAGAGAAAAGACTCAGATTAGTGCAGAGCCAAGAAGTAATTTGCAAGTCAGGGTGGTTTTAATGCACATATTGCTGCTACACATTACAAAAAAAAAGAAATTTGATGTTTTTCCCCATCTAAGACCTCTATTAAGACTTTTTTCATTCCATTTAATAAGCAGCAAAATAAACCTTATGTTGTTTTAATTATCTTAAGGGTATTGGAATATGGTTCCTGCATACTTCATGTAGTAGAAGTCAAAGATAAATGTGCATGTCCGATTGTTGCTTAAACATCTCTTGGCGGCAGAAGAGAACACAGCAGATCCCTTGCAATCATCCCTACTCTCTGCTTCCCTGACTGTTGTTTACTCAGTGAACCCTTAAAAGACTGTAAATTCATTTGCAGTTGATGTGATGTTTGCTGTCTTGACCCTCCAGGAACCATTGACCTTGTGAACCTCTGGTTTCCTCAGCCTGTGTCTGGTCTTGTCCGTTTTGGACACAGCACTGCTGCCACAGAAGGCTCTGGCTCCAGGTTTAAACCAGTATCGCTGAGAAGAGCCATGAAAAAGTCACACACATGTTTTTTTTACCTTCATATTTGCATTTCATTCTCCCTTGGTGTTTTTACATCACATGCCAATATGATCAAAATACTAAGAACATGAGAATGGTTACAAAGCTGAGGAGGCTATTCAGTCCATCCGGATCATTTGACTTGTGGTCACTGATCCAAGTATCTCATTTAGCCATGTCTTGAACGAAGCCAGGCCATCAGCTTTGGCTGGGTAGCTTGTTCCAGACCCCCGCAGCCTTTCTGTCAGACTCCTTTCCTCAGTTTCAAGCGCACCTCCCTGTTTCTACTTGTGTTCTCTGCTTCATGTTTCCCTGATGATTCTAAAGAATTCCATGGAACTTTCTCAGCATTTGAGGATTTTGAATACTTCAGTCTGGTCCCCTTGTAATTGTCCTTGCAGAAGATTAAAAAGATTCTTTTGGTCTCTGTGGTGTACACAATTTTACATATTTTAAATTAGGCCTTACTAGTGTATTGTACAAAAAAAATACACTATTCCCTTGTGTACTATACACTAGAAATAATTGCCTTAAATAAAAGCACTGAAAAACACACAGGATGTACACTGCAGGTATTGTAACAAATCCAATCCTGAAAACAGGATTGTACGTTTATGCAGTTTATTACAGTCAAGAGGTATTTGTATTTGTAACAAAACATTCTCGACCTTCTACAATTTTAACAACATTTTAACATCTCTGTCTTATTTTGCCTTGTGTTACAATCTTAAAGGAATTTAAATAAATGTCTGTCTTAAGGAGCCTTTCTTCCAGATATACACCCCATTTTTTTCATTCAACATATTACACTGTTAGTTCAGTCTGCAGCAAAGTCATAACAGAGGTGATATGAGGTTAAAGGTCCTAGACTTAGACACTAAGTATTCTATTGATATTTCAATAAAAACAGGGCATAATTTTTGGGAGAGATGCATTGCGATTTTTAGAAATTCTTGGTATCTTGGTAACTGTTACAGTATACAGAACAATAATTTAAAAGTAACAGGATATAAAAGTGGCTGTGAAAACCGTCATGTATTAATCTATAAAAAAATGCCACTGGATAGGCATTTCATCAATAATGTTAAATGATGAGGCAGTTTCTATTGGATCCTGAATGTATATTACAGAATGTAACATTGTTGTTAGACTGGAGGCAGTCAAGTATTATTATAATTCTGGGTGACAACAATCACACAAGAAAAGAAATTGACAATTAAATTCCAGAGCACTGTAAATATTCCTAACTACATATTCTTCCCGCTCCATTGCAGTTTTGTTCCTCTTTCCCTGCTTTTTATCCCCAAATCCCTAAGTCCTGACCTTTCCTGGAGGGAGACAGAAAACTGGGCATAGGATCATCTCTCTGTTCTTGCATTCCGCTTTCAAGATGCATTTACAGTAGGACAGCTTTTCTTGAAAGGCTCTGTCGATGGTTATATGTTATTTCATACTGCCTGTTTTTCTGATCCCATTTTGGACCAGACTCTATAATTAGTGGGAAAACCCACTTGAAAAAGCACATTAAAAAAACTCTACTCATGTTAACAGGGAATTAAAATATAGAATCCTGCATTTTCCTACTTAGTTTAGATCTAATCTCTTGACAAAGGCCAGAGATGTGTTTACCCTTGGCTGACTGTCTCCTTCTGCCTCTCTGACAGGTCATCTCATTTGTCCTGACCGTTGTAAAATTCCAGTGAAACAGTGAAATGAAACCAAAATGTTTCTCCTGAGAGGGGGCTGTGCTCTCAGAGGGACATGGCCTCACCCCAACAGTATCAAATGACATAAAACAGACAATTTGCTGAAAACAGAAGCGAAGCAAGTGCAATGTCATCACTCAGAATGTCTAAGGTCAGATGTTGGTTTTGTTTAGCAAAACAGAAGGACTTAATATGCAGCAATTTTCTTCTATCTGTAAGCAAGCTGTTCAATATTTTGTTTTTCAGTAACCGTGTTTTGGCACACTCTTTTCACTCTGAGTATAAATCAAACTTCCCACTAACTCCAGAGTGTCACAATTAGTGACAGGCCCGCGTTTATCTTCCTCCCACTTTCAAAAAAACACTTTTTCCTAGTTAAGTGTCACCGAATGCCTTACCTGGCACCACAAGGGCACAGGGTAGTACTACATCAGAGAAGGGATGCCAGTCCATTGCAGGGCAGAAACCACTGCCACTGTATCTGTACTGCCAAATGCTAATCTTAATGCAGGAAAT
Source organism: Lepisosteus platostomus (assembly GCF_059453375.1). Lineage (NCBI taxonomy): Eukaryota > Metazoa > Chordata > Actinopteri > Semionotiformes > Lepisosteidae > Lepisosteus > Lepisosteus platostomus. The sequence goes on from NC_142638.1 coordinate 1,866,660, forward strand.
TCTGTTTTTATTTGTTCAATAAAAGGCCTATTTATTTAATTGGTGGACATACAAGGATTTGACAATTCACACCAAATACGTTATGTAAACGCTGCACCACAAATGACAATTTTAAAATGTCAGCTGCATGAGACCTGTGAGCATCCATTCTGAAACAAAAATATGATGAAGACAGGGTCTGGATGGATGCACGTCTGTCTGTTTCATACCTCTTGAGCCGGGAGGAAAGGGAAAACAGAAAGAGTGTTTGCAAATTCTAATGCACAGGAAATGCAAAGAAAGTGAAAACAGAGAATCAGGAGGAGTGAAGACTAGCACACAAGGGAACAAGAAGATTTATTGGAACAAGGCAGGACAGATAATTGTGCAGTTATTAAACTGGAGAAATCTGACAGCACTGATTGCTGGCTGTGCTTAAGAAACAAGCTGTTTGCTCTGTAGGTACAGTGAAATGAAATCAATACCATCTCTTCAGGAGATGTCAATAGAATTTGTTTAGCCCCTGGCTTAAAACAATTCCAAGCGCAATCTCTCAGTGAAGCCTTTATTTATGTGCTAGACCCTGGCAAACTACAAACTAGGGATTAGGGCTTTGCTATGAAAAAGTGTGAATTAATGTGCTTGTTAAAGGGAGTGATATTTTGATTAGATAAGATCATGATGACTAGATGGAGAAAAAAATCGATCATTGTGCTGTATGTGTTTGTACTTCAGAGCCCAAAATAAGTAGTTTTTAAGCACTGAATCTGAGAGTTGCAGAGTGGCTCACTCGGATGGCAGGGTTAAAACCTGTCTTAGCAGACTGGGTGCACAACAGGTTGAGGGTACCAGAGTTACAGAAGCGCCTGCTACTCCACTCTGAAATTAGACAGTGTAAAACTCTGCTGCAACAGAAGATCCGATCTTGAGGGTCACCAGGATTCTCTGTGCTCAGCTGGCTGCAGAGTGGCACTGCGCGGCTCGCAGTCTGCTAGAGACCGGGATTGCAGCCTGGCGGGGGCAGAGGAGAGTCATGCTTGTCCTCACGCGGAACTCTGCCAAGGCTGAGGACCCGGCCTGTTGGCGTGACGGAGTTGCCTTCTGTCCAGAGAGCAGTCCTGTGTGGACAGAGCCCACAAAGCACTGGGGTTTAAGCCCTGCAGGGGCAGGCGTTTGGCGAGCACTGCCGGATTGTGTGGCTTGCGCGCGTCAGCCAGGGTATCCTTGGCATGCCCTGAAATGGTTCCCCCTGTAACTTTGTGGGTGCCTCCTGCAAGCCCCGGACCTCACAACACATCAAGCAGCATCAGGCACGAACGGGCAGTTGTGCTGTGGGGAGCGTGGGGGACCAGAGCTGCATGTTGAGTGATAATTAACACTCAAACACGAACAAAACTGTAGATTATAAATCTCAAAACAAGCAAAACTTTGAATTTTTGAAAGAGGACTTCAAAATCATTGGGTATTGTTGTGAAGACACCCAGTGAAAAGCTGCAATGAAGACCCCTTAGACAAGTCTCTTCTGTTTCTGGACAGTTTTATAGACAGCTTGAGAAATAATTCCCTTAAATAAAAGCACTGAAAAACACACAGCACAGGACGTACACAGCAGGAATTGTAACAAATCCAATCCTGAAAACAGGATTGTACGTTTATGCTTCACATTACAGTACATTACATAATGTTTGAGATCCCAGAATCACTTTACAAAACTCACTGCATTACAGTCAAAAGGTACTTTGGCGTCATTCACTTACTCCAAACATTTAGAAGATCTTAGAATGAGATTTCATTTGGCTTTAGGGAAAATTGAAAGACATTAGTTGCTGTCAGCATAAATCCTATGACACACTTTGTTCCATACCTTAAAATCAACAGTTAAATCAATAGATATTTCCAATATTTACTTTTTGTAGCCCTTTAAATGAACAGTGGAATGTGCTGAAGGGAAAGCTATAAGATCACTCTCATTAATAGTATGGATATACTCATAAATTGTTCATGTCTCTCCATGCCTACAGTACATGTAATATATAAATATACTGTATTTTTCAACTCTTTTCTTAGAACAAAAGGCATGTTCCTTTCTTCCCTTCTTTAGTATAAAACATCACCCACTAGAAGAAGCTGTAAAATTGCCAATTGTTCTCAAACTGAATAGGCCTGTCTTCGCTTGTCAAACTGTATTTCTGGGGAGAAATGACTTGACAAGTTAAATGTTTGTGAGAAATGAAGTATCACAAAGACCATCTGCTTTCCTAAGTGCTTAATCTTCTCTGTCACTTAAAAGCATTTGTTGGAGTGGTCTTGTTTACCAAATAATTTTATATTGTTGTTCACAGTGTGTGTCCTATTTTACTGGCAATATCTTCAAAGACCAGTAATCATATCAGACAGGCTGCAGATATGACAAAACATCCATCTTGCTTTTTCAAAGTTTTACATTTTCTTATTTTATTCTTAGAAACTTCACTCCACCATAGAAAGAAACCTAGATCTGACCCCTGTCTACCTATTTCAGCTTCAATTAAACCATCAAACAAGCACTCTCCCGTTTAAAGGTGAACAGAATGTCAGATTCCCGCCCCAAAATTCAAAGGCCAACATCTAGGATGGAAGTGTATAGTTATGCTGGCAGTTTACATGTTCACTAGGTTTTACCACAGTTGTCAGTGCTTTACTGTGGTTTCAACGTCAATGAAAACACCATAATGTGCTATGTCCTGCAGTGGACATTATTTTTTCATATATTTTCATTGACTTTTTGCCCAATATATCATTCTAATCCCCCAAAACCATGCCATTGACTGCATAATAAAAGAGAGGTTAACACATTTTCAAAGTCTTCACGTATACATACAGTGTACAATACAGTATATCTAATTTCTATATTTATAAGATCTTTACTTAAACAATCTCTTGAATATCATTTATTTATCACCGATCAATTCAAAACTTAAATACAAAATACAGTATTCAAAATGTATACAGACAATAAAATAATAATAAATAATCTTAATAAAACATAATTAAGAAAGTAAGACATTAATTAACTAAGTTCACATCTGCTCTTTTCAATCATACTGATGTTAGTTAGCCATCATGACCTCCTAATTATCCCCATCTCTGAACTGGCTTCATCATTCTGCTCTCCTCCTCACTGAGAGCTGATGTGTGGGGAGTGTACTGGCGCACTATGGCTGCTGTAATCTTCACTGTGAAATTATCCCATAATAGTCACATGTTTAAATCACACACTGCATTTTCATTAACAATTCCAATTTTTAGAGTAAAAACTGTCTCAGAAGATCCGGACTGTTACCACAGGTCTTACGACGGGCTTCCCTTAAAACACGTCCTCCCAGCAAAAATTTTATTAGTTTTCGGGACGCAAAGATTCTAAACCCAGACCCAAAACACAAACATTAAAAGAGCAAAGCCCAGACCACAATGAGCACCTCTCACTGAGACAACCATCCAATAACACACACACAATAGTGTAGGGGAACACAGGGTTCAGTTTATGAGACATCTCCTGGCTCCCCAGGGGTTAATGAAAAGCTGCTCAGAATCAACTCAGTGTACAGTACATGACTGTCTCCAGCACTCTTGGCTCATCGAGTTTTTACGACAAGCATTTACTGGAAGGAGCTACGGCCGTGTTCAGCAGCTGAACCCTTTGACAGGTCATGGGATGCATTCCGCTTTGGGGGTATTAGTTATTCATATCTTATCTACAGAAGCAGTTTCTTCTGGGGTTTTTGCATTCAATCAACATGACAGCATGATCAGTGGCCCCCTGAAGGGTGTAAGTCTATGGGCTGAAATCGGACGATCCTATTGGTTAAAAATGGTTTTGGAATTCTGGGAGTTTAGAAATCTCCCTCAAGGGAAGCAAGAGCAAAGATGACAACAACACGACGGTAGAGAACACAGGATAGCGGATCACTCAGAAAGGTAACTACACACCCTGCTTTATGCCTACATATCAAAGGGATTATCTTCATCATTTTAGATCTGAATGAGAGGCCATCCATTGTGAAGAAAGGGTGTTGCTTTCCCCTGAAACTTCCCTGCATACGAGCACTCTTACAAGTACCAAAACATGACAGATTCAAATGTAAGCTATTCATTTAGCTAGTGTAAACCAAAACACCCAACAGAATATTTAGAAGCTAATAGCAAAAAAGCAGTGAAGAGATTGGTTTCACTGCATGGACAGTGTATGGACTATGAAACAAAATCTTTTTTTTAGTTCACTCTGGCTTCTGTCCCTCTCGCATGAGTAAGTAAACATCCTGAGTCTGTTTCACTCATTATATTGCAGCATGTCAAACAACACTTTGAAGGGTCACGAGAAGCCATGACCTCACCAGATTGCGGCTGCAAAAAATCAATTTCTCCAAAGAAAATGTCAGTACGAAAATGCACTAAATATCCGCTGTTGACAAAAATGATACAGACATCTGGAAATTCTAACAAGAAGGAAAAAGAGCCATAAACCAATGATTTGTGTGAAAATGCATTATTTATTTTAAAAGAGAGTCTTAGGTCGCATCTATATTTATTGATAATTTAATTCAGTAAAAATATGAGACAATAAGTTGCTGTAACATGTGTGTTATAATAATAATAATAATAATAATAATAATAATAATAATAATAATAATAATACAGAACGTTCACCACACATCAGCTTCAGCAGCTGGTTCTTTGTGATGGGCCTGTCAGGGAGCAGCAGAGGGAACCACTGTGGCTGAACAGTGGCATGAGCCACGTGCTGCAGCATGTGGGGTGCCAGGGAGTGACCCTACATGCAGAGAAAGGGGAAAAGCACTCGGAAACTTTGTCTTTGATGGTGGGAGCCCCCCGAAACAGCCTGATTGAACTCTAGCCCCCAAAGGACTTCGTACAGTGAAGGCATGCACTGTAGCACAATGTCACAAAGGGACCCGTGCTGCCCACAGCCTCACTAACCTGACCCCCTTTCTTTCTCAGCTTCCCCCAGATGATTGTGATCGTTATCTAAAGGTCTAATGTCTAATGAGGCAGTTTTTTTCAGCAGTAATGGGCTCCCATACTACGTAAAGCATAAATGTACAATCCAGTATCTCCTGTTGCCAGCTTTCTGTTTTCCAGATTGGACTTGTTACATTGGGTGGCCCAGTGGTTAGCACTGCTGACTTGTAACGTTGGGGCCCTGTGTTTAATTCTGGACCTGGGAGTGCCATCTGCGTGGAGGTTGTACTGTATGTGTGTTTGCTGGGGTTTCTTCCAGTTTCCTCCCGCAGTCCAAAAACACATTGGTGGGTTAATGGACTCTGAGAAAACTGGCCCTGGGGTGTGCATGTGTGTGTGCCCTGCGATGGACTGCTATCCTGTCCAGGCTGTACCCTGCCTTGCGCCTGTTGCTTGCTGGGATACGCTCCAGCTCCCCCGTGACCCTGAATTGGAAGGAGCAGTGAGAAAATGCATGGATGCCTAATTTCAGTTGAGCCACTGAACCCCAAGTGGGCAAAAAGTTTTACTGTTAGAGGGAACTTTGCTCTACATGTCTCTGCTGTTGGTCCCTGGCTGCGCCTCATCTCTAGTGTTGCTAATAAGGCCTATTCATCAGCTTGCCTCAGATAACTGACAAATACAGATTGCCATTTAAATACCCCAAGTAAACATGTAGAACTTCTAGCAGGAGACAAACGTGATGAGACTTAAGAGTATAAAGAGTAAAGAGTGCTGATAAAAACTTACATGTATTGAGTCTTAATACTGATTGTTGAGGGTTGCAGAATTCATACTGAAGATAGTTTTTACATATTTAATAAATGCTTAAAGGGGTGAGGTGAATTGGAGCCCAACTAAACAGGTCCAGAGGGACAGACCCTGGATGTTAACACACTCCAGAGACATGACATCACACAACCTATACAACATACCTGCGGGCTGCAGACTGGAGAGCACCTGCAGCTATCCCACACTGCCATGGGCAAGGCATGCAAACTCCACACAAAAGGACCCCTGGGGTCTGAACCCAGGACCACAGGTGTGTGAGATGGTACCGTTACCCACGATGCCTCCTTACACTTAAATGTCCTAAAGGAAGCAAAGGCTCACAGTGAGATCAAAGAGGTAGCGGATATCAGAAATCAAAGTACCTGGAAATGTTGGTCAAATAGAACAAATATTCTATCATTCATCAGTCGATCATCATAATTACTGCTCATGAATCTGATGGCCAGCCGGGAGAAGAAAGAGGCAATCAATCCATGGCCTTAATTCCCCAAAGAGCATAAATAAACCCATAGAGCCTGACCAGCAAACATCACACTGGCTGCGAAGACCAGAGGAAAATAAATCTCAGTGGCCACTGGCTCCACCTTTATAACCTCAGTGGACACAGACATTTCTTACTCACAACGTGTGACAGTTAATGTTTCTCTGATGTACAGAGAGGGTGGTCACAAAAGACGCCCACACAAAACATCACAGCAGTCTGAACGTGGTCAAAAAGCATCTTTCTGTAGGGTTGGGTGACGTGGAATTTAGCGTCTATTGCACAATACAGTGAAATGAAGCTGCTTTTAACCACTGTTTATTGGGCGAGCACCTCTCTGAAGAAACAGTCATGTGAATCAAGTTCGGTCAAAATATCCACAGCCTTCCTCTGTCTGTTCTCACTCAGCCCGGAAGTTTACAGACAGCATTTTGTGTTGGGGGGGGGGGGGGGGGGCAGTTTGTTAGAGAAGTAATTAAATAAGAGCAGCAGAGAACACCGCAGAAACTACACAATGGGCTCTTGAAATACTTCAGGCATAATGTAACTTCCCAAAACTTTAAATAGGATGGGGGTGTCTTGTAGTTTAATTTTGTTTTTCATGAAAATATGTAGCCACTGCCACTAAAATAAAATGATCTCATGCTCTCAAATATTTTTCAAAACAAAAAAAGCTGACATGTAATCCTATTGCTTAGCTTTCATTTATTTTTAGGATAATTGTTCTTTTTTTATTTTTTTTCAAATACCAATTTTACGCTAGGTCAATTTTTGAATTTCCAATTCTTCTTCAGCTTGGATCAGCACTATACTGTACAAGCACATTTGCACTGACCCTGAAGAGCAATGCCAGGATATTCACTTCTTCTTGCAAAGCAAACCCCAGAGCTTACAATGTATCTAAAACAATGGATACAGATCCCGCTGATAACACTACAGGCCCATAGGAATTTCAGAAGCTGTTGATGTCACGGACGTCCAAAGGGACTAACCGTGGGGAGCAGGAGAGCGGAAAAAGACCCATATGCGTAGCGGCGAGACGGGAAAAAGGCCCGGGCTCATTAGTGCAAAGAGTTCAGGAATGCCGTATAGAAACCTATACCTCAGGGAGCGGACGTGGGGCGCCCTGGTGCTAGGCGGGTCTCAGGACATCCGAACATCAATGCTGAGCGAGGACAGAGTGCAAGACCCGGAAATATATAGCCCAAGGGAAAGAGAGGGACAGGAAGGACAGCAGACCGGAAACTAGGGACAGGTCAGAGAAGGAGCGCCCTCTGGCTGCAGAGGGCGTGACAGTTGACCTGTTAACCAAGGAATTCCTGGCTAACTTTGAAGTCATCCAAATCTGATGACACAGCCAGTGAACTCTTAACCCCTTGGAATCAAGATTGTGTCCAATAGTGCAGGACCTGCAGGGTGATAATCACAGCATGCTGTTATCCACACAATCAACCACACCTCTACACCCACAGGGTGTACCTTTCAGTCCCTGTCCTCCTTCGCTGTACTGCTTGCTGGGAGACACCTACTGTACATTATGCTTTCATCTCTTTTGACACTTGAAGCAGTTGAGGGGATTGCCGATTTATTCTAAAATGAAAAGAAAAGGACAATTGAACTCACCAAAATCACAAAGCAAGGAAGAGATGAGGCCTGGAGCCTTGAGATGTTTAAGCTATGTCTAATGTGACAGTCCCATGCTTTTTCTATGCCTGAGAACAGACATCTGCTAGCTTTGGTTAGTGGCTGTGAAATGTTCTAGCTACAAGGGAGCCACTGTGCTCTTCTCCCTGCTCAGTGAGTGTAGGCACTATGAAAATATAGACGCCAAACATGGGAGACTTGCTGTGCAGCACTAGAGAGGTAGTGCCACATACTGCACCCGACAGCAAATATTTCACAACAGCCAGACTGAGCCGATTAAATACACAGTATTTGCAAATTTAGCTTGGGCAACAACTACCTAATAACTGTCTGAGAGCTGCAATGCAGGAACTGAGCTGTCATAATACCCCAGACCCGTTGACAGCAGATGGATTACTCTGTACTAGTTCAGACTATGTTGTTGGCAACACAATGCCATCTATTGATCCAGTTGTAAGAAAATAAAGAATGGTTTGCATTTCCACATAAAATCTGAACAAACGTGTGGCTGCGTCAAATTTATAGATTGCTTCCTGTAACAGTTTTACTGTTCCTTTTCCTGAGAGCTCATGTGTTTAATGGCTAAATTGATTTGTATTTATAATCAACAATTGTATTTCTGGGATCACTATCTGTCAATTGATCGTTTTTCACTGAAGACATTCATACCAACAAGGAGAGCTGTGCACAATCAGTGCTGGCTGCCATTTTCCCCACTGTGAGTCCCTTAATGCCCACAGTGGAGATAATATGCACTGGAGGAGTGAGGCAGCTCGTGCTGAAAACATTCCTGAATCACAGGTGTCTGTCACGACAATGAGGCACAGCCTTAATTTAGTCAGTTAAATTAACACAGCCAGCTCTGGCGATATATGGTCAAATGTTCATTATCAATTGGTGATTCTTGACCACAGTTGGTTAATGGCCAGACTCAGATCTGTGCTGTGTGACGCATAGAGGCCAAACTATATATTGAATTACAGCAGCACTTTTGCTGGGTGAAGATCTTTGATGGTAACGTCTGAAATCAAAAGAAGTTACTAATATACTGTAAGAAGCCCAAAGTCTGATCTTCGAGATACAGATCTGGAAAATGGTAAGGATTTGGGAATCTCATAAATAATAAAGAGGCATCTGTGACAAATTAAATAAATCATTGTCTAAATTAAGTTATAATTTGCTAAATGAACTTAAGACAGGACTGTAGCACACAATAGTTGGGTTCCATAGTTCTAAGTTGGGTAAGTGGTCAATGGAAGACAGCACAACCTCATGTTATAGTAAGTGTTCCTGTTTCTTGGTAGGTCGACGGAGATGATGTCATCACAAAAGATGAGCAGATCTACCTGCTAATTGAAGCCAAAGCCAAGTGCAAGAGGAACATAGAGGCAGACCTGGAAAAAGACAAAGGTAACAGCACCACAATTTCTTAAAACCGACACTGGTGCATACTGAATGTATTAATCCATCCATGCATTTTCTAACTTCATCTTCCAATCTAGGATTGTGGGGTAGCAGAAGCCTATCCTGGCAAGCAATGGGCACAAGGCAGGGTACGCCCTAAACAAGACACCAGTCCATTGCAGGGCACACACAGACATGCATGCATTCACACCCACCAGGGCCAATTTACCCAGACATCCATTAACCCAGTATATCTCTTCTTTGGACTGTGGGAGCAAACTGGAGCACCTGGGGGAAACCCACATGAACATGGGACAACATACAAACTCCACCCAGAGAGCACTTAATGTCCAGAACTGAAGCCAGGAGTCCAGCTCTGCGTTAACCACTGCGCCCAGAAGCTATTGATACGCCACCATATTTTTTCTAAAAGTACAAAACCCATTACAGGTTAAAACAATCAGCAACATGAGCAGGCAGGCACAGATAATGTTCATAAAGCAGAAATAGAGAAGCAATCGATCTAAAGAGAAGAGTGAAGTGTTCATGCTGCCTCACTTCAGCCTTGTCACAAAACAGACAGTGATTGTGCTCCACTGACACTGGTATCAATATTTTAAAAACATTTCTTATATAAAAAATTATAAAAAAACAACTGCTGATCCCAAACTTTTTTTCTGAAAAAGAAAGCTACGATGAAAAACATAAAGTGAGAACTTTGAAAAACCTGTAGTTAAATTGAAAAACCAGACTAAGATCCAAAGGATAATGTAAAGGAGTCAATGTTATAGTTATTGTTGAAATGTAAAAGTAGAATAATGGTGCTAATGGTCTTTACTTTCAGAGCAAAATATGCAGAAATCACTTGCCTTGAAACCTAAGGGAGAATTTTTTTCTAACCATGGGTTAAATATTTAAGAGTGACACAAGAAATGAAAGTTTTTGGAAAGGGAGGAGGCATTTTCTCCTTTTACTGGTAAATAATCCATCATAAAGCTAAAGATGAATACAGAGGAAATTGCATTTTTCAGATCAGATGTAAAGATGGTATTAATTAGCTTCAGGAACCTGGATGACAATTACTGAGGCAATAGGAGCATTCTAATTTCCTGGCAAAAGATATTACCATGGTAACGTGAAACTTCTCATTGTACAGGCAAAAAGACGAGAGCCTATTTAGGATTTGGATAAAAAGGCTAGCTTTTATCATTTTTTCATTAAATATAATTACAGTTTTAAGAGATCAATTAGCAAAAGACAGCCCCTGGAAGTGTTTTTTGAACAGTGTTGCTTTTGATTTCATTGTATTTTTGATGAAGAATGAATGAAGTTTTTGCTCGATTTATCATGTAGGCCCCACACGGTCCAATCTATGAATACTTCTATTGAATTGAAGGGTTTGAAAGACCCTAGCAAGGAAAGAGCACAATGCTGCATACTGGATTTTTACTTACAAAATACTTAACAAAATGTTAGATTGTCTTTTTTTAAAAAAACAAACACATTTCAGACAAGGGACAGATTTCCTAATTATAACGGGGGAAAAAATTTAAATCTATTTTTATTGAAAATGTAACAACTTTGCAACAGACGTTTGATAAAAAAGGAAGAATGTGATTTAAGACCTAATCATTTTTTATTGTCAGGCAGTATCTGTCTTTTGTATCTGTATCTATCTCTTCACCCATATTGGTTCCCCTGTCAACTGATAATTACCAAAAACACAGACCTCCTCTTCAAAAGCCACAACTGAAATGGCTGTAGCTTCAGACATTCCAGGAAGACGTTATCTGCATTTCAGCAGAGTGAGTCTTCTTTTCTGTATACAAGATCACAAAGCATGTGCTGAGAGGCCATTCAGGGGTAGCTAGTTGACAGCTGAGAGACAAAATTGTTTTCTTCTGTGCCAAAAAACAACTAGGGTGGTGGCAAACAGAATGGTGGAGTATTTGATTCACCATTGAATTCTGTTTTGCCCTAGAAAGTACACTGTATGTACATAGTTTAAGGACTTGAGACAACATTTTTCCCATTCAGTCAAGCCAGTCTGGAAATGTTTTCTTAGCGTGACAATGCAAGACCACACAGTGCAAGGCTTATAAAGGCACACGTTTGATCTCCTGAACATCAGACGGATCATCTCATCCATGCTATGAACAGGGGACAACTGTTACCCACCAACCAACCCAGCATAAAGCATATGTCTGCTGTATGCGGTTGTACAATAAAAGTAGCAGGTCATCCTATGACAATCGATCCAGAAGCTGACCAGATCTATACGTCAATACCTACCAGGGTTATGTTGATGCTCAGGGAGGTTAAACACAATGCTAACCTTGTCAAGAATTGAATATTTTGAATTTTAATTGATTTTCATAATGTGTCATGGTTCATCCTGAAGTTTTGTTCATATTTCCTGTGTCTTTATTGATCCAAGGTTAGAATTCAATTTATTTTAAAATATACAAGACGTTTCTTTCTTTAATTCCATTAGACCTGAGTGTCCTGTTTTTATTGTGCATCAGTATATAAGTACTGTGTGACAGGCCACAGATGCACTTCAATTAACAGCCCTTGTCAGTAAGAGTCAGAAAAAACAGGAAATAAACACAGAATGATTAGGGAAATACTATGTTACCCCCATTGGATACATAGTTGAGCTACATAGTATTCACTAAGAACCCTTAGTGGAACCACACCTGCCAGGCCTTCACTTTTGAATGAAGCATGTGCTTTTGTTGGTGTATTTTTACCAGCTGTGAAAGAGCTCAGCTGGCGTGTTTTCCTGATTTCAGATGGATCCTGCATGCCACAGTGGGATGGTATCATCTGCTGGCCCAGGGGAGCCCCCAGCCAGCTGGTATCGGTTCCTTGCCCAGACTACATCTATGACTTCAATCACAAAGGTGTGTCACTATGCTAATTGAATGAACGCTGGCCACACAAAGGAGGCAGCAAGAGAAACAGACCTTGCTTACTAACAAACCACTTATTGGTGCAGTTCCTGACATCTATGAAAGAGTGTTACCCTGTACAGAGTAATTTTATTTCCTCCTCTTCTGATTAAATCAAATTCACAAACTGCCAATCCAGCTCTTGAATGAATCTTCCCTTCCTTCCTTCCAAGTACGAGAGCACTAATTTGTGATGGAAGGGTGGGTTTGATTTCTATCTGGCCTCAGCCTGGACATCCTGGGCAAGTCAATGAAAGAATCTGTTATTTTTTCCTTTCAGCACCAGCTATCACAAATGAAACAGAATACCTCTTCAGATTTGACCCTTAACTTTAGTCATTTAAAATAGGATTTAATTTGGTTCAATTAGAAGTACTGTGTATTGACATGCCATGACATATGACAGCCAAGGTCATGGATATGAGAAAATGATTCCATCCATTGGAAACACACAAATAACCAGAGAAAGGGAAACAGGATCCACCACAGTTCACATTTAGCCCTGGTGAGAAGAATCACAGAGTAGACTAAAAGGTAAAGAAGGTAAACGTTTGCGTCCTTCTTTCATCTTATGAACAAAAGAATACTTAAGTGAGCAGATGACTCCAAAAGAAAATATGTTATTTATGTAAGTCTCTCTGGCTTCAGACAACCAGATGAAGACATCACAGAGCATAAATAAAATGAATGTAACCCTGGGAAGCATTTCGGGGAATATCAGGGCATGCACCTCTCTTCCAACTGCAAGGACCACAGTGCTCTGTGCAGCAGGTCAAAGATCCCCTGGCTGACTTTCCCCTGACACTGTTGATGCAGCATCTGGTCAGTTATAGTTGGTTGTTCCCCAAAATGTAACTAATCAGACCTCAGTAGAAGGAAAAAATAAACACTCGTTGTTGGAGTGTGTGATGCATTTTCATTGCCACCTGTGTCTGCTTACAGTACCTTCAACCGATCCCCCATTAAGAGCTGATCAGTCAGAAATAAGGGCGAGTCAATTGGTGACGGACTGAGATCACGATGCTTGCACTGGGGTATTTCTGAAACTCAGGACTGAGTAGACCAGGAGCCTAAATAAGCCAGCAGATCAAATGAAGACACCAGTTAGGACTGGAGATTCAGAGCTCAGCTGGAACACCAGCAGTCATGGGGATCCTTCAGAACCAGGGCTGGGGACTGCTGACCTGCAGGGTCCAGAGTACACTCTCAGCAGCAGTCAATTGAGCTGATGAGAACCCACTGTATTTATTAAGTGGTTTGAATAAACACAACCTACTTTTCCCAACAGGCCATGCCTACCGTCAATGTGACATGTTTGGAAACTGGGAGCAGGTCCCTAGTGTCAACCGGACCTGGGCAAATTACTCAGAGTGCTCAACCTACCTCCTTTCCAATCACAAGAACAAGGAAGAGGTGAGTGGGACGCTAGGATGGGACAGTAGAACGTTATTTTAATTACATTACATTGTCAGTTTTGTAATATCCTAATAATATGCAATATTGGAGGGTGTAGTAGTGCAGGGGTTAGCATTGTTGCCTTGTAGCTATGGTTCTCAAACTGTAGTAAGCCAGATGACCCTGGAAATCTGTTGTGTGCACTGAAAAATTGGGACATGTTTTCAGATTTCAGTTTTAATAAAATTATAAAATTAGTTTACATGTGAAATATGCAGCCTACATACTTAGCTACAACGATACAGTGAGCACTAATACTTGAGTATATAACTGTATACCATTGTATAGGAATGCGTGTTACGAACCTAAGTGACCAATTGTATTTAAAAAAAGTTACCTTCAGCAAACAGGGAGGTAGGAGAATGTGCATGATTTTGGAACACTGCCAATCTTGTGAGCACAGGAAAGTGTGATGGATATCAGAAAAATGTTCTAGGTTAATTCAAGAAAAATACACAGAGCATCTCTGTGTTTCTCTCCCATGCGCATGAAATAAAAACTTCTTTTAACTTCTGAGACGGACTCCTGACTGTCTTTTAATGGAAAACGGGGAAAAATGCAAGCTTGTGGATTGCTAAAGCAGGTGAGCCCCACACTATTGGTGAAGAACTTTGTTTACCGTTGGCAAAAGAGCTGACATGTATTATGTGTGGAGAAAAAGCTGCTAAACAGCTCGACCTGCTGCCTCTTTCGAAAGACACAGTCACTCGTAGAATTATTGATATGGTAGATGATGTCAAAAGTGCCTGATAGAGCGCGTTAAGATGAGCAGATGCTTTTCACTGCAATTAGATGAGTCTGTAGATGTTGTTGATTTGGCCAATTTGCTCGTTTACGTTAGATACGAGTTTGAGGGCATGTCCCATGAGGACTTTCTTTTCTGTTCTGGCCCTGGGTAGTTAGTAGTTTTATTATCCTTCTCAGCTAGATATTTTTCTGCCTTCCTTGAAGCCCTGAGAAGGCACGTTTCACACTGTTTCTGTCGTTACCTTTGTGCGACTGTCAAGGTACTGTGAGCAGCACTTGAACTCCACTAAAAATCCCTCTCTAATTTTAGACACAGTGATCAAGTCAGACGTTAATGACTTAAGGAATTAATGACAGAGAACAGAATAAGCATGTTTCTGTGTGTCTAGATGTGAGGGCTTATAAATCTGTGTCCACATGTAACAGATAGGTCATGTACTGTATATATCAGCTAATTGGACCAGAATATACAGTATCCTGGTTTCCATGGTGTTAAGGGGACAGCTGGGGTAAAGTGCATCACTCAGGGGTAATACAGCAGTGTTTTGGGTGGACTTGAACCCACAACCCACATGTCCCCCCAAAGCATAACAGAGCATTTCAGCATTTCATTAAGACGTAAAGCATCTTGTCTGGCTCTCCATTTGACTGAATGGGGTGATTCAAACCAGTGGGAGTCTTCGCATTAAAATCATTAAGCAAACAAAAATCCTGATTGAAAATTCGAGTGGGAAGATAGCTCAATGTGTGGGCTGCAAAGCGTGTGAGCTAGGTTCATTTCACGTTGAAAGAAAATAGCGAAGAATTTAGGCGGAGGCACCCTGAAGAGGGCCTTTCAGCCAAAACATGATGTGTTTCACACTTCTTTTTTTAATTTTCAGGATAAACGTAGCTTTGACACGAAGCAGATAGCCCACGCCCCCCCACCGATAGGTACCCCTGCTATGTATTAGTTTAGGCTTATAAATTAAAGTTTGTAACACAAGTTTTTGTGTACACGTTTCTCACAAATAAGCAATGCGAAAGAGTAAGCCTTCAAAAATATTATGCATTCGTCTCTTACATCAGCACAATGCAGAAAAAGACGAATGACGACTGCAATCATAGGGGGAAACCAGTTGGGTCCTGAATGAAATTGCAATGGCTGCAGACAATTGTGTGTACATGACTGAAATGCCAAAGCACTTAGTTAATGCACTGTAAATTGCTTTGTAGTTTTTTTCTCCCCTCCACTCTCTTTATTACAAGGAAGAGGGGAGATATCTGAGGATTCAGATGTACTTCCATGTCAGCTCCAGAACAATCAAATCTCATTGACGTCAGTGCATGCCTTTATATTGATTTTGCAGATGTAATTGGTGCCCCTGTTACTTTCAGATGTCAGGTTTTAATTTAACTGCTTTCAATGAGCTTCTTTTAACAGTGCACTGTTTTTTTAACGGCTAATGGATTTCATTTAATTTTATTTTAATTTTGGTCCAAGTAAATGTAAGTTTTGCAAAGCCCCAAGACTGGTAAATACTGGTCAGTATTTACTGCAAGTCTAAACCATCACTCTGAAGTGCAGGTAATGATTCTTAAAGTATTTGCATTAGGTACACCGGGAAGAAATAATACTGAATGAACTGGGAGATATGTGTTGATTTTTAGATTTCTTCGTTTGTACTAAGTGAAGACTGTTATTGTAATTAAAAACAGCTGTGAATACATTGAAGGTCAACAAATAAAAATGATAACATGAAGACTTCCTCAGTCTCACCAAGACAGTTCACATCTTCCTGCAAAAATCAAATTAATCAATACAGATCACACACCTGCTCTTTAATTTAAACAGTGTTAATAGCTGCATCCTGAACTTTAGCATAAATTATTTTCATTTCAAGTTATTGATTAGATAAAAAGCAGAACACATTATTTGCATCACCTTGTTGTTTCAGGTTTTGCCAAATTAATGTCTCATGTTATTACACAATGGCCAAAATGTAGTTCTACTAATAGGCTTGTAGATGCATATTGTTTACATATGTACTGTATGTATACCTTACTGATAAAGAATTAAAACTACCTCAGATTTCCATTCAAAAGATGAGAAAGTGTTATATTTCATTTAAATAAGACCAAAAATAAAAGACTGTTATTTTTTATTTTTAAAGGCACAATTCCCTGTGGCATATCTTATGAATGATTAGCAAGAATTGATGTAGTTTCCTGCCAAGAGCAGCAGAAAATTTCACTTTACTAAACTCTCCTGAGTCTCCAGAGGGCATAACTTTTGTGTTATACTTGTAAAATAAATACTAGACAATGTGCCTTTAACAGCCTCTGCTGTAGATGTAGAATTCAAAACCTTAATACCTTAACCATCATAACCTAACACAGTGCTGTCTGCACTTACAGATGACATAGTCTGTGGTAGATCATGCTTTTATCTTCACTATAGCTGCTATAGTATAACTACCGTTTATTTTGTAGTTACCGTGATACAACTTATAAGAACAGAGGAAAGGTACCAATAAGAGGAGCCATTCAGCCTAGCTGTCCCATTCTGTACTCAATAGCTTATTAATCGAAGAATCTCATCCAGCTGTTTCTTGGAAGTGAGCTCCAACACAGTCACTGGGTTGCTTGTTCCAGACTCCCACAACCTTCTGTAGTCTCTTTGGAGAGAGAAGTGCCCCCTCTTCTAAGTTTTAAATGTATTTCCATGTTGTCTATGCTTGTGCCCTCCGGTTCGTCTTTCACTGCTCATTCGGAAGAAATCTGCTGTGTTGACTTTGTCAGTACCTTAGAGGATTGGGAATGCTCGTCTCAGTCAACCTCATAGTCTTCAAGATGAAAAAGGTTCTGTTTCTTCAGCCTGTCAGGGCAGTGATGTGACGTGCAAATTTATAACCCTGCCTTTGAACCGAAAAGTAGTCCATTTCTACAGTAATGTGGGAAATTGGCGGCAATAGTTTGAGGACCATATTCCTTTTCCCTGAGAGAGCTGTTTTGGGCTGAAACCAGTAGATATAGATCTATTCTGTATTGCCTTAAAAGGGAGAAAAGATGGGAAAGGAAGGCTCACTACACTGTGTGTGTCCTCTGCTTCTGCTCCTCACAGGAAGTGTTTGTCCGCCTGCACCTGATGTACACCATCGGCTATTCCATCTCCCTGGTTTCCCTCTTTGCTGCCGTCTGCATCCTCTGCTACTTCAAGTAAGAGAGACCAAGTGGAAAGTGCTTGCAGGCTCATGGTGCCTCACTGCTCAAAGAGAAAGAGGAGGTGGGACTGTGATGAGCTATTGTATGATAATAGAAGCACAAGGGAAAATTCAGCTCTGATTTATACAAGTCATTGCTACCTCTGAAAAATCAGAGGCATTTATAATTCGATCTATATATGTCACACTGTGGGTGGCATGTGATGGTGCAGGGGTCAGCATTGCTGCCTTGCAGTGCTGGGGCCCTGGGTTCGATTCTGCAACTGCGGTGCTATCTGTGTGGGGTTTGTGTGTTCTCCTCGTGCTCGTGCAGGTTTCTGCCAGGTGCTCTGGTTTCCTCCCATAGTCTAAAGAGGTTAATTGGTTTCTGGGAAAATAAGCTGTGGTGTGAGTGTGTGTATCTGTGTGTGCTCTGCAGTGGACTGGTGTCCCTGTCCAGTGTGTATCCTGCCTTGTGCCTGGATGTCTGGATGGATGTTACACTGCATACAGAACAGAGATCTCCCATTTTACAGAAGCAGAGTCACCCCAAATATAGTCGAACTGTCCAGCTTTTCCTTCAGACTGCTGCTCAGTAGGAATGTGGTCATTTTCACCAGGCTCCTCCTCGGGCACAAGACCAAAAGGACAATGCATCTAATCTTTGATGCCCTTTTAAAGATGCACTAATAAACTAATAGATTGCTATTTGCAGCAGTTATGTGCATTACCACATGAGTGGTATCCATGAGTGGATTTGCCAAGAAGGGAGGGAGGGGTGAGGGTTTTTTTTTAGGGGATGATGCGCTCTGCATGAAGACGTGAGTGGTGATTCAGAGATTCATGAGTGGCTCAAGCAGTTCCAACACCTATGGGGACCTCTTATAGAGACAGATGGCTGTGTTATCAGTCCTCCATCCAACACTGTTGTTGCTGAAGGCACAGCAGGCTCATAGCTGGACCAGACATGAATTGTTTGATAGGCTCATGTTGGAGACTGTGTCCATGTCTTCAGCTGTCCTCTGCAGCAGGAGCCAACCCTTGTGTTTGGCAGTGGGTGATTCCGAATAAGGGGGCAAAAAATGATTAAAGTGAATTGCGTGATTGCGCCGCGCCACTCCACTCCACGTCTGGAGCAGGGATTGGGACTGATCAGCAGCTTCTAGAACTGAGACGGACGCCGAGGAAGCGAAAATGAGGCTCCATAAAAAAAGCAGATGGAGGAGAAGGAGCTGGCGAGGAGCGTCTCTCATTTTCCCTCCTCCCCAGGCGGCTTCACTGCACCAGGAACTACATCCACATCCACCTCTTCACCTCCTTCATGTGCCGCGCGGTCAGCATCTTCGTGAAGGATGCTGTGCTGTACTCGGTGTCCGAGGACGTGGCCAAGGTTGAGGATGACAACATGCGGGCCGAACTGGGGCCAGCCCCAGGACAGAGGCCACAGATGGTCAGTATCACCTTGCCTCTTCCCGCACAAACACACACTCACATTTCTGACTTGTTACCGTGGGGGGGTACTGGGTTGCAAAACCCCTAAGGATTTACAATAACAGTACCCTTTAGTGGTAGTGTCAGTGTACAACCTATATGATGAAAATAACACTAGTAGTGTAGTTTAAAGACAAAATGTCATAAGCTGTGGTCTAAATTTTCTTGGAGGATCAGAACTGCAACTCTGTGGTTAGGGTGGAACTATAGCAGCAGTCTGTGGGTCGTCAGGTGAGCCCTAGAGCAGACACAGGTATCTGTATGTAGGTGAGCAGCAAGCGGGTGTAGCAAACACAGTCCAGCGTCATAGTCAGGAAAGGAGCAGAAATCAAAGCCGAAGAGACACATAAGAGGCACAAGGGAAGATCCAATTCCAGTGAGAAACACAAAGAAAACGAAGAAGGGACACAGCAGTGGCTCAGAGCGAAACTCTATAACGGAATCCAGAGTATTGCTAGGTCAGACCTCAAATAGTCGGTTTCATCAGGAGACAGAGGCATTACCCACAGGTGAAGCAAGCTTCCTGTCTAATTGTGTATCCATGGCAACCATGATCACTGAAAATGGGAGGAGTAGTACAATAGTCGATTTCAGCTTCAGATGAATATAAACTCTGTACTGATATAAAGGTGAAGGACATCTTTCCTGTCTGTCTCCCAAGGTGGGCTGTAAGGTGGCAGTGACCCTCTTTCTCTATTTCCTGGCCACCAATCACTACTGGATACTGGTGGAGGGGCTCTATTTGCACAGTCTCATCTTTATGGCCTTTCTGTCTGACAAGAACTACCTGTGGGCCCTCACAATCATTGGCTGGGGTGAGTGGCACTCATCTACTCTACTCTTGGTGAATAAGACACTGTAATGTGTAGTAGCTCCCACCAAAGCAGGCTGTAGCAGCATATTATCTGTCCTGAAAAAAAGGCTCTGGAAAAACTGAACATCAGGAAAGTGACAGGAGTAAATGAGAGTGGGGGCATACAGTATATTACCATTACTCCTGCCATAGATTTTGATTTTTTTTCACATTTTGATAATGGACTTGTGATCTTGAACTGGCAAATGAGTTTTTCTTGGTATATTTTCTGATAATGCTGGTGTCTGGAGTATGTATTTTCTCCATGTGTTTGCGATGGTTTCTACCAAGTGCTCCAGCTTCCTCAAACAGTCTAAAGACATACTGGTAGGTTGAGTAGTGTCTGGGAAAACTGGTCCTGGTGGGAGTGTGTGTGTGTTCATGTCTGTCTGGATTACGATGGGCCCGTTGCTTGCCAGGATAGGCTCCAGCTGCCCCGAGACCCTAAATTGGAAGAAGCAGTGAGAAAATGGATGGCTGTTATGTTAAAATGTCAGAACACTAACACCACTGCCCTGAGGCTTTGAATGAGGACTATCATCACTCCTCATAGGCTCAGAGTATGGATGTACACAGCCCTGTTTACACCACAAAATAAAATACTTATTCTAGAATAAATCATTGGCTTATTTGAACACTCTTCTGTGAAGTCACACTGGATTGTGCCCCTCAGGTGTCTCTCACTGTCCTCTTGTGTGCTTGCAGGCGTTCCAGCAGTCTTTGTGTCCGCGTGGGTGAGTGCCCGTGCCTCCCTGGCTGACACACAGTGAGTCTTCCCGCACAGCGAACACTGCTGCAGCTTTCAAACGAACCAAGGTGTCACGGACGTCCAAAGGGACTAACCGTGGGGAGCAGGAGAGCGGAAAAAGACCCATATGCGTAGCAGCGAGACGGGAAAAAGGCCCGGGCTCATTAGTGCAAAGAGTTCAGGAATGCCATATAGAAACCTATGCCCTCAGGGAGCGGACGTGGGGCGCCCTGGTGCTAGGCGGGTCTCAGGACATCCGAACGTCAGTGCTGAGCGAGGACAGAGTGCAAGACCCGGAAATATATAGCCCAAGGGAAAGAGAGGAACAGGAAGGACAGCAGACCGGAAACTAGGGACAGGACAGAGAAGGTGACACAAGGGACCAGTGTGCTCTGAAAAGAGAGAAACCCCAGTCTGTAATTCACACATTTCCCTTCTCCAGCGTCGCACACTGTGCAGGCCGTGTTGGGCCAAATGCTTTTCTGTGTGAGCCATCCTGCTTACAAACCCAGATGCATCTTATCTCTTTTTGTGAGTTACTAAACGACAATGTTTTCTCCAGTACTGAAACTTTTAAACTAGCCATATGCTGTAGTATTCTCCCTAGCAACAGACTTCAGAGTAGATATTTTAGCATGGAAGAAGAATATATTTGAGTCATTTCCAGTGTGCAGCAACTGGTGATGGGCTGGCCAAAGCAGGGACTGCGAAGACACAAAGAGGTTAGACAGAGTGGTGGCTCACTGTTGTGTCCACAGCCTACGGTTGCTCTTCAGCTTAACACAAGTCTAGAAAATAAACCATGTTTTTTCATCTCTCCCTTCGGTAATTATAAATATTTTATTTGATACAGTATGTACAGTATTGTCTTTAAGACTTTGCCAGCAGAGATGGAAATAACATAGCAGTCCAAGCCTACACTGGATTTTGTAACCAGCTGCTGGTATTTAAAGATTTATAGAGTGATGTCCAATTGGCTCTAGAACAAAAATTGCTCATGGTTTCCACAAACAGAAAGTGCATGGTTGAGACTCTAGACGGAGACAATGTGGGTGTGGGGAAAATTATTCTGACCAGGAGGGGGCGCTCCTCTGGCTTGCTCCCAATAGGGTGGCCAGAGTTTACCTTGGCTTACTACACAGCAGCAACTTCCCATGTCTGATGTGGTGCTGTGAGTTTTCAACCCTACTCAAGAAGAGCTGAGCTACAGGCTTGGTCTCAAGCACTAGCTCTGCAGATTAGCTCTGGGCCCGAGACAAGAGACGAAGTGGACTGGTAGACAGCAGACATTCTGGAGGCTGTGCTCATTCCTGCATCTGTGTCACTGCATCATTGTAACAATAACAGCAGAACTAATTAAAGATTGGTGATCATACAAAGGAAATCAAATCAAAGAAGCAATCAGTCCTGGTCCCGGTGACCCACACACCCTGTTGGTTTCTGTTCAAGCTGTGCCCAGCTGAGACACAATCAAACCCTTCATTGACTTAACAATAATAAGATAAATCTGAGCTGTTTGTTCCCAGCTCTTAAACATGTTGGATCTTTAATAATTGTATTTTGCAAATGAAATAAAATCCCAAATTTGTGACTAGAAATAAAATGCAAAAATTCAAATGGAACAACTTCCTAGCTCAAGTAAGGCTTCAGGCAGCTAATGAAGGTGGGCTGGAATGAAAACCAGCAGGAGTGTGGACCAGGACCAGGATTGGGAACCACTGGCATAAACAAATTAAAAGCAAACTTTTGCTTTGTGTTTTCAGATGTTGGGACATAAGCGCTGGGAATCTGAAGTGGATCTATCAAGTTCCTATCCTTGCTGCTATTGTTGTAAGAAGCCCTTATTGTTTATACTTGTTCTCCAAGAGCCTTCACGGTCTAAGTGACGCAATGATTGTCTAAATCCTGAAGCACAAGATTATTTGAAGAAGGAAGTAAACCATTGCCTCTGCTTCTTACAATCTGGGCTTGCCTAGAGCAGCTCAATCAGCTCAGACACTCATGGCAGGCATGGCTGGGTCTCAGATGACCAGGATGTTGGACCTGGTCTCCCACTCAGGAGTGACCCTTGCCAATATGTTGCACATCTGTATCATCTGACACTAAAGATCCTTTAGGCTCATCAGAACTGGTGATTGGTTCTGACAACTGTGTGTTTTGGAGAAAAGCACTCGCCCAGCCTGTTGCCTCTCTGTGTTAGTACAAAGACCAATAGTCCAATCTGACTGATTAATGACTGGCAACTGCAGATAGAATACAAAATTTCAAAAAAGTTGATTGAAGTTCTAAAATACACAATCCTGATTGTACTGACATCACACGATCACGCACTTTGTACCCACAATTACATTTATTTTTGTCCTACCGCTGACGGCTGTGATTGAAACTGTAACTCTTGTAACAGTAGGGTTATGTAAGCGTTCATGACAGTGTGGCTCTTTACACGCAGTAAATGATGAATTGCAACAGATTGAGATGAGTGCTGATCTTGAGAACCATCTGTCATCACTTTAATTTTTCAGTTCGCCCTCACCATTGAGACTTTGAATAACCAGTTTTTGCAGTTTTTTTTTGGCACAGAAAAGTGGGAGTTTTCTGCCACGGATAACAGTATCTACATTCCACATTCATGTACTGAAAAAACACTGTGTGAATTGCAGTTACCTGTATAGAAATATATACAGTATTTTCTTTAAGCATGAGTATTGACCTTTTGCTCAAAGATAAAATTCTGCTCCACTGGTTACAAAAACAATCACAGGATATTTTCAGCAAGACTTAAATTTGTATTTAAATATATTTATAACTAGAAGTTTGTGTGTTCAAATCCCAGGTGATACCTTGTAAACTTGATACTGCACTCAGATTACTCTAGTAGAAACCCATCTATTACAATGGGACAAATATAATAAGCTTAGGCAAGAAATAGATTAATAAAAATGCAACTCCTCTTTTACACTAGCTGTTATTGTGCAGACCCAGCGCGCGTTGTCGGACTTATTGAGCTCAATAAAACTGAATCTGCACAAGACTGTGTCCTGCTCCTCTGATGAAGAATTTCCCACAACACTAGCTCAATACAGAATTGCATCTACTTTTGTGGTATCAACTGCAAAATCAGTTTATAAGTAACAACACAGCAAATGCATAGCATACAGTAGCTAGCGGTTTTAGTCAAACTATGTCTTACAGTTTGTGTTACTCTAGGTACTGCTTTTAATTTTTACCCTGGGACATTTTCTCTGCAAGGAAATACACACCTTTCAACCATTTGAGCTGACCCTGTGTATCTGCAGCTGTGATGTATAACATCTGCCATTGCAGTGCATCATGGCTGCTACACACCCTAAAAGGTGTATAAACTGCCCTACACAGGGCCAAGATTTTCAATTCAACTAAAATGTTGCTACAGTATGAATTCGTTTTTAAGGCTGATAAACTTTGACCTGTGAGGAGAGTGGAAGTGACCTGTCTTTGAAAACATAAGGTCAGAAGACCTTTGTCCTTATGGGATCTGTTACATAATACACATCATGTATTTTCATGGCTCACAAATTTGGAAAATCCTCAGTGCATTCCAGAGGCAACTTTTCTGACCTCAATTTGACCCCAAGCTGTTGCCAGAATGGAATCTGTTTGGTTCGGCTTATTGACGTTGGTGTAAACACCCCCCAACTCCCAGCTCCCTCGTTGTGCATAACCGCCACATTTATCACTCGCTACATTCATGGCCTACAACCGATCTTTATGAATATTGACTGCTCACTCACCCAGGCCCGATTAAAAGAATTGATTTGGCACTCTGAAATAATTGCTCGGGGTGACTGAAGTGACCTGTTTAAAAAAATACAATGAAAGAAACAAAAGCGACTGAGAGCAATTTGGACCACAAGCAAAAGCCAGCATTTGACAGAGGGAATGGGCATACCAGTGTCAAATTAGTGTGCTTTACAGACCAATAATGACACGTAGGTGGGTTTGATGTTGTTTCTGCAGAATATGATAAATTGGTTGAGAGCCTTCATGATAGTCCTCGGCTGTAGGAAAATGTCTCATGGTGGTATTGATCACACCTGATCTAAAGGATGGGAAAATAAGAACAGGTCAGGCTGGGACATTCAGAAAGGCACAGTGTGTTACAGACAGATAGGATAAAACTATTACTTTAATATACTGCTTTATTAGTCATGAAGCACAAAACAGGTGGAAATGGGATCAGATTATGTTGTTTTTCTGGATTTTATTGCTGTAATATGATTAGACCTACAGTATAGCTCTGGTATCTATCTGGCCTTGATTGATAGAGAGGAATTATGTACTGGAGATCTCCATTATAAAAGGGATTGAGAATACAGTGCCACCCTCAAGGCAAAAAACTGGAAGGGAATACAATATTAGAATAATAATCAAATAAAAGTCTGCATCTGAATTAAAGAAAATGTGATAACCGTGATGAATACTATTTATAAAATCCCTTGACCCCTTGCTACCCAGTGAAATTGAATTTTGCATATTGTGTTATCAAGTTCTATCCACAATAACTGCTCTCTGCCACATTTATATTATGCTTTGAAGGATAAAAAATCCTTGAAAATGGATGTATTGTCTGGAAGAAATGGCATCCTCAAGGCAAATATTTTGTCATTTAAAAAAAAAGATCAGTTGAATCAAAGGCTTAATGTATAGCCCTTTGTCATCAAATGTCATTACTTTTTACTTCATGTTTTCATATGTCATTAAAATTATTTATATAATCTGAAAACATGCAACAGTTGTTTCACTTCCACCCTTGTAAACTAGCTATTAATAACTAGAAAACTAGTTATTACACATGACTCCCACACGCATCAGAGAGAACTGGAGTTATTACACATGACTTCCACACGCATCAGAGAGAACTGGAGTTATTACACATGGCTCTCACACGCATCAGAGAGGACTGGAGTTATTACACATCAATCCCACTTGGAAAGACTGCATGTCTGAAAACCACTGCAAAGTCTGCGCTTCAAAGTGTGGGCTGACACAACAACTTTAAATGCTGTTCACTCCAGAACATTTTCCTTTTGAAACAGACACAGCTTTTATAATCTCTCCCACAAGTACAATAACTTTTCATTTATTCAACCTTTAAACTTTTACCATTACTTTTAACACCCCAGGAGATTTTTGCTCTTCAGAATGCTTTCATTTTCCAGATTGCTTTGGAAAACCAGTGTATGTAAAGAAATGAAAACCCTGAGATGTACTGTAAGCAATGATTGTTGGAGGGCAGCCACTAAACTGTTTAACTGTTTAACGAAAAGTAAACCAGTTCCTCCAAACGTGTTCAGGAATCACCTCCTGTATTTCTTTGCTTTTGTCTTCCAGGTTAACTTTTTTCTTTTCCTCAACATTGTGAGGGTTCTAGCCTCCAAGCTGTGGGAAACCAACACTGGAAAACTGGATCCCAGACAGCAATACAGGTTGAAGGGAATCCTTACACATTTCATCTGTGCCAAGATGACTGAAATGGATTTTTATGTTTATATATTTTCTAGATTTAATCAAAGAAATCACATTCAATAGTGAATTTTTCTCTTACACATTTATAGTGGTAGACAGCACGATAGCACAGTGGTGTCACGCCCTCTGTAGCCAGAGGGCGCTCCTTCTCTGTCCTGTCCCTAGTTTCCTGTCTGCTGTCCTTCCTGTTCCTCTCTTTCCCTTGGGCTATATATTTCCGGGTCTTGCACTCTGTCCTCGCTCAGCATTGACGTTCGGATGTCCTGAGACCCGCCTAGCACCAGGGCGCCCCACGTCCGCTCCCTGAGGGCATAGTTTTCTATACGGCATTCCTGAACTCTTTGCACTAATGAACCTGGGCCTTTTTCCCGTCTCGCCGCTACGCATATGGGTCTTTTTCAGCTCTCCTGGTCCCCACGGTTAGTCCCTTTGGACGTCCGTGACAAGTGGTTAGCATTGTGATGGGGCCCTGGGTTCAATTCCAGACCTTAATCCAAAGACATACTGGTAGGTAAATTGGGCTAGATGGAGAGATGGAAGCTTAGTGGATGTGTCTCTTTCATGCTTCTGGAACCTTTAGGAGTGCTGATTCTCATTTTGCCTAAAGCACTGGTTCAGATCAGCTGCACTAGTGGTTGTCTCTAGTGGTTTGGAAACTGTCTTCTCAGGAAGCTGCTGAAGGCCACCCTGGTGTTGATGCCCTTGTTTGGGGTTCACTACATGGTGTTCATGGCTCTGCCTTACACAGAGGTGACAGGTCTGCTGTGGCAGGTGCAGATGCACTACGAGATGTTCTTCAACTCCTCCCAGGTGGGTTTTTCAGGAGCAAACTAACTCACTGATGCAATAACCCCTATGAACATACAGCACAACTAACTTGCTCAGTGTTTACGCAAGCTAGGTAAGATTATGCCAAGCATACATTGACCTGACTTTGATTCAGATTTTTATGATTTTGTATTAGTCCCTGCCATATTTCTGTACTATAACATCACTGTTTCACAACCTCAGCTGTTACTACAATAGACATCTACACAGCAGTAACCAATAATCTTAACTCCTTGGGCAATGTTTGTTGCCTTTTATAATCATATCTCCTTTTCATTGATCTGTCAGGTCTTTTACTGAGTTTAGCTGTTCTCTGAATAAATGGCAGAAAGACAGTGTTGAATTCCTGGTGTTCAAATCTCCAGCACCAGGAGATGACAAAACTGTTAAACTGTCTCACTTTCAATTATTTGGAACCCAGTCAGAGCTCTCAGGAAAAGTGTGAAAACTTCTAAAAGGATTCATACATGTAAACACATATCTGTCAGCTAAAACTGCTCTCTAGTTTTTAGGAATTTAACAAAACAAAAATCACCAGAAAAACACTACCAGAGTCAGGCTTGCCCTTTATATACTAAACAACACGTAATTACACCCATGTGAGAATGTGCCTTTCCCTACCCATAACCAACAATCTACTAATTAAATAATAGTCACCTGGTGTGTCTGTTTATTGTAATTAGAGGTTTTTGTTGGCCTCTAGTGGTAAGTTTTGCAACTGCAACTGCCGAAGAGCCTTAAAGGTTATGTTTAAAGTCCATCAAGTCCATTTTAAGATGTCAGCTCACAAGGAGGTGCAGTCTTGCTCACGGGTACTGTATGTCTGTGAGGTGTCTCTACTGGAACCTCAAATCTGCTACAGACATGGGATGACAAATTTTGAAGATATTTCCCAGACCACTAATAATGTCTATCTGTGAAAATTACAAGAAGTGCTAAAACAGTTCCCTGTCCTTAGAGCAGCATTACAAAAAAGGATTTTCATTGTGACTCTTTGATCCTTAAGATCCGTAGCCAGCAGCCGTATCCTAGCCTACAGCTCACAGCTGGCAGCCCACTGAGGCATGAAGGTATGAGCCTTGCTAGTACCTGGATCTTGAGACCTCCAGGAAAACTAAGGTTGCTACTGAAAGAATTGTTAGTGGGACCAGTAAGGAGTCTCACCCTGTGGTCTGTGTGGGTCTTAATGCCCCTGTACAGTGATGGGGACACTATACTGTAAAAAGGCGCCGTCCTTCGGATGGGATGTAAAACTGAGGTCCTGACTTTCTGTGGTTTTTAAAAATCCTACTCTTGAAAATAGCAGGGGTGTTAACCCGGCATCTTGGCCAAATTTCCCCCGGTCTTTACCAATCATGGCCTCCTGATAATCCCAACCTATGAGCTGGCGTCATCACGCTGGTGTGTGCTGGTGTGTGCTGGTGTGTGCTGGTGTGTGATGAGCGTACTGTGCACACTTTGGCTGCCGTCGCATCATCCAGGTGGGGCACTGGTGGTGGTGGAGGGGATCCCCATTTCCTGTAAAGCATTTTGAGTGGAGTGTCTAGAAAAGCATGATATAAGTTTAAGGAATCATTATTGCTTTGGATTCAGACTGAAGATGCTCATATTTCTATGTCTAATGTTCTGTTACAGAAGAATGGCTTTAATCTTTGTCTTTTCAATGTCCCCTGATATCCTCCCACACACAGGGTTTCTTTGTGGCGTTTATCTACTGCTTCTGCAACGGGGAGGTAAGTCATAACATTTATTTGCCTAATAGTAACAGTTTAGACATTTCCTTCAAATAAAATGATCAGACTCTTAACAGTAAAGAGCTGCTCAAGGTGCAAATTAATTTCTAAGGGCTCAACATCCAACCAACTGGAATGATGCACAGCTCAGTGAATTTCTGAAATGAGTTTATTCTTATGGAATGTCTTTCCAGGCAGCTAAAAGCGTTGATACAGATTTATTACCATAAATGCCAATACAATGACAAAGACGGAGCCCATATTTAACCTCAGAATGTAACAGGGTGTACATGGTACAGAAATATTTTAAACCCCAATCCCCAAATTCATATTCTAATATCCATCTGTGCATGAAAATCACAAAATCAACTAAACTGGTCACAACCAGAGTCAATCAACCTTAGTGGCAATCTACATGAATTCTACACAAACTTATAATGTTTAATGCGCTGAAATTATTTAGAGAAAAAACATGACCTGTTAATTTGTTAATTTAAAGACAGTTTGAAATCCCTGCCCTGATCCAAATTGTCCTGGTGAACACGGGCGGGTACTTATTGAAGATAGCAACATGAAATGATCAATACTGAAAATGGGCAAGCACCCATTTAACGTTACCATGGCTACCATGGACGAGGCCTGACTTTGTGTGTGCGACAGGTGCAGGCGGAGATCAAGAAGGCCTGGCTGAGGCGCAGCCTGGTGCTGGACCTGAAGCAGAAAGCCAGGGTCACCAGCAGTGGGGGGAGCTGCTACTATGGGGGTATGATCTCGCACGCCACCAACAGCGTCAGCATGAGCGGCACTGCCTCCAGGGCACAGCCGCTGAGTGGGCGCCACCGCGTCCTGCCCCTGCACTCCCTCACCAACCTGCCCGGCTACATCCCCAGCGGCTCGGAGAACTCCCTGCCCTCCTCCGGCCAGGAGCAGCAGCCGCCCAGCTGCAGGAAAGCGAAGGAGAGGAAGGAGGCAGGCGTCTCTGCGGAGGAGGACCCCTGCCTGGCGCCCTCCTTGAAGGATTTGGAAACGGTTCTGTGAGTCCCTCGAGCCCCAGCATCGAAACTCCCACCAATACAGGCCCACAGGATTCCTGCCGTACACAAGCCTGTACGGTCTAAGGGCTAAAGCTGTAAAAGTTTCCATCTTGCCACCTCCAGGAAACCCAAAGGGAGCAATTCATGCACATACCCTGATTATCTGCGCCATTCGCCAACTCTTCAAGACTTGAATACCGCTCTAGTTTGAAAATGGAGAAGTTCTTTCAACTGGGACATCAGCTGCCAAAAAGATTTCGACTGTGTTCAGGAGCCAGTGGATTCAATAGAGAACACTTTGATCAGCTCACAGTTTAAATGCAGTTAACTCAGGGTACAGGCGTGAGAATAAATGTCAAATAGCTGGCATAGAAGCACAGATGACTCAGATATTTCAGTATGGAAAGAAACAACTTCCAGGCTCTCTTTTGGATGGCCTTGAGTTCCAGAAGAGATGTCCTGGGATTAATTACCAGGTGGCAAGCACGACTGATTGGTTTTATCCTGTTTTTAACCTTTCCTTCGTTCTTAGATTATAATTTTGGATGGCCAAATTTTAGTTCACAAATGACATAGACATTTTAACAGGGCATAAGATGCATGTTTAACTACACAACTGTGTTTCAAATCTTTCATTTGCAAAAATGAGCCTGCACAGTTGGCTCCAGGCAGTACCTGCGTAGGCCTACAGTAAAACAGCCACATTGGACTGAAGAAAACGTTTGTCTGAATAAAAGTCACTGCTTGCTGTGTATTTGTGATCTGTGTGAGCGTTATCCATAAATCTCACCCTTCTGTATGCAGTGCACTTCTTTAGTTGTCCATAAAGGTGTGGTAAAGGTAATCTTAGAGATTATCAATCTCTAAGAAAAAAACATATTGTAACAAGCATGTTTGCTTTGGCCTCTTCGTTCCACGTTTGGGGTATGTTATCATCTGTGTGTGACAAAGAATTCTTAAAACAGTTCAAATCCCAAGTCATATTCTGTCGTGCCCTTGAAGAAGCTGTTTCACTCAGATCACTTCAGGAAGTGCTCTGGTGCCCAGAGGCATCTCCAGGTCTGTAGTATAAATGAAAATGTGTTCTTTATTTACTTATCTGGTAAAATAAACGATTGAAAAAAGAGGCAGCTGGCTCTGCTGAGGTTGGATGGATTTGAAGCTGGCAAGATTTTACTGGGAACCTGCAATTTACTGTAGCTGTGTACATAGTTGTGTACATTGCCTGAGAACAACTCCTCCAGTCAGATTCCTCACATGGAATCACTGCCTCAAACAAAGGAGCTGATGAGCTGATCGACAGTTTTGTATCTGGTAGTTTGGTCCTGTTGCAGCCAGAGGCTGACTTTACCGCAAGGGCGGATATGTTGCATGTGTTTTAATTCTAATGCAGCTGTAAATAATTAACAAGAAGACTATACATGGCAACTTGGCAATTTTTGCTAGCAGCACCTTCCATCAATAATTTTCAAGAGCATTTCGTTCGTTTTAGGAATGTCATTTTATTGCTAGAAGCATTTTTATTTTTACAATCTCCCGTTGTAAATGCAGTTACAGCAAGATTGTCATTTCCTCTTACTTTAAATACCGGTTCTGGAATCTAAGTGGTCCTGCATGATGGCAGCCATTCCAGGTTCACAGCTCTACAGCACATGATTTGCCTACTGCTAATTATTACTGGTACTAACTGCCAAATGTGAGCTCTCCCCAAGGCAGGAGGATGAGCTCCGGCACTGATTGAACACACTGGTCTGAGAGTTAAATTAAATTAACAGCCAAGTTAAAATCAAACAGATGGTGTTTATGGGTGGGTGTACGCTTAACATGTATTGCTAACAGTGCCTTTGGCATTCATTGTCTGCCATTTTTCTAATCTGTATCTGCGAGTTTATTGCTGGCAAAATCTTTGAGAAATCTCATGGCAATTTAAAACCTTCCAAGTGGCAACGACGAGGTTTTGTGAATTCCTCCATTTGGCTCCAGTGATGGGGAATGTCCATAAGGCATCCGGTTTGTATGTGAATAAGCCTGTACCCTGAACATTTTGACCAGACAGAAAAAGAGGCACTCCAATGCGAAGCGTGTTCCCAAATCAATCTGATCAAAAAAGAAAGACTGGTCCTTTTTTTCACAGCAGCTTTCATCCAGACTTTACATGCTGCAGGCTGTGGCAGATATTGGACAGATGAAGCTGAAAAAAATGTCATACTAAGGTTTGTAAAACTGAAGCAAAGTACATCACAGAGGGAATCATATCCATGACCTTCTTATCTATTTACTTGCAGGTGCAGGCTCACTGAAGCGTAGTCACACATTGACCAAGCTCTTTGCTCTAACAACACTCACAGATCTAAGGTCTCCTCTCACAGTACATGCTATATGGGCAAACACTTCAAAAGCATACAAATTACCAGAAGCACCACTGGTGTAATGTGTTCAATTAAGTAAAAGCACATTTGAAAAGACTGATCACTAAGCACTTTGAATTAAAATGTTAAAGATATTGGGTTAAATTATGTAAAGGACTTTCTAAAACATTTTAGAAAACTACACTTTAAATAAATGACCAGATTTTTCCATGTACTATTGGACTGTTTTTCTTCCAGTCATCTTTGGCAGCTTTGACCTCCCATCTCACTCAATCCACTTGTATTCTTAATCCTTCTTCCAGTTCAGGGTTGTGGGGGAGCTGGAGTCTATTCCATCATGCAACAGGCGTAAAGCAGGGTACACCCTGGATGGGACACCAGCTCAGTACAGGGTAGACAAGCACAAACACTCACACCAGGGCAGCACTAACAGTACCAGTATGTCTGTGGACTGTGGGAGGAAACTGGAGAGCCCAGAGGAAGTCCACACAAAACTGCACAGAGACAGGTCTGGAATTGAACCCAGGGTCCCAGCAGTGCAAGGCAGCAGTGCCTAACTGGGCGGAGCGGTGGCTCTGTGGCTAAGGATCTGCACCTGTGGCTGGAAGGTTGCCAGTTCAAATGCGGAAAAGACAAATTCCCAATGCAATAAATTGTACAGGGCTAATAAAGTTATCTATCTATCAATCATACACTCATAATGTTAAAATAGGGGAGATCTAGGCACTTGTTTGTTTTTTTTTAAAGAAAAGTAGCAAAGAATTATTTTGGAATGTCTGAATGTCAGTGTTTACCCTGACTGACAATACATTCCAACGGGCACTTTGCCCTCTGGAGTTACTGGAAAGAATAATTGAATCTCACAATGGCATAGTTATACATTACAGATAGCACTCTCCATTTCTTCTTCTGACTGAGCTGTAGGGCAGAATTTATATACAGTAAATATATTTTCCACATCAAGAAAACAGCCCATTAAATTCACAGGGTTAAATTTAGAGTTAATTAGGAACTTAATTAAGAATATAATGTACTGTATATATTCAATTACAGTGCAGTTTTACCTGGAGGGCTAGATTCACTCTTCAACTCCCAGAAGGTTGACTTATTTCCACTCTTCACTTCTGTAGCAATCTCACTGCACTGGGATCTGTTACACTGATATGGATGCCTTTGCATCATGGATATGCTTTGCCCACTCATTGTAGTGCTGTATCCTTGAAAAATCAAAGTCTAAATTATATCTTTATAATGGTTTTCTGCCAAATTGCTGTTTCTCTTAAGGCATAAGATTAGGACCCTTACAAGACAGGTAAGGAATGTAATGTGAGTAAAGGATATAAATATGTAACTGTTGTGAACGCGAGTAGCATTTTTGCTGTAATTCTGTAGCGTAATTGTACTTTTCTTACTGTATTTGTTTTGAATGACAAATGTAGCATATGATAAAATATTTCGTGGACTAAAACTATGATGTTGCACTGGAATGTGTGGTGTCCTTGATTTTCAGTCATGGTGGAATTTCCTTTGCATATATGGCTCCGGTACAATTCTCAGGTCTATAAAATGGCAGTGTCAATGCGAAGGATGAAAACCAGATTGCCAATGAAGAGCAGTTTGCTCGACTTCAGGTTTTGGGAGGAACAGAGGCATAACACAGATTTAAATCAGATTAACGAGTTTGGTCTGAGCTCCAGTCTGAGGCTTCTAAGGAAAACACATGCAATATTTATGTATGTAGTGAAGACACAGTATATGGACACACAATACGGCAAAAACAATACTGTCAGGTACTGCAGTTCACAAAACACGAACACTTTATGCAGAGTTTCTCAAATCTGATTCTCAGGTTCTGTTTATTCTCCAACTGTACCACTGAAATGAAACTCTTTTCCTGGGTCTAGGAACATTCACGTTGTCCTTTATAAATTCAACGATGTTAATTCATGTTATATAACCAACCTATCCGGAACTGCCAAACTTAGCTCTGGTGCCCGCTCAGGAGCGAAAGAGACATAATGACATTCCTCTCCAACACACCCTACTGCAGAGCAAGTTGTCATTTGACAGGAGAGTTATTGCCAGTAAGCATTTCATGGATGGGATGCAAGTCAGCCTCCAGCAATTCTGATTTATTTTCACATATACCAGCTGACTGGAACAATCAGGATACAAAAGGAGACAACAGTGGTGCCCATACTCGAGTATAAACACAAAACCTAGTAATCAATACTCACTAGTAATTTACCTTGGCTAAGATCCTGATTAAATAAGGGGTAAATAAAATATGTGACTTAAGGCAAAACAAAAGAAATTAATTTTAAGGTTTTTCTACACAACAGTCTTTATAGCTATTGCATTTGTCGCAAGGCCCTGTTGTATTTTATATGCTCTTGCAAAAAACATACTGTGGTCAGCCATTGGAGTATTTATTTTCTTGGGTTTCACTGGATACACCATGGAGGAGCCACTGTCTGAGTCATTCTTCTTCCTGGAATTTCCTGTCTATCCTGTTTTAACCCACAGAGCAGACTGGCTGTCCCAAGACTTCAGAGCTCCAGGCAGAAAGGAGCTGTGAGTGACAAACAAAAAGCCTAAGGGAGAAGCTGAGAATCGAAAGCATGGGAAGATGGGCTGAGGTTATTGAACCACGTGGCACTCTCGGCTCTCTCGGCTCTGGAGAGAGCATCTTGAAGAGAAGGATGGTTCAGATAACCAAACTGATAATAGGACAAATTTACAACAGTGGCTATAAGATCATATCAGCCATTATACTTACTGCCCAGAGCAATCATCGTTAATCCTGCTCTCTTAGAGCCCCAGCCAGAAATGAAAATCATTAGATAACCTCAGATCTCTCCAGGGGGAATTAAAGTAGAAATTTGAGTGCTTTGAAATCATTATTATTTGTTCCTTGTTGATTGACATCAACACTGAGCTTGAGAGATATGCAAGTGAAAGTATCACTTTTACTTTATATACAGTAGAGCATCCGTACCTGGAAAATAAACTCTCTCAAATTTAAATGTGGTTGTAATGTTTTTCAGGATCTCCAAGACAACTTTCTTTTAGTTCTGACCAAAATGACCTTGTTTCTTATCCTGTGCAGGCTCTGTGAATAGTCTTTCTCCACATTTAATTAGATCATGTAATATCTGCAGGACAACAGCCCTCTGGAACAGGGTTTGGGGAAACACCTCGTTTAGATGTTATGAACTTTCTGAGGTTAAACAGCATTTTAACAACACTGGCATATACACCACCCTAATCGCCACATTGCCAGGGGGTCTCCTTAGTCTGTTTCATGTTTTCAAGGTTTAAAGGGGTCATTCACCTACTCATACTCCCTCCAGGAATCTAGCTTTAATTCTCTCTGGGAAGTCTTCACGGTCTTGTAGTTAGGTTGTTTTTCCACTAGGTGAGCCGTTCGTTACTTGAATACCATCAGCCACTGAAGTATTCTGCCAGACTTGCACCCTGCTGCCCAATCACAATCCTCAGGTCACTAATCACTATTCACTCAATTCTTTACCGTATCAGGTACACTCTTCCAACTGTTATTTTTAACACATACTTTTCACAAACAACCATTAGCACCTAACTATGCTGGCTGATCCTGTTTGGCCAGGATGCTGCACAACTGAGACCTTTCTGATGATGGGAATGCCCAGAGTACTCAAAACTCCAGCTGTGCTCTCAAGAAACCTCTCAATCTCAGCTATGGAGAGAAGATACACTGCTCCCAGCAGTGTACTTTAACCCCATTGAGAATGGCACAAAAAAAACAGCTACACCACAGAATGTAGGACCCCATTACTCCCTCACTGCCGGTCCTGTCAGACAAACAGCTCTTATTACCCTTTAACAGACCTTGAGGCAGTTTGGTGACCAATCCAGAGCTGTACAGTTACATTCCAGTATGTTGTCCTTACATATTAAGTACTAACACTAACCTTGACTATGTGGAGCTATACACACCTCAGGGTATAGTTTTAAGTAAAAGACAACTGCATCCTGTCTCAGGAAACCAAGCCACAGAGGAACGCACAGTGGCAATAAGTTAACTGATACTGTATCTGTGGGACATGGGAGGCTGGGTTCTGCATCCAAAGCCTGGGAATGTGGCGAGGGGCTGAGAACTGCCAGAGTTCAGTACAGGACACTTCCCAGGGCACAGGCTTCCTGACCCAGGGTCTCCTGGTCAGCACTGCAGGACAGTGAGGAATCTGACACCCTCGAGAGAAGCTCCCTCTCTCTCAAGAGCAATTGGTCATGCACCCTGTGCCAGTGATTGGCAGACTATTTCAGTACTGCTCCGTCTCCTAGAGCTCCAATAGTAAAGGAGTCCATTTGTTTTATTGATTTTTTAAATATACAAGGGCACTCCTTGTTAGTATGACAAAAACGTATCTGTGAAACTACATCTTAAAAAGATGGCCAAAGCAATAGGATTAATTTTTATTTTGTTCGTCTATGTTACCAATTCACTACTACACAACATCAGAAGTAAGGTTAAAGCACAAGCCGATTACTCAAGGATGAAGCAGACGTATGCTTTTGACTATACCAGCTGCTTACACCTTTGTCAGGGTACAGCAAATGCTCAAATAAAAATAATGCACATCAAAACAAACATGACTTTATTGGAAAATAAAATCATCAGAACTTACAGTATGCAGGAGCAGTAAATTAATACTACTTTAAATATGTACATATTGAAAAGATACTTAATACAGGAAAAAAACACAGGAGTGCAGAAACCTCTGACTTCTATCCGGTTTAGTACATGATGTAACTTTCCATGAGATTCCAGGACAGATCAGAATTCATCACTGTAAAGAAGTTAAAAAAATAAACCTAAATGTATCATTATCCTTCCTCAAGGCTTGGATGTACACTTTACTTCTGTACTGCACCATTCATGTTTATTTAAACCTGCTAACCAATAACTATTCTTTACCAGAGTTCAAAGTGTATCCCTTTGCAGGTATCATACAGGGTTTTCTGTTTTATGATGTGATATGTTATTAATAGTTCATCTATATTAAAAACCTGCAGACACGTGGGGACTGAGAAATCCTGAACTGACTGACAGCCCCTGACAGTCCATTTGCACAGGGAGCAGATCCCGACAGCACAGCTATTTGATAATCACATTCCATACTGCACTGTGCATGATCCTGGTGACAGCCAATTCCCTAAGTCCCTGACCTCTGTAAAAAAACTATCATGTACTGGAGTACCTGCAAAAGGTTTGCTGTGCTAAAGGGTTTTCCCAAAAATCAAGGAGTTTCTTGTTCAAACCTGAAATTGTTCAATTGGAGCAGAATCGCTGTATTCCAAATCTATATCATTGTAGCCTCCAACCCAACTAATTTAGAAAAGGTCTATTTCTTTTACTTGTATATATAATATACAGGCATTAATGTCCAATGGCCTTGTCAGATTAGCCGTGGCTGCTACTCATACACCTAAGACAACTTGAGTTTTGCATCAAAGTGGTCACGGAAAGAAATTGTATTTCAGCGGCAAATTAAGAACCGAAATCTCAAAGGGGAAGTTAAAAACAAAAGTTGTCAAAACCCTCACAATTCTACTAGAACTCTTACAAACCTTCACTCCTTGCAAAGAAAAAAAACACTGAAGAAAGAAGTTTTCAGAAAAGACTAGGGATCCAATGTGCCAAAATAAGATGGCAGATTAACCCTAAAAAGTACCATCTGGCACTTGTTAAAATTTCAACAAAGCTTTTGTTAACATAGCACTTAGATGCGATTACTGAACTATTCACATTATAACAGATCCACACAAAATACTTTAAAAAAAAGAAAAAGCTTTTGATTTCACGCAGTGACACTCATTTTTGACGAACACACACACTGTCCGGCCTCTTCATTAGGGTCATGATGGTCTTGGAGACCCCACCCCACCTTCTTCCAAGGTTGGAAAATTGACCCTCAGCATTCATTCATAGTTTCCACCCTGGGATGGACAATCAGGAGGGTAGACTTGCATGGGTACAGTCCACTTTGCATCAGATCCACTGAACTGGAATTACATCAAGGCTCTGAGCAGATAGGCTTCAACCAACTCTTTCCTTCCTGCAGAATATCATTTGCAGAATGTAACAGCCATATTAACTATGATGCATATCCTTATAAGAGTCTTATGAGATTCTGTTCATTCCAAGGTACTCTTTCAGATGTAGCCTACATCTCATCTATGGAAAAAATAAGTCTCATATACCTTTCCTTCTATGTAAATGTGTTTATTAGGTTATTATCCCTAATGAATGGCCAGATTGGTCTGTTTCATCTATGAGTGCTGACCCCCACCCAACACCAGTGAGTCTGGAGCTAGTTTAATTGTCCCACCTGCTCTTCTTGCGCTTGGGAGGATCAGGCACAGCAAAGCTGTCCTCCACCCTCTCCCCCCTGCCTTCTCCTTCCCTCTCTCCTCTCCACTCTCCAGCCCTCTCCCCCCTGCCTTCTCCTTCCCTCTCTGCTCTCCACTCACTGGCCCTCTCAATCCTGCCTTCTCCTTCCCTCTCTGCTCTCCACTCACTGGCCCTCTCCATCCTGCCTTCTCCTTCCCTCTCTGCTCTCCACTCTCCAGCCCTCTCCATCCTGCCTTCTCCTTCCCTCTCTGCTCTCCACTCTCCAGCCCTCTCCATCCTGCCTTCACCTTCCCTCTCTCCTCTCCACTCTCCAGCCCTCTCCCCCCTGCCTTCACCTTCCCTCTCTCCTCTCCACTCACCTGCCCTCTCCCCACCCCTCTCCCCCCTATCCCCTCGACCCTCCCTGTCCCTCCTTCCGGCCTCTCCGTTCCGGCTGTCTGCGTGGCGCCCACTACCGGCATAGCGGTCCCGGTCTCCTCCATAACGGTCCCGGTCTCCCCCATAGCGGTCCCGGTCGGAGTGCCTTTCCCTGTCTGCATAGCGATCCCGGTCGGAGTGCCGTTCTCGATCAGAATGCCGGTAGTGGCTGTCCCCGTAGCGCCCCCTGCTGTCCCCATACCGGTCTTTGGATCCCTCTCGTGGTGAGGGAGGGGAGGGAGTTGGGTAGCCCTGCGGCACATTGGCATAGCTATCAGAGACGGAGCTGAGAGCCCCGGCACTGGAAAACCCTGGCATCTTGGTCCCCATACTCAGTGTTGGGGGTGACCCCATCCCTGAAGGAGGCACCATCTTCAGCTCCTCCTGACTGCTTGAGGCCTGGGCGTTGCCCGTGGGCACCGAGCTCAAGCTGCCAGCGCTGGTCCAACCCGAAGTGCTGCTTGTAGAGTTACTCAGCTTGGGAGGAAAGCCAGATGCCGCAACAAAATGGTTCTTGTACTGAGCCTATAAGAAAAGGACCTCAATAAGACAGGGCAACAGGTACAAAAACTCCTGGCATGCATATAAATGTCTTGGGTGTGAAATGCAGTGCACATGACAATGCATCTAAAAATGTATCATCTGCTGAAGCCCCCCTGTTCTGTATTTCTTTTAATTCTCTGATCATGATGGAATAGGGCTTCTGCTGTTACCTGGAAGGCTGCTTTCATTGCTGACATCCTGTCTCCCATGGCACCTGAGGAAGGTTTGTAGGCCTCATAATTACACATCACAGCACCGCCGCTGCGGTCCTGCAGAAGAATACAAAAAAAAAAGTATGTCCTCCACCTCTTTTAACAATATTCTATTCTCTCGACAGGTCTGGAGACCGACGTAAAAGTGCGCGTTTCATTAACACTATCACCAGTGAGATATTTGCTGAAGCCTCCTTCAGAATTTATTTTTGGTGCAGTACCTACAGAAAAACATTATGTACTGGTCTCCCCAGAGGATGCATGCCTAGTTTCCATGCTGAAAGTTTCATCCTGGAGGCAGGGAAGCTTGTTAGAAAACTCATTTGGCATTCATATCAGAATTAATAAATGTACATAAAATCGATAGAATAACACATAATTGCCTTATCTTGTTGTTATCTTGTCACAAATTCTACCTGAAGTATCTGGTGTCTAGTGTTATAATAAATATAAAGACCTTGAAAATTGCATGGAAATGATATACTGTAAGTGCCTGATGCAACGCATACTGTTAAGGCCTTAAATTGGACTAATAGTTTACATTTTGGATCATTTAACTATCACAACAAACCCCACAAATCTTTTTTAAAAGTTTACTGTTTGACAATGTCCTGCTCTATAAGCTTTCCCCTTTACAGATCTCTCAATCTTCTTTAATCCTTAATGTATTGTGCTCACTGTCAAAAAAGGAATTATACATCAGCTGTTCTGATGTAGATCTGACCACAGTGAAGGTTTGAGGAATACATACTGTACATAACACTACACAAATGATATTACCCCCATACAGAGAAACAAAATACAACCAGTACTTAAAGGTAAAGACAGATGACTAGTATATGTAGCACAGTATGTTAACAGATGTGTTTGATTGTCAAAACAGCCAAAGAAACTGTTGACACTGCACATTGAAAGAGGACTAAATAATCAAGGCAGAAAGGTTGACTTTTGACTGAGCCTCATTTTACAATTTTGGTATTTTATATATACGGATGTTACAAGATGGCAGCACCCAAGTTTCAAAGTTAGACTGCTATACGAGTAATTCTTTACATGTGCACAATGCTCTTCACCACAAAGATCTGAAAAATCTTTATATAGGGCACCCACTCCATCCACTACAGAAAAGTAGCAACCAGACACTCTTCTGTTTTTTAAGGTCTATTCAGTTAAAAAGCAATTTTACAATGTCAAACCAACACATTACATTCTAGGAGTGGCTTTATGCAACTCCAGTGGAGCTATTGTCCATAATTATTAAAACACTTGGCTGTCCCCTTACATTTAGTAAGGTATTTTATTTAAAAAACAAACTATTTCACTGGACAAATCTCTTTCTTTTCTAGTTGAAATGCGCCACCATGTGGTCCAACAGTAGAACTTTGGATGCACTTATTTTGGGATTTGCAAAACTGGACAACTCTAATTGTGTCAGCCCAGATAGTTTTACATAAACATACCTCAAGACCTAAATCACAAACTAGTCGTGTATATTTATAAAAAGCATAAAGCATTAAGGAACAATCAACAGTTAAAAAGCTACACTTCAGTATCCAATTGTATTGAGATCAGAATGTAGTGCCTTGAACCTCAGGCTGGACACTCATGAGACGCAGTCCAGCTCGCATTTTGTTGTGTGTTCACTTGCTTGTGATCATAAGAGTGCGATATGGAGTAGGTAAGTCTTTGATTATAAGAGTTCAACAAAGTCACACACTGGAAAGAGGATCAAGTTAATAGCCTTTAGACTAGCTGGACTACTACTCCCTGCAATATCGCAAGCCACTGGGCTCACTTCACCTGAACCTCCATGAGTGGCTGAGTGAAGGGACTCACTGATGTGTCTGCTCCGAGCCCAGGCCGCTCCCGGTATCCCAGCCCTCCACCGCCGATGTTCAGCTTCTTGCCTTTCCCTCCTTTAAACCGAGACTTCCTGAACCAGGGGTTCTGTAGGCAGACACATGCTCTTGTTAAAAGGCAAAAACACAGCAGATTCTGCTAAGCTAAGACGTTACTTAACTGTAGCTCAATGCTGCTCACCTAAACACGCATCAACTATTTTATTCTGAATATTTTCAAGTTTTATAATAATTATCTATTATTATAGTCTTAATATAGTGTCCCCGTCACCATACCGGGGCAGTTTTACATACATTTTCATCCATTACTTATTTGGCTGGTATTTCTATATACACATTTGTCAGGATTTTCTGAAATAGAAACTGAAAGAGACGTACTGATACAGGGACACGTCAGACTGGGATAGACAGACGTGATAAAACAGTTGGCAACAGATTACCTCCCGATAGATGAGGAGAGAAGCCAGGCCACGTTACCTGCATAGCCAAGTCCATGAGTTCCTTCGAGACGTGTTGGTTAGCTCCCTCCAGGTTGCGCACCAGATCCCCAGCGAAGTTCACGTCCTTGGTGGTGAGCAGGGTGTAGGCCACGCCCTTCTCCCCAGCTCGGCCCGTACGGCCGATGCGGTGAGTGTGCGTGTCGATGTCCCGAGCCACGTCGTAATTCACCACGGTCTTTATAGATGGGATGTCCAGACCACGAGCTGGGAAAGCACAGTGAGATGGGTTCATTTTAAACAACCATCCTCTCGCCGTCTTGGGAAGCTATGCCGTAACTCCCCTCTTTGGAAACAGACAATTTCGGTGGTTCTTCTCACATCCTGACCTGCAGTTATGAGATGGCACTGGGGAAAATCAGGAAGAGTTCACCGACTTCTCTGACTCCCCAACTTAACAGTCACACGTTCTTTAACAGGTCACAGGCTGCACAGTCTCGTACCAGTGTTTCGGCAGTGCCTGGATGAGGGGTCTGTCCTCTGTATGCCTGAAAAGCTGCAGGGAACGCTGAGGACCAGGAGAGCTCTGCCTGAATCACCCCACTAGACCTTTGATGGCCCTCTGCCATTTGGGGAAAACTGCCTTTTAATTAATCATTAACTCCCCCATGTCTTTTGAATTTGAGATGAATAATTATATTTTATTATGACCCTCTAATTTTAGATTCTCATTCAAGGATAAACGAGACACTACCACTCCAACTATTATCCATGCATGGGAGAAACATCAGCTTAATGTACGAGGATTGATATAGCTCACGCTTGCAACAGTTAAATGGCTCACGGGTGCCCTGATGGGTACAGGGATTACAGCTGTGATGGACCTACCTTCACTTTGAGTCTGCTCAAACAGCAGCAGCGTTAAACAAATTAACTGCTGCGGAATGCACACTGCATGGTGCTAATTACATACCCATTGTCTACAGCAGGGAACACTGGGGCACAAGCCCATCCACATGGAAACCTTTACCAGTCACGCCCCTTGGGAATCCACCCTCAAAGGAATAAATGAGCCCTTACCAGCCACATCAGTGGCCACCAGAACTGGCAAACTCTTCTTCTTGAAGTCCGCGATGACCTTGTTCCTCTCGCTCTGGTCCATATCTCCGTGCAGCAGGCCGATCTTGTAGCCCTCTTGGTCGAGGTTGGTGGCCAGCTCATCAGAATTGGCTTTCTTGGTGACAAAGATAAGTACGGAGCCGGAAGAGGTGAACTCCACCAACCGGCGGGTCAGCCACCCCCACTTCTCCAGACCGCTGGGCAGCACCTCCACCAGCTGGGTAATGTCCTCATTGGCCTGCACAACAATACAACTTGGTCAGGAAGGCAGGAGAAAAAGGGCACTGAGATGAGACTTTCTAAAACCCATAAAACCTACCGGACTTTGTCCAGAACCAGGAGTTCTGGCCTACCGCCCTAGGTTAACCGAAAATTTCCTGATTAAAAACAAGTCCATAGTAAACAGTTGACAAATTCTTTACCTCTCCGATGTCGCCTTGCACAACACGGATGGGGTCAACCAGGATATCTCGAGCAAGTTTCTCGATCTTCTTCCGGAATGTTGCACTGAACAAAAGAGCTGGGAAAGAGATCTCCCGGTATTAGGAAAAAGAAAACCATTTGCTTTTCCACCTGTGTAACTAATAGCCTTCTCATACAGTGATCAAGATTCTGGAGGTGACCGACCTACATGGATGTTTAAAAAAGCAGAACCACTTTTGGGGAAAAAAACACCGGTATGCTTAAAGCTTTACATTTTTTGGAAAGCAAAACATTTTTGGTACTCTGATGATAATTAATATTTCAGAAGAAAATGAAAGATTTATCACCATAGACGTTTTGTGCTCAAATGTAATCACCAAGCATGTATTACAGATGTAATCTCAAAACCACATCCCATCAAGTCTTGTGGTGAATGGCAAGGGTGAGACTGAATGACATCAAATTTTCTCCTCTGAAATCAAAATGACTTTCAAGACTTACTCTGCCTGTCTGGACGGACGTGACCAGCAACAGATCTGACTTGGTATTCTGCCAAACACAATACAAATTGTTAGAAATGTCCATAGTCATTAGTGCTTTATATCTGGTTTACATGAGAAGACCATATTCCGAAGAACTGCAGAATGTTTTGTTATTACAATACTTCATTTGAAGCAATGAACCTCAGCTTTCAGTATTCTATGTATATTTCACATGTTTCAAAATCTGTACATCAAGATCAAACCTTTCAACACACTTAGACTAACAAGGTCTTTGAGAGTGAGCAGTAAATTTGGTGTTTAATTTTCAAATCTTCTGTTAAACATCTGACCTAAAGCGACAGACAAAGTGGCACGTACACCATAATAAAATTACTAAATTACTAAAGCTACACAGGAAGAAAATAAAATTGCTATACTCAACAAATGCTACTAATTACTATGACAAATTTCTGTGTTATTTACTTACCAAATCCCATATCAAACATACGATCTGCCTCATCAAAGACCAGATATGTGACTCTCTGCAGTGATGTGGCTTTCTTTTTCACATGGTCAATTAGACGACCCTTTAAAAGACG
Organism: Lepisosteus platostomus; assembly: GCF_059453375.1. Lineage (NCBI taxonomy): Eukaryota > Metazoa > Chordata > Actinopteri > Semionotiformes > Lepisosteidae > Lepisosteus > Lepisosteus platostomus. Next base: position 1,911,345 of record NC_142638.1, read on the forward strand.
CAAACATTAAAAACAGTTAGGCAAAAGGTTTGTCAATAAACTCTGCTGCACGCAAAAACTATTTAAGTCCTTTCCAATGCAATCAATGTTGTCTCTGAAGTATGATGATCAATAGTAAATGAAGGACAGTCACTGTGGTCATTCATTCATGTATGATCAAAATATTCAAGCATTCGTGTTCATCAAGTGACGAACTCCCACCAACATGAAACTCATCCTGAAGTTTTTAGTGTACAATTACCTTTATAATTAACCAATTTAGACAAGACAGTTCTGGGGAAAAAATGACTAGTACTGGCAAATTAGTAAGCACTGTAATTTGTCCTCAGGTTGTGGAGTCTAGTCTCTTACCGGAGTGCACACCACAATCTCAGCCCCCTCTTGCAGAGCCTTGGCTTGCTCCCACATGCTGCCTCCACCATACACTGCCACTGAGCGCAGGTTGTAGGCCTTTCCAAAGCGCTTACACTCGGCATGGATCTGGAAGATACGGATGGTTTTACAAAGGTTGAGAAACCTCAAATTGCTCCAAAATGCACTGTTCCTGAACATAATACATATGACCTTCCAATACCCCTTTTGAATTAGTTTCTTAAGTCTAAACTAAAACTAGTTAAATGTCAAATAGGAAGGCCACCAGCTAGAACTTTTTATTTACAAAGTACTCCATGTCGTAGTTGATGCTGGCTTGCTGCACATCCTTCTCAATAAACCTCAAATTACAGGTGACACAGTATTTACTTTGTATCACGGATAAAAAATGTGTGAGAGCAAACATTTCTATAAAAGTGAGATGTTTTCAAAATTCCACTTAACTGGTTATTTTGTGCTGAAAAACAAATGACATCAGAATCACAAAGCTCAACTTTGTACTGGAGGGGACCACCATAAAAATGTTTTTTTAATCGACAAATTTAATGACAAGAAACTTATACTTTCCAGCTAAACCTTATAACAAATTACACTTTTAGCTTTTAGTCTTGTAATTCTGGGATTTTGTTTGACAATGAAAATGTAGCAGAGATGCAAGAATGTTAATATAAAATCACAGAAATCACTACATATTAAATAACTCCAGTAATATGAGGCTCATAAGGTTTCTGATAAGAAAATAATTTCGATTGGTCAGTAAACAGTGTTGAGACAATAAGTGAAGAGGGGTAGAAAAACTGTTTCAATATTACTTCAATGAAGTGCTCCAGCTCTAAAACATGGTTTTGACAAATCAATGCCTGCATTTGATTTAAGTACTTAAGTTCCAGTACTGTTGCAGACATAATTTCGAACAATTGTAACAACGGAACAATCAACTTCAGCTTTAGACATTATGAAACAACCATGACTGCAGCTGACCAAGAGTTCATGTTGGAGCAAAAGCCATAAAGTAACTTCTAAAAGAAAGTTAAACGGCGTTTAAGTTAAATGGCACAACATTAAGGTTACGAATGACAGCAGGCCGGCCTGCCCTGGCCGATTCAGAAGGGAATTGATCTGAGGATCTCCCTCAGCCGTTGCTTGAAGGAGCCAAGGTATCGGCTTCAGGCGCGTGGCCGGGCAGCATGAACCACACTCTCAAGGAAAACGCCAACCTTCACTTTTCATGCGTTCAGAAGCCACTGGTCCCCTTCCCTCTCTCCCTCTCTCTCACCTGCTGGCACAGCTCCCTGGTGGGACACACGATGATGGCGATGGGCCCGTCCCCAGGCTCCAGCTCCTTCTGGTCCATAATGTGAACCAGCATCGGCCAGATGAAGGCGGCCGTCTTCCCACTGCCGGTCTTGGCGATGCCAATCATATCTCTGCCACTCAGTGCTATAGGAACCCCCTGCGCATCAAACACCAGCATCAGCACCTGTCTGTTGTTTTAATGCCTTCCTATTTTACCATTTTTCAACAACAAAAAAATAATTCCTAGAAACTCTCACATTAGCATGTGAAAAAAACACCACATGTAAAACACTCTGACCCTTTTTACTTACAAGACAATGACAGAACTATATCAGTTGAACTAAAGCAGACGAGGATAGCGCAGAACTCGATCTTGAAAAAACAGACAAACTGGATGAATTTATCACATAATAAATGCGATATGCCTCCAGTGACCAGGGTTACACATTGGGGAACATTTGCTCATTTTTCTATTTCCTGTAAAAACATTGCCAATGCAAGTCAGAAAACAAAAGCAATCTTGTCAAGGTTAACGGAATCGTTCTAAAACTGCCTATAACATACTTTTCTAGCCAACATTTTCCACATGTGGAAAGAACACCTGTTGAACTGCCTGGTCTGAAAACACTGCTGGCGTGAATAAACTGATTCTGCACTTCCACATTAATTTGACACCCCCCCCCCCATTACCTGTGCTTAGACTATTTCAGGAACATGCAGAATAAGATTTTTTTAATGAAATGATGCTAAAATGTGTTTATGATTCACTTGTTCCTCAAAACACCAAACTGCTCTGAGGCCACAGGCCAAGCTGACACAATAACGGGTCTGCTGGTTCACATGCTGCTGTTCACCCACACAGCCAGTTACCTGACACTGGATGGGCGTGGGCTGGGTGTACTCGGACTTGCGGATCTGGTGCATCAGCTGCTCATCAAACACAAAATGGGCAAAGCTGGTACAGGGCTTGGGAGGGGCTGCGCCAGACACCTGTCAAAGCACACACATCGTTACAGTCTCCATACTCCAAATACCAGGTCTGGCAATTACTAAAAAGTCTCTTTTTACTCTCATTAAATATTTTCACTAGGGAAGATTGTAAGCCCATGCCAGAGTATCTTTTTTACAAACCTGCATAGCTGCATTAAAAAGGCTAAGCATGCAATTACAAATGTATTAAAGACAGTCCCTCATACTAGAAGAAATGAGGAGGTGACTGAACAGATTTCCACAACAGAAAAAAGCCACATGAAAGCAGAATACTTCTGTTAAGTGGTCCGTCACAAATAATAGGCTAGTATAAAAGTTTCTTACTCGCAGGTTGAGCTTCTGACGCAGTTCCACCACCTGGGTGGGAGTCAGGCTGCTTAGCTCCTCGTGCTCATTGTAGAAGTTCTTCTCAAAGGGTAGATAATCAATCTGAAGCAGAAAGGACCAGGAACTAAAAAACTTTGGAAAATCTAGGCGTACATTTATTTCTTAATGTCTATAATGAACATCTGTCAATACTTACTAAACTAATATGACTGCATGAAAATCAGTTTCAGAGGATAGGGTAGGTAATTCATTTTTAACAACCTTTATCGGAAGCCAGGGTATGGCTCGCTTATGGAAAACAGAAGCAAAAGTCTTCAGATGCTGACAAGAGGAGACTGAACAGCAAAGAAACATTTTGTAATAATTACCATAACACAAGGGTCAAAATTATTTATTAGATTATGATAAAACTAACCAGATGAATGTAAGTTTTGGAAGGTTTGATTTTTTGCAGCGTTAGCCAGGAAGAAGTTAAAACAGTGGGACTCTACGTCAACCGTTCCTTTTATGGTCTTTATGGCTCTAGTCCACCACAGACGGCAATTTTGCCACAGGTACCTCCGAGTGGTCAATGGGGGCGAGGGGCAAGATGATCTTCTTGGTGGGCGCGATGGGGTTTCCGTCACTGTCATATTCAACGTTGTCCTCTTCATCCTCCTGGGTCACCCCCGCAGTAGGGTTCTCCGCCATGTACCGAAAGTACGCCTCCTGTGAAGAGCACAGCACAGTCACAGCACAGGAAGCTACTACAGGTAGCCTCAGAGCTACTGCCAGAGCACCTACCAGCGCACAGTGGCTTCTAAAGATGAAGTTCACTGTATGCGCTACAGTATTGCAATGCATTTTCTCCTCCTCAGAACACAGTGGTGCTTATTCAATTTAACACAAAGAAATGTGCAGTTTGCCCTTAGGACATATAAGGAACACACTAATGTTTTTTTGTTGCAGCTGGAGAAAAAAAATAATTATGTTTTTAGATCATAATTAAAAAACTATTCTGCTTTGTAACTGACAATCTCAAGGCAAGAGGCTGAGCAGTGAGTCAAATCACCCATTGTTAGAAGAACACCATAATAAGGGCAATTGCATCCAACTTAAACCCACACATTGCATAAACTAGCAGTGTTTATATAGTGTTCCATTTTTAATAAAATACAATTCAAAAGCTGTAAAACGCTATAGCACATAAAGTACGAAACAGTGCGTTTCCTGACTTCTGGAAACATTTGCTGCTGAGGAGATATACAGTCGGAATTACTTTAACATGGCTGAGCCATCTGAGCTGTCCCAAAAGACCTGAATTGGAATGATTTTTAAAAAATCTAAAATATTGTGTCTTGAAATTAAGCATCTGCTCACCAGGAGCAAAGTTTACTATACCACCTACCTAGTTTTCCACTGAGGAGAAATTAACCCTGGTGGTGTCATACAAGTCTTAACACCATGTGCATCAAAACCTTCCAAGTGACACATTAACAAGTCTGAGCAGGGTGTAAAGAAAACATACTTAAATCCTTCTTTAAGAAAAAGGCGTTAAGCCTTTTCCTTTTTGCAAAAGGCTACAAAACCTTGACTTCCATTTTAAATAGAGCTAGTAAACAACATGCTATAATAACACCTTGGTCACTAGAAAGTAAGTCTTCTGAGGTAATGGACAGAGGGTGGGCTCAGTGTACATATCAGAGATTTGATAATGGGTCTGTAACACACTGCCAGTCACGTTTGCTTTCCAAGGAAATAATCAACGAGCTACCAGCAACTAAACGAGCTAAATGAGCCAATGGACCCTTTCTGATGTTCATACTTATACATGCAAAGTAAAGTTTTCAAAAGAAAAGTGCACTGAGCTCTTTTGACTTCGACGAGTTTTGTCCTTTTTTTAGCTGAATACGAAAAACCTGGGAGCCTGAAAGTAACACTAGATCAAAAATGAAAAAACAAACAAACAGGAGAGGTCCTTAAAGAAACCTGTCAAAGAAGGGTTCTTCTGTAGCTGATGGAAGAGGAGATGATATTGAATAGAGATGGGAGAATCAGGAGCTTTAAAACAGATATGAAACACTTGGAGTCACACTCACTTGATCATCTTCCTCTTCAATGTCATCTCGTATACCCCTGGAAAAACAAGCGGAGAAACAAACTTCCCTGCAAACTCATCCGTCCACTCATTCCCTCCCACGAGCTCCCACCCTCTCGCTCCGCCCCCAGTCCCTGATCCCAGTGGCCATGACGGAGCCCGAGACACCGAACAGCCCGCCATCCACCTCCATCCCACGTCCCTCTGCTAGGCCACACGACTGAGCAAGCACACCCATTGCTGTGGCACCAGGAAGTCTCACTGCTTTTAAACAATGCATTTCATTTTCCAGGGCTATTGCCCTGTTATCATTCTCATTTCACATGACACTGGTGATTTCCTGTTCATGAACGTCTGTCATGAACATGAACTAAACAGTAGCCACCACTGAGCCCCTTAGACAAGGGAAGAGGAACATGCACCATCCTATACCACATCACTGCAAAACGCAAAGACTTCAAACTTGGGCTCATGAGATACCTTTTGCTTATGTTTGCATAATGTATTTGACATTATTCTCAAATTCAATTTAGGGTAGTATTCAGATATGCATCAGGGGTTCTTAATCCCAGACATTGTTCATTCATGTCCTCTGTTTTTTTTCTTTTGGACAGGTTCTTAATTGATTTCAGCTTTTAATATGAAGCATTATGTTTAAACATCTGACATCTGCTTTCAGCTCTTAAATCATGAATGCTATTTGTAAGTAGTGTCAACCCTGTACCAATTGCAGAGGTTCAGAGTGCCCCCATTCGGGTTTGTAATCTCTAATGTAAACAACTGAACCTGGTGTTAAAGATGTTCAGAGTCTGCAGCCTTTTCACTGTTGTAAGAGTTATGTTCTAATCACAAGAACAACCTATAGAAAATAAAATGTTTGACTGAATCTTTGAATGTTAAAACGGATAATAACAAATCCCACGCTTTATAATGCTGTTCTTACATAATGTCAGTCTTTCCTTTGAAATTGTTTTTCTCTGTATAATGCCCCGTTAACTGCTAATGATAATGCCCATCTCAGATTCAGCTGAATACTGGAAGAGACCTTGTGTAATGTTAAAACATATTTCCTTATAAATATTAGATCTATTGCTCCTGAGAAATAAGTATCATGGGTTTTAGCTATCCTTTAGCACAGTTACAATAATGTTACAATTAAAAACAAATTAATAATATTTACATTCTGTTTATCTCTATAATTAGCAAGATGTATTAACTACCTCTAGCTTAGGGATTGTACTACAGAATGTGTATAAAGTAACAAGGAACAAAGACACAGGAAATAATTCACATTCTGCCAACAAAAGCACTATGTTTCTTAAAAAAGTGAAAATTGTGATCTTGTAATTTATGCAGCACATGTAGTTATATGGTTTCTAAAGCTTTAACTTTTTTATTATACTTGGTATGTATAATAAATCAAGGCACACAAATAAGAAATCCACTGCACAACAGTTTGATACATTCCGGATATACCAGCTGCAGGCACTTAAATGCAGAAATAAATGTGTCAAGATAAAATAAATGTACATTTTTTCTTTAGTGATATATGTTTGGAAAGGTGTTTTATAAATACAAATCATTATAATTGCTAATAATAATAATAATAATGAATACAAGAATCAGCAGCTCCTATGTTTTAAAATCAAGCCCCTTAATGTTAGTGACAATGGAAGGATGTCACTGTTCAGGTTTCAGTGCAATTTTAGCAAAATGTTCCATACAGTAACAGCTCTCTCAGCTACGTAGAGGTAATTCCAGTTCTAAGAAAGCTAAAGAGCAAGTGGCAGAGATATAAAACTTACAGCTGTATACTTCTCCAGGTATTTGTTATTTTAGAAGTACCTTTCACAGCATCATTCACATCCTGACATGTTTTTAAACTTATGCTGCACATAACATCTGTTTGCTTCTCTGCAGTAGGGATGCTGTCTGTAATTCACAATTGCTAGAGAAACGCTATTGTCTTAACTGTGATTCAATGGAAATTCCTGTTGTTGCAACTGTGATTATTCTCAGACTATCAGCATCATAAAGGGCACATGCCTTCTGCAGAAATGTAAACTGGTAGCCCGAAAAAGACTGTAGTGAACATGATGGATTAATAAAATTCTATCAGGTATCAAAAACTGATACCTCCATGCATACAGTATGGCTGGCGGAAATAAACCTTTTTATGAACACATCTACTACATATACACCATTAAAATCACAGTAGAACAATAAAAAAACTCTGTGGGAAATAACCAAGCAACTAACCCGAGAAACTGTCAAGATGGAGGCAGTCTCTTCAGAGTGAAGACCAAAAACTGTCCATTCACATAGTACTTAAAAAGCCGTTATACGTGAACTGCATTCCACTAATTATCTATAAGATTGCAAATATGCATATACGCAAATCTTAAATTGTCCCGTAAGGCTTTTATGTCCCCTAAAATGGAGTAAGACCACCCTTTGCGGCTCATCCTACTATCGGCAGCCTGAGCGTGCTGCAGTTCTGTAACTAATGAACGACAAAAAGAAAACTTCCAGACAAGAAGTTTAAGTGAAATTATAGTACAAGAACAAATTGACCTTAAAAACAAGATTAACAGACCTCTCTCAAAAGCAGCACTGCTACTGCAGGTGTTAATCTAATCCATGCCCTTAAATATTAAAAACAAACTCAAGACCACCATCTTTTTAAAGAAACTGTATTAAATGGCCCTGTACTTTGTCTAGCTGAATATCAATATGTTTCCAAAAACTTACTTTACACTTTTCTTTTCTTTGTCTTTCTCTTCGAGTTTCCTCATGTCTTTGGCTGCCTGGTCCTGAGAAAATAAAGATGATGACATTTAAATACCACACAGCACCAGGTCAAACTCATTGCTGCACAAGGACTACACAAAACAGAAAGAGGATTTGACTTCAAAATCCAACATTAAAAATAATCACTATTCAATTATCCTAATAACATTTAATTACCAAGGACAAGAAACCTTGTGCAGAAACTACATCATAACAAAGCAACACTGCACAGAAGATTATCTAATGCAAATCACAAAATCATCTAATATGAATGGAAAATAAGCAAAAAAAAACTGCACCAAGTGATATGCTACATAGCCTGTTAAACAACCTCCCCCTGTAGACTGGTGAGGTCTGTGTTTGAGTGCTCACCTCGACCTCGGCCATAAAGGCGTCCAAAGGGTCCTCCTCGCTGTCCGAGCCCCCTTCTCTGGACTGGAACTGCTGCCTTGTGGGGGAATTCTCGGCTGGGATGTAGGGCAGGTCCATGTTGCTGGATTCCTCTTCATCATCCTCAAAGTAGCTGGAATGCAATGATACGGGTTAGGCCAAGTCAGTCTACAACAGACCACATGTTTGGGTTTGGTGGGAGCAACAGATACTGTCCATGCAAATCAGGGATTACTGAGCAATAATGCACAAAAGAAAAGCGACGATATTTTTTGGCTCCCCCCAATATGTGATGACATTCCATTACAATCACATAAAACATAGAAATCCAACCCTCATCTGTAAAAAAAAGGACCAGAATCATTGCTGAAGATTACATGTTTCTTACATGATTATGTATGAATTACAAAAATAAAAATCACATTTTTATTATATGTTTTCAGGCTCTTGATTTCTCAAGACACATTTCCTTTTCTAAATGAATGCATTAATGCTTTGACCAAGCTGAGCATTTCAGCTTTGATTTGGTGCACAGGTGTGCCCTCGTTGCTGCTGTTTGACAACAGTTCTAGACCCTAGGGAAATGGCAAACTGAATGGGCTTTCACTGCATCGACTTTGCTAAATGCTAAATTAATGCATTTAGGGAATATCATTACAAAGCAAATACGATCACAAACATGCACACACATGCATGGATTAAAAAATGCTGTTGTGGGTTTTCTAATTGGACTTGGAGGCTTCATAGCTGGTTAAATGCTATCAAAAGCAGAAATGACGAGAGCTCACAACCAAGGGAATGCAAGCATTCGTCATATCCCGAACATTCAGCCGTTCAAGTCCGTGTCATTTTAAACCAAGTTCTGCACCCCGGAGAGTCACAGAGGCTTCCAATCTCCATTCCAGTTCAGTCTCTAACGACTTAATTGGACTGACTGTTCTGCAATCTGCAGAGTTTGTCTTCCAGATGCACGCTTTCACAACCATCACATTTACATAGCCCCTAGAACCTCTTCCCCCGGAAAATGCAAATGTGGTTTTAAAACCACTTGGAGCAGCTTCAGTCACTACGCTGGGCCCCAGGGCCAATGACGCAAAGTGGCACTTACGCATTCTCCTCGTCAAAGTTGGCCCTCTTGGATCCGATCTTGTAGAAGGCGGGCAGCTGCTGGCCTTTGCCAAACCCCGCCGCGGAGCTACCCCCACCAAACGCCGAATGGGACTGCTGCGGCAGCTTGGGCTCCTCTTTCTTGCCCGTGGCCAGGGTGAACCCCCCAAAGCCAAAGCCCCTCTTGCCCCCTGGCCCGCCCTTACTCCAGTTCATGGCTGCTGTCGTGTGCTGGGACACTGGAACACAAAAACACGAGATGCGAAATACACTTTGAGAGACGGGGGCGGGGAGCAGCATTTACAGCCGTCTGTCATGTGGTGTTATTTGGATGGTCTGTTTATTCTAGGTGTCTCTCATTTAATGACCTGCATTACAAGTTTACATACATATACAAAACATCTACTGAACCGGCACAGTAGCAGAAGCAGCTACAGCAAACAACTCAGGAAAATAAAAGGCCCATTATGTCCACAAGCCCTGCTACCCTGTACACTGCTGCGAACCCATCATCTTCCCCCAATGAAATACAAAGCTAAACCAGTTACAGGGTTTCGTTTGTATTTGCAAGATCGCAGTACAGAGGAGGAAATCTTTTCTAAGCCTGGATCTATAAGTGATTTTTTTTTTTGCAGTTCGTTACGGGATATTTATGCAAGCATGGAAAAGTGTTACTAGTAGATAAATACAGAAAACATTCCTCGACAGATAATTTAATTCGATTCTTGTTCAAAACGTTATTAAAGCAAGGCTACAGACCCCCGGGACCGGGAACAGCACTAACAAGACAACACGATGCTTCAAGTGCGGAACGACGTCATCTAATTCTAGTAAAAACAGGGTCACAAAGTTCAATCGACAACTTTCTCTATTTCTGCAACATGCCGACTTCTCTAGCGTAGTATGCCAACTGCCATTTTTTACATCGTCGCAAGCGACACTTAAAAACACAACATCGTATTTTCTCATCATCCAACCCTCGCACGTCGAATCACCTTGGAGTCACGTCTTCACTCAAATGATCCTAGCAGTGTGGAGATCCGATTACTAAAATAAATGCGTGGCGATGAGGTTAACGTTTAGGGAAGAAACAAAGAAAATGCTCTTTAAAAACCTGAAATTCAAAACCAATTTAAAATATCGACACATGACTTTAGATACACGGTGAATCGACACACAGGCAATTTTAGATTTAAGATTTAAATGTGTCTTATACTTTGCAACCAGTATCTATCAAGTTTAAAACTGGTTATTTCCCCCGGGCTCCTCTATATATGCGCAGTGGGTACCCGCCTCCCATTCAACGACGATCGAAAACTGAACAGATTTTGCACACGTACAGAACAAGACTACGGAAGTAACGCTCTATTAAAGGAATAAAAACTATGCAAATGCGTTTCCGTTTCGCATCGGTCATATACAACGCATTTGCTTAACCTGAATTCGCTGAACGCATTGTTGCATTTTACTCTACGCAGGGAGCCATACCACGGCCGCTGTCCTGATTGGTAGCAACATCTAGATGTGTTTCGCCAACAACTCAGAGTATTCTGCATCGTAAACCTTTTCTCAACGATACTGTAAAGATCCCAACGTACTTTCCTTTAAAATCTGTCGAAATTTACCTGTTTGCGACTGAGCAAATCTTGTTTACCCCCAAAGCCCGCAATCCTTCTACACGACTGTGTCCTACGTCACGTATGCCTCAAGTACCCAGTGAAGTGTGTGCCACGTCATAACTAAGCGACGCTAGGTCGCCTGACATGCCAACAATATTAGCCAATCAACACTTGGAGATTCGGTTGTGATCCCGCCTTCTGCTGTTATTGACAGTCGAACTCACCTATTAGATGGTCAGTTCTCTCCTAAGACACCCTTCATGACCTATTAACGCAGTTTTTTAAGTGCCATGTTCTGCGATAAACCCAGGACTGGTCAGAAAAATCCAGATCCAAACTAGGCAGGCGTTTTTTACGTTAGGTGTTACAAATTTGTGGATTTGTAAAGTAGATTGTTTTCAATTCACATTTCCAAACCTCTGCCTTCTAACAGTGTCTAAGGTGAGACGTGATTTTGAAAAATTTCTGTAAAAAGTGGGGTTTATGTTTTGCAAATCCTGAATTGCTTATTTGCCTTTTCTACACACTTATATTGTCAGTTTTTGCGTACAGCAAAGCAAAACTCATATTGTTTTTGGAAGAGTTCAGAGAGTTTCAAATATCTAGTTGTCTTATTTACCTGCATTTGTTAGTTAAGTAACCGAAGTCTTAAAAAAAACAAATTGTATCAAATGATTGAATAACTGTTCCATAAGCATTCTTGATAAACACAGTCATATAGAATAAATACCTCTTTGTAAACATGTTTTCAGTATTGTCGTTAATGAAATCCTCGTAGTAATTGCCGTTGACAGATATCATTTAAACGAGAAAACCTATGGTAATGTGTCTATGGCCAGATGAGATGGGAGACTTAAGATTTAAAGGTAATTTTTAATTTCCAGATTTCGAGAACGTTATCTAGTCAATCTAAGTTTAGTCACCTCTGCGCAATTACTGAACACGGTTCTGTGGAAGAAGAGCTCGCAGATGAACCGTAGTGCTCATTTCTCCTTTGCAAGTCTGGATCTGCTGGTGTTTCACCTGTTTTAAATTCATAGACTGCGCACCCTGCGTTTTTAGCAATTTGCTCTGGTGGCTGCGTCGTGTCGGGAGTGTTTTTACGCCGCGCATGTGATGCCTTCCTGGCTCTCCTAACGTCGTGTGGCGTTGTATGAGGGAGTACCTGGTTCCGTTGTTGAGCAGTCGCGGTGTGTAACTATGACATTTCATCTTAAGTTTAGCTTTCTTTTTGTAAAAGTAGTGATGCACCGTGTGGAAACGATTTCTCATTTGATCTTTAAAACGCCAAGAAAATCGGTTAATCGATTTTTTTCCCCCTTAGTTACCTTTTCTCATAGCTAGTCATTTCTGCTTCAACCTCTATGGTGCCTCATCCGCAATGTATCTTAGGCTGTCCCGAGTACAGCCAGTGATGTGGTCAAATTGCCCATATCTCTTCTAGTGCAAGAAACCAGTGACACGAGTAGACCTGCGTCTTTACGCGAGGTGTGTTTACGCGAATTCGTGTACAGGCGGTCAGTGACGGAGAAATAAAACGATACGGAAGATTGTGCGAATTCACATGTGGCACTGCGCGCACCTGAGCTACACCCAGGAACTCGTTACCGAGTCTGTAGCGCACCGGTGCGGCGTCACCCTCGGTATGGCTCGGAAACCTGAAAACAGGTAGGAAGGGTAAAGGCGAGTCGTGAAAAGTGCCCGATTTGGAGTTAAGAATCGAGATTTTGAACAAGTTAAGCGGTGGGGTGACGCAGACCAGTCTGACGCGTGCTCTATGGCAGAAATCAATCCTTGATTCGTGCAGTTTGAGACAGAATGCAATTCGTGAGAGCTAGGCATCTCCTGTGTTCCCTGCATTGTATTATCAAATTTTATTTGACCTCTTCGGCATGCTGTACAGTATTGTATTTGCTGTATTGCTCTTTCCGTGATACCATAAACCGCATGCATGCACATACTAATGCACTTGAGATTGATTGTCCTTGTTTCAGGGCGGGGAATAGGTCTAAGGGAGGGTGTTCTGATTATACGCTCTTTGTCAGGAACCTAACTTTACCTCGTAAGACACGAGTCCACTGTATTCCTCTTGCTGCGCGTTTCTTGTACAGGGCTGCGTTTATTTACAAACAGATCTCCCAATCTGGAATTGCTGATTTTTTTTTAGCAACTTGGCTTTACAGCTCCAACCCTTGTACTACAGTAAAACCGAGGACCAGTGGAGATAATCCTGGAAGGTCCAGCATGCTTTACAGGAATGTCTGTACTAGCTGGCATGTCGCTTACTGAGGGTTGTGTGCTAAATTGCAGTCACGGTTAGCTAATGATGCAGCCCATGCTCGTATCCCGTGGCCGGCAGAGGAATCCTACTCCGTTGGGCCCCTGAGCAAGGCCCTTAACCCCAACTGCTCCAGGGGCGCTGTACAATGGCTGACCCTGTACTCTGACCACAGGCTCTCTCCCTATCTCTTTCATCTGTGTGTCTGTGTCTCATGGAGAGCAAGCTGGGGTATGCGAAAAGACAGTTGACAGTTTCAAGATGTCAATATAAAGAATCTTAATGTAGCTCCCTGTGCAATGTGTGTGTGGACTTGGAAAGATTTGCTCAGAGCTGTGAGTCTTGCTTTGTTGTGAATTCTGGAGTCACCTGGAATTTCTGTTCCTCAGGAGTTTTTTGAATGGAGTTCAAGAGCACTTGGTAACAAGCACTCTAGGGTCCATGTCTTTTCTGGTGAGTATGGCACAGTTCTGTTTCTGAATATTTTATTTCCAAATGACCGTATGGTGAGTCTCGTTTTTCAACAAAGGGAGAAGATACAGGTCAGCTTTCTACAGGAACATCAATATGCCTTAGAAAGTCTTTCCTTCCAGGTTGAACTAAATGGTGCCATTGGAGTCTATTGTCATTTCTCACCAGTGATGTACTATATTGTCGTGTTAAGTGCTTTTACACAATCATGTCATGTCACTAGGTGATCGTGACTGGCATTCCCCAAGTGGTGGAGCACAGTTGGCAGAGTGCCCCTGGGGTAGGCGTGTGACTGGCCAGCCAGGGCTCTCTGCTTTCTGCCAACAGGAAATGTGCAGTCACATCAAGTCAGAGGCACCCCTACTGTACCCACCAGTTGGTGTTAATTCTCCTGTCGGTGCGGGGGCGCATGTTGCCTGTGTAGTAATCAGGGGCTTACTCAGAGCAGCATGTTTGCCTTTTTTTATTCGCCCGGTGCAGTGCAGGGGCTGTCACTTGAAATAAATCTGGGATTTCAGATTGAGTAGGTAGAAAGTGGGGGGGGAATGAAAAATGTTCAACTTATCACCTCACCAAAAGCCCTTTTAGTCTTAAGAACAGAAGTTGCAATTAAAACTATAGCTTTTTCTCCCTACTTCACACACATTCAATCTGTAATGGTTTTTCCTGTGTGATTCTGTTTGTGGCTGACTGTATGCTCTTTTTTATGCATCAGCGGTGGGTGTCGGAGAAACTGAGTGTTGAGAGCTTAAGGGATTTGGAGTTATTTGGAGGTAAGTTCTCGCATGTAACCCAATAGCTTGCACATTTAAAATGAGAATTTAAAATTTGTTCAAATTCCTTTTTTCTAATGGCTTCCAGTAAAATCACTAGTACAATATGTCAATAAAGTGCAAAAGTTCTACCATATTTCAGTCAAATGTACTACAATACATTACGACTTATGATGCATCATTCTTGTAATTACTTGAGTTTTTATCATGATGAGATTTTAAACGGAGTCCGATTGCCCATTGCTCTCAATTTGAAGGTGTTTACTTTCATTCTGCAAATTAGCTGACGACGCCAGTGCCAACTACAGCAAGTTCCATTACATCAAGGTTTGAGAAAGGCTTTTCTCTCACAGACCGCAGCTTTTTCACCCACGATAGGCTAATTGCAAACTCTTATTATTGGAAGTGAGAAGTGGCTGAGCTTAAGAAATCATCATGATAAAACGTGACCAGTGGTGAAACGAACCATTATTTTCATGCCACATAATGCACGGTGCTGTGCTGTATCGTGGAGGCTTTAAATGTTAAGATTAGATGATGCCACATGCCAGGGTTTCTCATGACATTAGGATTTAATGTACAGACAAAAACAAGAATGATAGTACCTGTGGCTACTCCCTGCCCAGAAACTCCAGATAATCATTAGGAAAGCTTGTTTTTGTATTAAATGTCAATGGTAGTTTTGAATAGTTTATAAATACTCTAAAAAGAAGTCTCTAAGGATTTCTTAAAAAACACAGCTTGTGAAATGCAGCTCTTATTTTGTATAATGTTTTTGAACTGGTGGTTATCCCATCTCAATGAAAATGTATTGAATAAGCGGAACATGCATTCAGTCCCTTACACCATTACCCTCTTCACGACCTTAAGGTAAACTGATCCATTTGGAAGGACAGGGAAAGAACTGACCTGCAGATATCTTATGAACTTGTGACGAGCATGTCTTGGTCAAGCATAAGGCATTGAATCAGACACTTGGCGTTGGTTTACCTGAGAGGCTGCAGCTCATTAGACAAGACATAGATAAGTATGCTTTGCAACAGAAGTCATATCCGGTTCATTTTCAAAAGACTTTATTGAGCTTTGAGGGTGACCACCGTTTGTGTGGTCTGCCTCTGGCCAACCTGCTGTGCTGCAGGTGTCTGATCTTAAATGGAATCTGGATTTCTGCTGTGCTACATCTAGGATGGGTGCTATGCCCTTTTCATGTCTGAAACTGTCTGTGCTTTCTCACTCTTTTGTCTGCTGTTCCTGAGATTATAATGTAAAGCAAGCAGTTCATTTATTAAAAATGGAACCCATTTTTATATTCTTGTTTTGGGTTTCTCTATCCCAGAGCAGAGCAGCTCTCAAAGGAAAGTAAGTGTTTCCGTGTTTTGTTTTGTGTGTTTGTATATCCCAGACTGTGGCTATTTGCTTTTGTGCATGGATGATTTAATTGTGAGTGTGCTTTCTGTGATGGAGCTCGTCCTACCACAACATCCCATGTGCGATTAGGGTTTCATACATGAGAGCTTGACTTCATTGATTCTGTGGTTGATGGCCTCTGTTCCAGTTAGTCGGAACTGCATTTTTTCAAGGCACGATGGTTACTTGGGGTGCATTTTCTTATATTTTCCCAGTCCCACTAGTGAGTGAGAGTATCACGTTGACTATTAAACTTTGCAACAGATTTCAGCTACTGTATGATATTTTGAAGCCGCTGAAAGTGTTGATCAATGTGTAATTGAGTAAATATTTCGCATATTTAAGAGTTAAGTGAGGTAATAGGATGTTGCAAAGGAGTGAAACCAGCATACGCAAGGTTACAAGGCCCAGGAATTGGTTAATGTCTGCTACCACGGTCTCTCATAATTGAAACTCACAGGCCCGCAGCCTTCCACATGTGTTGATAGGCCAAGAATACCAATGCCCATTCTAAACACCCCTGACTGATGGCTCTCACGAGGTTGAGCATTGCTGTCTGTGGAATTGCACAGTGGGTTCGCCATGTTGTCCACATGTGAGCTATAGGACCCAACCAGGGGTCTGCAACCCACGTCCTGGATAGCTAAGCCTTAAAAGTTCAGTGAGCCAAGATGTGGAAAGCATGTTATTTCCTCTTAATGAAACAAATGATTGAGTCAATTAAGTCAATCAGAGCTTAGCTGGAATGAAAATGAAAGATCATGCAGCCATCCAGGAAAAGTTACATACCCCTGGCGCAGCCTGTGTCCAGTTGCAGCCTTGGATGACCGGGCCAGTTGGGAGTCCTTATCAGAGCATGTGTTTGTTTAGCATGCTGCCTAATTGAAGAGATTTGAATTCTCTCCAACTAGGTGCGGGTATTTCATTACGTCTGCATTTTAATTTTCATTTTAGAAAGAGGAGTTTTTCAGAAAAGCTTAATAAATTTGCTATGCTTTGCAGAACATGGGAGTTGCTAGTTTTTGGCATTGTTTGTAAAGGCTGGTTTGTGTACATGAGTATCATTGCTGGCAGTTTGAGTCCTGCTCTGTGCACTCTGCTACAGCTGTGAACCCCAGCTCTGAGGTGACATGGGAAGGGTTATTTTAGAGTTAATTCTTGCTTACCACTGTTGGAATCTAGGAACCTGAAATGCATTGATTCATGCATTTTTCCTCTCCAGTCCTACATACTCATAAGTTTGATTTGGACTGAGGATGTTTGCTGATCTTGCTTTTGAGGAAATCCTAGCACATCTAGGCATTGCAGGTCCAGGATGGTCAAGTGGCATGTACCATTTCAAAGGCACAGATTTCCATTTTTAAAAAAGTAAAATAACTGTACGTTCATGATGCGTTATGCCCTTGGGTACTGTCAATGGTGCATTCTTAAACTGTTTGTGGAGTGGTGACCTATTACTCGTTTAGCTGGGATTCCCAGGATGGGAAGATTTTATGGTATTTTGTGGTGGGTTTTAATCCTTCAGCTTGTCATTTGCACCTGTGTGCAAATGAATGTTTATTTGTCTTGACACAGTTAAAAGGAGGTGAGATTAAAGGGGGTCGAGGTCCATTTAGCTGCTGAGGGGTGTTCCAGCAAAAACCCAAAGCAGAATCTGGAGTTCTAAACAGCGAGTGAGGGTGCAAACACGTATTCATAAATCCTCTCTCCTCAACACTTCTTTTGCCATCTCTTCCAGTTATAGCTGCCAAGGAATGTAAATATGTCACAGGAGCTGCTGACTTCAAGCTGAAGGTGTTTAAATTTCAAAGTATAGCCCATAGCCTTTTCAAGGATATTTCTTAGCCAAGCAATATTTTCATAGATCTGACATGCTGTCAAAAAATGAGAAAGCTTGTTTTAATTTATACAAGAGAGAGTAGGCCCAGTCTGGGGTGCACATGGAGACAATTGCATGGCCTCTATAAAACCCTGTTCTGGCCTTAGCAAGAAATTGCAGGGTTCTGAAAAATACAGCATTATACTGTACATGTACATACTGTAAGTTGTTCATTTTTTCTTTTCGTATTGAAGTCCACAGAGTATAAAATTTTAGTGGGAGCTTCCTCCTGAAGAACCATTAATACCAAACCTGTATTGAGGCTTCTCTGTTCTCTGACATCTTAGGTTGTGGGCACCGATTATCAACCAGAAAACTTTTTTGTTGTTCTTCTGGTCAGAAACCATTGTTATGTGGTACATTACATTCTTAACTCCCAAAAGAGAGCATGAGAGGGAAAAAATGTAATGAACTTCATTCTTTTTACTGCAATATGAGGGTTTGAACTGTTGGTAAAATTGACAGAAAAATTATTGGCATGCAAATTAAACAGGTACAACATTGCACGGGGAATAATGACGCTTTATTTTTCAGACCCTGACTATTTAACATTGTTTGGTTTCACTATTCTACTGTTGTTCACTAATCTGAAGTCTAGATGCATCAGTGCTGTCTACATAAGCGTTGTGGTTTTGTGTTTATGTGGCTCCCATTTAAATGTTCATAGTTCTGAAAGAAAATTTCACTTCCATTCTGAGAGCAGCTGCTGTGCGGGAATACAGCTGGACTTTTTTTAGTCTTGAAGAATGTGTTCCGATTACCAACTTAAACTAATTTAATAGTTTTTTTTTGTGTGCTCTTGCATATTTGAATTGTATACAAAGTAAAAAGGATGTCCTGAATTAGTTGACCTGCTTTTGGAAGATGTTGTGTGTAAATCTGTCCACCATCTTGCTATTCAAGGTGCTTTCCAGGTGACTGCACTGCAGCTACTACTTAATGAAGAAAAAATACACGTTCGTCTCCATGCAGATTTCACAGAGCTTGGATTTCCCAGTGTGCTTTGCTTGGCGAATGTTGTCTGTTGTTGGACAGATGGGTCATTCTCCAGTTGCTGAGGATCTTGCCGGGTCCACCTCGGTCTCTCAGCTTGTTCATTCATTTAGAGCTAACTCGCTTAATTGGATATGTACAATTGGATTGTAATCTGCAACTATTTCTTTAAATATTAAAGACCATAGGTTTTGAAAAACTCACAAAGCTAGTTTTTGATCTTTATATGATGGGACATCTTCATTGACTTATTTTTTTTTCCCCCCCTAGGGTTGCACCAAGTAAGAAAAAAATATTTCTAGATGTGCACTTTTGGTTTAACAGGACAGCTTTTCTCTTATCTTTTTTTTCTTTAAGTTATCAACTTTGCACTGTTAATTGGTTATTTAGAGAGTAATGCATCATTGATTTCTGCTTTACCACTTATAGTCAAGCTCTGAGTGATGTGTAGCCAAATATTACACTGCTTATTTGTAAACTAACAAGTAGCCTAATTGCAGGGGGTTTTCGTGTTCATTTAGAGAAAATGATGCATACTGTAGCTGGTGCAGCTTGTAAGAGGAAAATACACCAGACAGCCTTGTGCGGCAATCACAGAACAAGAACCAGCAAATAGAAAGCAGTCCTGGCACTGATGACTCGCCATATGCGATTCTTTAAGGTCAATTTTCAAGATTGCAATTTTGATTATCTGCAGCTGTTTTTGCAAAGGCTGTCTTTATGAGGCCATAGTAGCAGAAATGTCCATGCAGAAAAGTTAACAACTATGGCAGTGGTTCCTCTGTGACTCTCCTTTGGCTTATGTCAAGAAGCCGTTTTCTGGATGGACTTGAACTTTCAGTTTCTCTGAATACCGTTTACACAAGAACTTGAAGCGTGTGAGATCATGAATAGTTCAGTCTGCTGTGCATTGGGAATCTTGTTTCCATCTCCTTTAAATCTGTCCCCTTCCCAGGCCAATGAAGAGAGCACCGAGTCTTTAGCCTCTCTCCCACACCGGGAAGCCATGGGGAGCTTTTTGCCAGACAACTCTTCCTATGAACTGCTCACCATCATAGGCAAGTATACATTTTTGTCTTCCCCCAGGTATAGCATTTTACTTATGTTTTTGAGCACAATAACATGCCAGAAAAAAAACGGGAGAGATGGAGCATGTAGCACTCCCAAATCAGTTCTTAGGTAACCTGCTTCATCTGAGACAGGGGAGCACGTAAATACTCACAGGTGAAGTGAGATGCTGGTCCAGTTGTAAATCCATGGTAACCAGCCCTGAGTGACTGGTGGGTTTGGATGAGCCTGGCCACCATGACAACAAGCTTGCTCTACAGCACTCAAGTGGAGATGAGCATGATATCTATGAACTCAATCTATGCTTGAGGAATGTGCAGCACAATTCCTTTACCTTCCCTAGCTAGAGCAGTGTCCAGATCTCACCCCTATTAAAAACTTGTGAAGAGTGCGAGTCGGTTCCTAACATCACAGCCTGAACCACAACCTTATTGTCACTGACCTTAACCTCCAGCACTGATTTGCACGTAGTCCCACATTTGTGATGCAAAGACTCATCTTCATTAAGTGGTAATAATAACAGTGTTCTTTTTTTTTAAATAATTCTCATTAAAAAAGTTTAATATGTAGGTTAGATAGTCCAGATATGTCGTCTTAAACCTATTTAAATAAATCTGCTGTGTTTTTTTCATGTTTAAATATTACTGCATGTTAAAATATCCATGCATCTTCTATTGTGTGCTTTAGGTAGCTGATATCTCTTAGAATTAGACAGTTTGCCACGTTTGTGTGAAGGGCGCTATGAAATGTATTTCTGGCTGGCTCAGTGGCTGTATCTTGTGTTGTGCTGATGTGCGTGGCGTTGCTCCCTGCAGGCAGAGGGCTGGAGGATTTGATGGCGGTGAACTTGGGCCGGTACCGGCCCACTGGGGAGCATGTGGCGATCCGCCGCATCAACCTGGAGGCCTGCACCAATGACATGGTCAGCTACCTGCAGGTCAGCTCCTAGTCCCCCAGTCAGCCTTCATTAGAACGCAGGTGCTGAGGAGACGTGCCCGAGCTTATGAGGAGTCTCGACTTGTCTTTCATCTTGGATAGACATTTCCTGCAGGAAAAAGATCCTTGAATGCATAGTCATTTCTGGGTAAAATGGCACCTTTCCAGTCTAATCAATTCAGAGCAAAACTGTTGACTTCTGTCGGAGAGTCACTCTGACGTCTGCATTGTTTCAGTCTTAAAGCCTAGTCCCTTTCGTCTTCAAGGGCACAGGAACCAGGCGTGAAATTTGCCAACTGACGGTGTGACTCTGTGAGGATTTGTAAATGTTTACCTTCCCTCTCCTTCAGGGCGAGCTTCATGTCTCCAAGCTCTTCCACCATCCCAACATTCTGCCCTACAAGAGCATATTTATAGCTGAGAATGAGCTGTGGGTCATCACTCCCTTCATGGCTTATGGTAAGAGATGACTGTTGGAACGTTGAGGCAGGGTGCTACATACAATATAAGTGTTCAGATGTGTGTATTTGCCACACCTATCAGTTGGCTTTTTTATGGGGTCCAGGGAAAAAAGTACCTCAGTACAGAATTACTGCAGAAACATAATCTACAACTGCAGCATTATACAGCAGTGCAGCTCTGTCTTTAAGCAGATAATTTAGCATTGCATCAGGTATTGTTTCTAAATGTTATCTGTTAGGGGCACTGTTTTTTTTTTTTTGGGGGGGGGGTCTGCAGTACATGCGTGTGCACCACATCTTTTGTATTGTCCAGCTCTGTTGCTTTGGATATTACTGTTCATGCATAGGCAGCATTGTAATTGCTGAGGTGTATATCCAGATCTTTTAAACTTGGATAAATCTGATCAATACGTTCTCTTTGGAGTGTTGAGAAGTACATTTTGAAAGGCTGAGTCCTTGAGAAAATAACACATAAAACCATCCAAAAATCAAGAGAGAGCCTTAAGACTGAATTGGAAACTGCATTAAAAATGGGACTCATTCTCTTAACGCTGGAATAGTACCCTCTTAAAATAGTCTATTGAATTTTCCACTATTCAAGCTTTTCGAGCTGCTCCAAAAATGCATACCCCAAACTATCTGATGTGAAAATTACTGTGTTGAAATACTTTTTTCCAAATTATGTACAACGGGTAATTTCATGGTGAAAAGTAGAAAGACAACATTTTGGCTGTGATATCAAAAGAAGGCTAACCAGCCATAATGCCTGTTTCTTCTACTTTGCAACGTGGAATTAACCTTTACTTGCTCCCTAGCTAGTACACAAAGGAAAAAGGAAGCCGTTTTCATGGCTTTTGGAAGACCAGTATGTGATGCTGTTTTTTTTTTTTTTGGGACCAGACATTTCAAACAAGTGTCTGTGTCTTGATGGTGTGGGGATCTCTGCTGTCATTCAGATGAAATGTCAAAAGTAGCCCAACACTGTGAACATTGAAAGTCCCATGACATGCTGCACAGAATTCTAGGCTTGCCAAGCACAAAATATTCATATAAGAAGTTTTTTTTGGGAAGATAAAATGTAATTTGCCCTGATGTCATCACAGGCTCTGCCAAGGACCTGATCAGTACCCACTTCACAGATGGCATGAATGAGCTGGCTATTGCATACATTCTGCAGGGTATTCTCAAAGCTCTGGACTATATCCACCACATGGGATACGTGCACAGGTGAGCTGAGCTAGATGTTAGCAGGAATTGTTAAAACGGGGGGCAAGAAGGTACACACAGTGTAGCTCTTGGTAAAAGTGAATGAAACATCTCAAAACGTTTTTTTGTTTGTCATATTTCAAACTTTTTTTTTTAAAGATTTGAATCCATTTCATAGACCATAAGTATAATTTTATGTATACTGGATGCCTTCCTGCACCAGCAGTCCCTGTACACAGCAGATCAGAATATCATCTGACCCATATCTCGATTAGTGTTTAGCATTGCACAGTGTTGATCAGCAACTTTCTTCTGCCTCATGAACTTGTAAGTTAAATTCCAATGTTACTCTGAACATCTTCGGTGATTCTGTAGAGCCATGGAGTTTTGTGGTTTTCCACTGGAGTTTTTTAGTTAATGGGACTGACCTGCAAGCTCTACATTCATAGGTCTTGTGTTTGAGCCGATTGCTGTAAAACCTGCAGAGCAGTGACGCTCCAGGCCAGGGGTGAATAGAATCGATTATGTCAAACAGTGGAACAGATCAGACACTGATTGTTCAGCAGTGATTTCATGATTTGATTTCAGCTTTTACCAGCTCTGGGCATCTATACAAATCTTGCAAGAGAAGCAGAAAAGTAATATTTCACAACCTTTAAACATGGTCGGCAAGCGTGAAACGCCTAGAGCCACGTGTTGGCTTGCACGAAAGCTTGTGGATTGTAAAGCCTGAAATGGATTGAACAGTTGTGCGTTGGGGGAGTTGCGATTCCTCGTAACGGCTTGCTCGTCCTCGTGTGCGCCCGGCAGGAGTGTGAAGGCCAGTCACGTGCTGATCTCGGCCGACGGTCAGGTCTTCCTGTCTGGCCTGCGCAGTATCTTCAGCCTGATCCGCCACGGCCAGCGTGCACGCGTGGTGCACGACTTTCCCCAGTACAGTGTCAAAGTGCTGCCCTGGCTGAGCCCGGAGGTCCTGCAACAGGTAAGCAGCTCTGTCATCGTTTCCGTTCGTGCTGAATATAGCTGCTTAAAAATAAAAGAAACACCTGAAGGACACCACCACTCTTCTTGAAAGTAGTTCCCAACCTCTCACTGTGCCCCTCTCTTTTTCAGAATTTGCAGGGTTACGATGCTCGTTCTGATATATACAGTCTTGGGATCACTGCCTGTGAGCTGGCCAATGGACATGTGCCCTTTAAGGATATGCCTGCAACTCAGGTTTGTGGTTGCAGTCGGTGGTTCCATGGGGATAAGCAGGGATACTGTTGCAATGGCGCTCCTACAGACCACTGAACTGAATAACAGTGATTCTTGCCAATTTATAATTTAATCTAACCCGACTTCTTCTCTCCCTGTCCCAGATGCTCTTGGAGAAGCTGAATGGCACAGTGCCCTGCCTCTTGGACACCAGCACCATCCCTCCGGAGGAGCTCACCATGAAGCCGTCCAGGTCGGGGGCCGACTCGGGCATCTGCGAGGGCACAGGGGCCTGCAGCACGCGCCACGCTAACGGGGAACCCAGCCAGCACCCCTACAATCGCACCTTCAGCAGCCACTTCCATGCCTTTGTGGAGCTGTGTCTGCAGAGGAATCCAGAGAGGAGGTAGGCCTGCCACACCGCCATCTTCCAGGCCCGCCGAGCACTAACCTCGTTATTGACTGGATGAAACGGTCACTGCCATGTCTTCTGCTGCACATGTTGCACGTGGCTTTCAGGAAAATCCATGCAAAGACACAACGGCACGGGAGGTAGCACTGCACGCGCACATCTCGTGAGTGCTGGGTGTGACTCTGGCCTTGCACAACTGCCTGCGTGGAGCAGTTCTGTTCAAAACCCAAGCTTCACTGGCAACGCTGAACTGCCCCTCTCCCTGTGTACCAGGAACCCAGTCGGGAGGAGAGCCGTCATGTGCTCTGTCTCACCACGCACCCCTGGACAGACTCCAGCCTGCTGAGATCCTCACCAGGTTAAGAGGTTTAGGGATAATGGAAGGATCCCTAGAGACTCTTTTCAGTTTCATCAACTATTTTATGTAGAGGCCAAAGCTATAATTCCAGGCAAATATGTGTCTTCTTTACATAATGATTGATGCATATTTGGCACAAACTCATCAGGACCTTGCATAAAACATTTTGATGAAGCTCTAGTACCTAGACAAACAAATCAGGCAGAGTAACCTTCTCCTGTTTTTCTACCTTCCCATTTATTTGTGTA
Source organism: Lepisosteus platostomus (assembly GCF_059453375.1). Lineage (NCBI taxonomy): Eukaryota > Metazoa > Chordata > Actinopteri > Semionotiformes > Lepisosteidae > Lepisosteus > Lepisosteus platostomus. The sequence goes on from NC_142638.1 coordinate 1,936,000, forward strand.
GAATTATTTTTTGTTATGGAGTAGTTGCAACACGCATTCTCCCTCTTTTTTTTGCAGACCATCTGCCAGCACCCTTCTCAGCCATTCCTTTTTCAAGCAGGTAAGAACCCTCTTCTTTTGTCATAAAATCCTTATTCTCTCAGCCTGGAGAAAAAACAGCTACATCAGTGACCGCAAGGAAGTACAAAAGATTTAACCATTGAATTTCTGTGAGTTACTGTGCCAGTGAAATATTGCATTTGACAAATTACAAAAGGAGGTAATTTCTTGTAGTTATGCAGCTTTTCTTTCCAAAGGATCCCGAAGCACTTTACGTGTAGCCATCCACCCCTTGAAGTGTTGCACCCACCTGCATCGCATGCTGAAGAAACCAGGATATTCCTCTACTCTTCCAGACACTGCCATGTCTTTAATGACCTAGTAGGAAGGCAGTGCAAAGCCTAAAGTCTAGTGGCTTCAGATGCTGTAGTGATAAATAATCCATGATGATAACTAATCATTTACACTACTGTTCTATACAGACCTAAGAATGAAACCTACAGAAATAAGGCCTACAGATGAAACATTCCTTCACATCCATAGAAACCTCTTTGAAGGGGATTTGGTGGAAAGACTTTTTAATCATGACTTTACTTCTTGCAGCATGTTATAATGGGCCTCTCTCTGCATTCACAGCCCTCCACGCTTCTGCATTGACTTTACAGAAGATGCCCTAAAATCTGTTTGGGAACAAGTAAAGGTTTATTCTATACTGAAAAGAGAAGAAACCTTTGGAACCTTTGGGTGTCGAAGAAGGCTCCACAGCCGAATCTTTATTTAAGTACACATTAAGTACTTTGACACCCGAAGAAGGTTCCAGTTTCTTTTCTTCTTTTTTTCAGCATGAAATAAACCTTTACTTGTTCCTACACATGCTGATGCAGCTTCCCACTTTCACTTCTCAAAACTGTTTGGCAGCATTGGCAATTTAATTGCCATTAAGGTCTATTTTCTCTCCATGTTTCATTCAAAGCAGTTTTTGATGACTAATTGTCCTTTTAAAGACCTCCCAATCTTGCAGCTGTTCATCACCTTGCTTTAGATGCTATAGTGATGTTGGACAACGTGTAGATGATAACTAATAAGTTACATTGCTGGTCCAATTACAGAGGAGAGTCTCGTCAGATCTCTCTCTCCCTTTGTTCTGCAGATAAAACGGCGGGCCTCAGACGCCCTGCCCGAGCTCTTGAGACCTGTGGCTCCCATCACCAACTTTGAGTGTGCCCAGCCTCCTGATTCCCCTACAGTCATGGCCAGTCTGGAGTCCAGCTTGAGCCACCTGGAGGTCGACGACTGGGATTTCTGACGAACAGTGGGGGCAACAGGGCATCTTAGAGTAGCTGTAGTGAAGACATTTTTCAGTGCTCTCAGTCAGATACTCGCTCCACGGTTACCGCTCAAGTGAACTAAGAATTGGTCAGAGCTTTTATCTCCGTGTCTTTTGCTTCATGCCGTGATGGCTACGGGCTCTTTGGAACACATGTTTCTCCATCCTCCGGCATCAGGTGTTACAGATCAGAGAAATGTGAAAACGGTAGGCAACTGCACAATTCCACAACAGTATTGAAAGATGAAATACATCAGACATCCACGACTTGAAGAAGTGTTTCACTTGTAGTATTGGGAGAAGCTGTCTTTTATTTCAAGTTTTATTTGGGTGGGTGTAATTCACTGTCCTGCTCCACATGGAGGAAAAGGTTGTACACATGCTGTAATACATCTGAAACCGATGAGAATAAAACTTGTTGAAGGTGGCAGGGTTCTTTAGTTGGGTTTATTTGTGCACTAACAGGATTAGTTGTGAACAGGGGAATTGGAATAGGGGCTACAGCCTTCTGGTTTTTTGTTGCAAATTGAGTTCTATTAGTCTTTCCAGAGTATATCTATTTTGGGGGGGGGGTTCTGAAAATTGAGGATTTTTTAAGGTAAAAAAAGGTTAAGGAAAGATGCAAGACTAAAGTGAAGACTATGCAAACCTGCTTTAACTCAATGGATGGCTCTTCATGAACTTGAGCCCTCCACCAGTTAATAGTTAATAGTGACAGAGTGGAGATGTTGACATTGAAACGTGAAAAAAAAAAAAACATGCTTCAATGAAAGGTAAATGAAATCTTATTTCAAGAGCTCAAGTTAAACCCCAGAAGCCTAGACCTTGTGATATCAATGTATTCTAAGACCAAATACAGGTTCTAAAAACTTTGTGTTGAAGGTACATTAAGAGAATTAAGGAAGCAGGTTTGTGAGCTCAGTGTTAAAAAAAAAACTTGATGTGCAATACATTTTGGCAGCTACTGTTCATGAATTTGAACTTTTCATGCTGCCATTTGATTTCAACAGACTGTAAATGTAGTTGTGTGTAAAAACAGTAAACGTGACAACTTTAACACCACTGAGCAAAAGGCTTTTGCTAAGCAGTAATCCTTTGCAGACCATTTGCTTAGGCATATGCCCTTGTCTGTTTTAAGCAGCAACAGAAAAGACTCCATAAAATTGATCATAGTAAAAATGTTTGCAGCACATACTAAATTTTGTGTAAATGTGTTTGAGAAATGTCTATTGGAGAGTTCAACCACAGTGTACAAATGAAATGTCTGAATAGCTTGTGGGTGTTGTTGTCCAGATGGAAAGCCTCTGATGACGGTTCTGATGGTTGAAGAAGCTGTAGGTTCATCTAGCAGTGCATAGTCAGATCAGAACATTACACCCCTAAGATACCCAATGATAAACAGTAGGCAAGCACTAGTCGTATAAATGATAATAAAGACGGTATTTTATTCCAAAAAACAAATGAGACTGTACAAGATGGCAAATACACTAAAACAATAGGGACACCAAAAATAAAATACAAGACTTGTTTAAAAGAATGATCAAATGTAAAGTCAATTGAATCTGAAAGAGGACAAAGATATACTTGTCCTAATTCTCATCTGATGAGTGGATCTGCTCTGTCTCCTCTGACTGATGTTTCTGAATCTTTGCAATCAGCTCTGTAGGGAAAACAGAAAGGGAAGTGAAGATACATGAGGTCTAAATGGAATTACCTTTTCTTCAAAGTTCAAAAGCCAACCTAATGGGGAAGTAAAGAGTAAGACTAGGATATGCTTCAGCACACTTATTCCTAGAGCATATCCAGGAAGCACAGTACACAAATCAGGATTCCTGTCCACTGCGGGGAACTCACACATGGCGACATGCCACTTATCCAAGCCAGAATGTCCTTGGGAAATGGGAAGAAACGGGAGCACCTGGAGAACACTTACTCAGACCAACCTTAAATGCAACACAAGACCTGGGCCAGGTCCCAAGAGCGGTGAGTCAGTTAAAGGTTAGCTCTTGTTTCAACTAAAAAATGATAGTAATGGGTTTTGGAGATGCGTATGCACACTAGATAACTAGCATTCCTGATACATAAGAACAGTTAGATACAGGAGGAGACTATTTGGACTGTCTAAACCATTGTAGCTAATTGATCCAAAGACTTACAGGTGTAATATCAGTACTGAAGTTACTTACTCCAAGCATCACCAGCCCCACATGTGTTATTGACATGACGTGTGTATGATTCCTTTTACTCCACACCTTGTAAGCTATTAAAGAAACCAGAGAGACTACAGGCACATGATGCCAAGACATTGATCGTTTAAACTTGGGTGCTAATGGGAGAAAAACACTGGAAGCAAGTATACCTTTGGCCGGATTAAACACCCCATTGGTTTGTTGGTTACACACGTAGCAGCGCTTGGACTTCCGATAATGCTGCAGAGCGCATCTCTCGCAGAAATAATGACGGCACCTAAGATCAGAGAAAACACTGAATGAGCATCTCCTTTCTTACTGATTTAACACATCAAGCGAAAGTGCTTGTGGAAGTGCAGCCCCCACCCGCGTGACACATGGCAGCTACTGTGCTCCTGCAGCAGTCGATTTCAAGGTCAGAATGATCGTCGGGTGTTTTACACTACAAATGTAGGACAGCTGCACATATCTATACTTGTGCATTAGCAATAAAAAAAAATGAGGGATCTCTATTCACTCCCCGCAGTCATTTCAGCTTTTTCTAAATCATATGAAACAGCTCTGCTATCAAGTCCCAGGAGATTGCTGGGTGTGCTCACTTGGTAATGATGGGGTTTTTGAAGGATTCCCTGCAGATGAAGCACTTGAAGGGCAGGTTCTCTTCATCACTGCTCACCTCGTAGTTCTCATCGTCTGTAGGAGAGATGCCGTTACAGTCATGAGCCTCTGAGGAAGACTTCACATAAGTACGTTAAATGCTACTTTTTTGGATTGCGGACCTACTCAATTTGGAACTGCAGTTGTTTTTAGATGCCACTTTTCATCAATGACCCATGTACCCCTCAGGAAGGAATGAGACTGATTAACGTGCTCTTACTCGTGTGGGTACAAGCCAGCAAGCCTCCAGCAAACCAGGAGTGGTTTTCCAAAAAGCCAAAAACACAGATTGAGTTTTGTTTTTTTATTAATGAATTGGTGCTTTCATTAATAATGGGCGCTACCCTGGTGAACCCTGGTTATCATCAGCCAGAACATAATTATTTTTTCCCTTTACTCACATCCTTATGATGTTTTTAAATTTACAGGTTCATTCTGTAAGTACCACCACTGTTCAGTGACATAAGGACTTTTCTTTAGTTATCTAAATGGTAGATTTTCATCTTACCAACAGCTGACATCAAAGAAATGGCTATAGATTGATTTTGCACTGTTTATTTGCACTGTTTATTTTACATACCAACGCATACGTGTAGTGATTATACAATAAGCATTCCCAAACTGTGAAATACTTGTACTACGAGTGGAGGAATACTCCATCTTCTTCCTGAGCGTCCCTTTCCTTAGCCAGAGGCTTCTGGATTAGAGCCTCTTAAACCCCCACCCGTGTCCAAACTTACCGTTTGCCCCATAGCGCCCCTCCTCCAGTTCCCTCTCGATCTGCCAGCCATGTTTGTAGTCCGAGCGGTCGTGGAGAAACTTGCAGCTGTCTGTCCGGAAACATAGAGGTGCTCTCAGCACACGGTGCCTTAAAAGGTTTTTTTTGCACAGATGGCACACACTTCACTAAGTGTGGCAAATGGACACCAAGACAAAAACATGTCATACCGTTATTAGGCCGACATGATGTGAAAGGCCTACTGGATAAAATGTTACTGACGAAATCTTAACGAAAGCCAAATACTTGGTCCTTGAGTGCTGGACCCCTAAAGCTTGTGTTGCTGTTGTGCTGCATGGAGAGCCAAGCCATTGAAGAAGCTTCAGATAAAAGCTGTAAATGGAAATGCCCATTGCCATCTCATCACCCATGGATACCGTCTTACCTCCAAAGCCACAGAAGCCCGTCTCTTTGTAGTCCTTGCAGATGTCAGGCTGGTAATCCCACCTCACTGTTGCCCTCAGGTGCTCTGGAGCTCTGATGGGACCTTTCCTGTGGTCAAAACCAAAATCTGGAGCTCTGAGCACTGATCTGATAGCATCTGAACAGTCAAGCTTTGCATTTAAAGTGGTCACATTCAACTGAAAAGCCTTGCTTTTAATGAACAAGCGCTTCATTGTGTTGAATTTGCAGATATTTTATTAACACACTTATAAACACTGCCATACTTGCTCTAGAAAGACTACCAGAAGACAAGTCCCAGGAACCATGGCAACCAACAGTTCTGCTGCTCCACTGATCAATCCGTTACCATAACAACGCAAAAGTGGCAGGAAGTCAATCCCACCTGATCGCCATCAACCCAGTACTTCCCTTCTTTCCCCAGGATATTTAAGACCCGATTTCCCAGTGTTTTCTGCTTTGTCTCAGAGAGTCTGTACTCCCGGTGGTCCTGGTGTTCCCAGTTCCCTCTCGGCCACGGACCTCTCTTGTGTTTAGGGCTTTGCTTTGGGTTTTCCCTGCACTCAACTTAGCTGTTTGTTTTTCTGGCTTTTGATCGGGGTTTGCACCCTGATTTCACTCCTGAATTTCCTGCGTACCTTCCCTCTCTGTACAAACCCTGCTGGCTTCCTGAACGCGTCTTGGATTGTGCCCATCGCCGGCGCCTGCCCGCCTGCGTACTCTCTCCGCCGTGAACCTGGGTCCACCTCCCTGCCTCGTGGAAGTACTGCTCTTTAACCCCTATGCCATACTCCAGCTCTCGGTTCGGTAAGAACAGAGTTCATTACATTTTCTCTGTGTGATGCACTACCATTTTTTTATGAATATTAGCTACCCTCTCCAGCCACATCTTCCAAAACATACCTGACCATCCCTGAAGAGGCGTTCCCCATGGATGTGTCTTTGGGTTTGATAAACTTCTGGTAATTATTTATTCCTCGGTAGATTTTGTCATCTTCTTTCCCTGACAGTTCCTAATGGAAACAAACGGGTTTTCTTTGACAGCTTGTCAAGCACTTCCTTGGAAAAGAAAAACTTGTTATGTCTTTTTATTTTAGATCCTGTTTTGATTGGAGAAATTTGTTTTTGTTGCTAAAAAATTATTTGCTTTAGAAAATTGCTCATTTTTAGTAGCATAAATATTATATTAATATGTACATTTGTTTGCATTTAATAGCCAGTTGAAACTGAAGTGAACAGAATAACAGGTAAGGACTAAATAGCTCTAAAAGATAGGCTGTACCAGGAGAGCCAATTTTCTGATTTTGTGAACCAAGAATAGAAATTTTCTCTTCTCCAATGACCACTGGGATGATTACCTCCTGGATTTTCTGGCTGCGCTCAAAGATGGACTGAGCATCCTTGTCTTTTTCCGTGTCTAGCTCGTAGATCGCTGTAGCACCCATGTCCTCTGGCCCTTCTGGTTTCTGCAACATTGGGGACAAAAACAGGAAGAGATCAAATGAGTCCCTAAAGACACTGGTTGAACCCCAGCCTTAAGGAAGAGTCGGTGCTAATCTGTGGAGCACTGATGTCACTGACAGCCTGCAGGTACCCAGCAGATCCATAGTGTCCCTGTTCTAGTACCTCCTCTTTAAGAATCCCAGTCATTGATGGATAATGACATTTCCAGCCTGGTTCTAAATATTCAAGCGAATCCCATGGTTTCAGTAACATAATCTCACCCCAAAGCACCAAAGGTTTACCTGTTGATGATCAATGGAATGAAAGATATCAAAACATGGGTTATCTGGTCTTTGGTGGACATTTTAGTATAGTCAGGAAATTTACTACACATAGTCTTTAACAGAGGGGTATTCAGGTTTTTGTATATCTCGCAGATGACTCACAGCAGATTTGGTGGATTTGTAAGCTATCGTCATCTTCTGATCCTCCTTTTCACCTTCGCTGTCACTGGAGGCTACTTTCTCTTTCTCCGCCTTCTTGGTCTGAAAGAGCAAGAGGAAAAGGACAGCACTCAGAACAGATCTGAGAACACGCCAGAGCTCTCCGTGCAGGAGTCTGTGTGTTCGTGTCACAGCCGGCAGATCAAAGGTAAAGGATGAGCTTCCCACTCTGTATACCAGTAATATTTCAGAGCTATACCACTTCTTGTAAATGAGTGGACTTTCGCGTGATTTACTGTATCAGCTTTAGTTAAAACTGGGGTAATTCAACCAAGCTACAGAACAAGACCACTGCTAAGGCCACTGCTGCACAACAGTTTGATACTTTTCAGGTTTTACCATTGCAGGCTCTACTGCCTGTACTGATAAAAAGAACAATATTAAATTCACACAGCTGTCTATGGAGGATAGGATATACGTTTTTTTTTATTCACAATGAGGAAATTTAAAAAATGCAACTATGCATGTTTTTTTAAAATGTATACTGTTCCATTAAATAATACTTTAACATTTGCCACTTTTTATATGATTAAAAAAAAAACATGTAACAATATGCTAAATGGACAGACATGATTTAAGTCAGATTTTTTCCTGGTGTGTGTACCAAAAGAGCATGCAAATTGAAATCAGCCTAAATCTCACTCTGAGATTTAATAAATCTTTGTCTTTGATAAATGATCCATATGGCATCAAATATTTTAAAATATAAAGTATGATTAACCAGCATGTGCAAACCTCTAATACCTGAAATGGAAACACCATACGGAGGGGAATTAGTCTATAAAACCGCTTTCTTTTTCCTTGAATTAAAATAAAAATGAATAGCATGAAACTTACAGAGTTCCTTTTTTTCATTTTATCAGCAATGCTCATAGGCAGTGTGTCAGTGGTATCAAAGGCACAGGAAATAGTTCTACTGCATTTCCTAACATTCCCATTCCAAACCTGGAATCTTACCCCCTGGATCATGGGATTGGCAATAGTGGCCTTCTTCTCCCGTCGTATCACTGCATGTCCTCCTTCATCACTGCTGCTACCTGGGGCAGGACGGGGCAAATACAAAGGCATGACTGCATTTAAACAGGCAGCTTTAACAGAGATAACACAGACGTAACACATGACCAGGCACCATTATCGCAGGGCAGCCTGACAGACTAGCAGCAGGGTAGACTCACATAATGTGATAGATTAAGGTTATGGATACCATGTCCTGTATGATGTTAAACTGCCTGAGTCTACACTAGTATCATGTAACCAATAATCGTCCTACAGATTGTTAACTTTCTGATAGTTTATTTCCTTATGTATTATGAAAAACTGAAAAGTTTGTCACGTTCTCTAAACATTTTCTTGTCATTTCAATCTTCTCCGCTAAGCTGATACAGTGGGGTTTGAACGTAATGAGGTAATCATTCCCATTCTAAAAAAAATGTATATGCAACTGAGCCTTAAAACGTGGAAAGCTTTTACAGACTGTTGTAACTGGCTCCAGTCTTCTCAGACTGACACTGGGCTGCAGCAGCTACAAACACGAGTATGTTTGCTACTACGTCGATGTGTTTCTTCACAGAGTGAACAAACACCATGCTCACAGGTGAACGAGAAGGACGTGTGACGATTAACCCACAGAAACAGAACAACGCAGTTACCTTTCTCGCTGTCGCTGGCTTTTCGCTTCCGAACAGAGACTTTTTTGTTCGTTTTTTTAAAGAAAAACGTACAGGTAGCTTTAGACTCCTCACTTTCAGCCATTTTTATTTCTCAGGCCTCTATCCCCCCTCGACTGTGCGCAGGTTCAGTAAATATAACAGCGACATCTAGTGACAGCCCATCAAAGCCCTCCCAAAGCTGCCCCGGGCAAGAGCAAGCGTTCTGATCCGTGGAGAACAGAGAGTAGAGGAACTCATTGGACTTATTATTCGCGCTGATCTCTCGGGACATACACGATACAACAGCCAACACCATACAATGTAAGACAGTATATTACAAGATAGTAAAAAATACAACCAGAACTATAAATATGTACTAATGAAAGAAAAAAACGTGCATAGTGCAGGCGTGCATTGAGTTTGAGACATTGCAGTTAGGTGTTGAGGATGTGTACTGCAGGAGGGTAGAAGTTGTTCTTAGGTCTAGTGGGCTGAGCTTTAGCTGTACAGTACCGCTTGACAGAGCGCAGGGGGGAGGACAGCCCGTGGTCGGGATGGATTGGGCTTGATTGCGACAGCGGATGGTGTGAATCTCCCCGTATGATGGTAAATCACATCCTGTAACCCCCTGTGCTGTTGCCACAACCCTTTGTCATGAAAAAGTTACAAATCTCTCATCCTGCCCATCTGACCCCTTTGGTAGCACGTAGCTAATTGATCAGAGGATCTCATCCAGACAGCTCTTGAAAGAAGTCAGGGATTCAGCTCCAACAATCAAGGCCAGTTATCTTTGTCTTAAAGAAGAGCGTTCTGTGGTCAGATTTAAATGCACTTAAGAAGGGTGAACGGATTTTATTGCCCAAAATTGTCTGGTATTTATTCAGGATAAAAGTTCCTTAAATGTAAAATTTACACTGTGGATTTAGACATTTTGTGTTTTGCAATTGCACTTAGAGGACATGCGAAGAGATAGCAGAAATGTTTTAAAAAACATGAAATGTTTATCCGTCCATCTGTCTGCTAACCGTTTACCAATACAAGCTTGCAGGGAAGCCAGAGTCCATCTCATTAAGTAATGGGTCCAAGGCCTTAGGCCAAGGTACTTAGAGCACACAGACTCAAATACACACACACCAGGGACAATTTTCCCAGAAGCCAATTAACACACAAGTGTGTCTTTGGACAGTGGGAGAAAACCAGAGCACCCAGAGATCAGCCCACGCAAACACAGGGAGAAGATACACACTCCACCCCAGGAACTGAACCCAGGGGCCCTGCACTACAAGACAGCAATGCTGACCACTGTGCCCATGCACTGTTTCCCAACTTTGTTATTCCGAACGCAGGAGGAAAACGAGTGGTTTCAGATGAGATAAATCAGCATTTGCCAGCAACGGTACAAACCACAGCAGAACGCATGCGTTTATTAAATGTTTATATTCACCCTTTTGTGTGCATGCTTTAACAGGCTCTTTAATGGCAATGAAAAGGAAGTAAAATGCGGTTAATATAAACAAGCAGCAATAGTTACGCTTGTGGCAGTGCAAAAAAAAAAACACCCAAGAGTGACAGGACGACCACATGAGAGCGGAAACCGCAGCTGAGTGATGGGAAATCAGATGGGTTTTCACTTGATGAGCTCAATTTGGTCCACATGCGGTTGTAAATAGTCAGGAGATGAATGGAGGCAGTAAATCTTGGATGTAAACCACACTGAAACAAGGGAACTGTTTCTTTTCGCCTGTGGCTCCGGTTCATGGCTCTCCGGGTGACACCGAGCAGGGCTGTCACACTGTCTTGACAAATGTCCACCAGCTACGGCTTTCGTGGGAGAATGGACCAGCCTTTAAATCAGCCGTGCTAGTAAATGCAGGCACATCCCTGAAAGGGGGCCATTGTGCTTTTAGCAGGAAAAAAAAAAAATCACTCTCATTTGACTTTTCTTTGCACTGTGACAAATGAAGGATGTCTTTGATCTCTGGAAAAGAGGGAGAAAAGCCGAAAACAGAACAAGTAGTTCCCTGGATAGCGAGAGTGCAGATATTGCACAGAGCCGTCTCTTCAGTGGAGCGGAGTTTGTCTCGCGTACTTGTGCAGGTCAGCACTATCCAGAAAGAGAGCTGGCGTGCCATCAGCCCTCCTGGGGCTCAGCGTACACAGGTTCAATTGGGTCTGGCATTCTTCAGTCCTCATTAAAACACTTGGTCCTTGGAACGGATCGCCTCTTTCAGGGATGCAAGGAGTCACAGCACAGTTCAGTGAAGGCTTGGGATTAGTGTAGTTTGTGACAAAAACATCTCCCACAGTGTCCAGCAGATTCCAGCAGTGTTGCAGTGATTTCTAACCATGGTCCCCCGATGTTATTACCATGAATGGGGGTTTATGAGTGACCATTACCAATCGTATGGGAATCAGAGCAGATATTTCCACTTATGGCACAGGGGCTATTCCCAGTGTTTAACCCCGCCTTTCAGTTACTCTTGAGGTGTCACGGGGAACTCTTCTTTCTGATATGTCATATGCAGTAGGTATCTGTTTAAAACACACTCGAGCCAGATCAGAAGTAATAAGCCCAGGACAGAGTCAGATTTGACATTATGTAGAACTGTTATTTTTAGTTGAAATATAGTTTTTGATCCTGCTCAATAATTGAAAAAGAAAAGTCTAACATTATTTTAGGAAAAAATATTCAAAAAAATATTCCAAGCCTTTGTAGCCAATTTAGATCCCTGCCTGATTCTGGGTGCCCACTGAATGTATTAACCCATAAGAGTCTCACACAAGGACCTCTTTTGCCCCTACAACACAGACCTGTGACATGTCCAAATTATATTGCTGTAAGAAACTGAATGTTTCAGCTATTCGTGTATATTGTATATGTTTACTGAAAAAAGTGGATGGAGGAATTTTGAGTGACAATACATAACTTATTCAGACATTAACGAGTTGGAGTTGGGTGACTTCAGGTGACAAAGCTGCTCAGTGGTGGGCATTGCTACTCCTTAGTGCTGGTGCCCTGGGTCCAGTTTTTGACCTGGTGTGCTCTCTGTGTGGAGCGTGTATGTTCTCCTTGTGTCTGCAGGGGTTTCCTCTGGGTGCTCCAGTTTCCTCCCACAGTACAAGAACATACCGGTAGGTTACTGGGTTTGGGGGAAAAGTGTAGCTGCTGTGAATGTTTGTGTGTGCCTGCCCTGCGATGGACTGGCGTCCAGGGTTGCTGGCCAGGATAGGCTCTGGCTCCCCTGCAACCCTGAAGTGGTTGAAGTTGTTAGAAAAAGGTTGGAGCAGGGTGAAGATAGTAATTATTTTATTAGTATCCATACAACATGTGCAAGTGCGTGTAATTCCATGAGGAGCTGTCTGATCCCCTTTACCTCCTGCCCCCCCCTCCCCAAACCGCCACCTCTGCTCTTCTTCCAGGCCGGAGGCTCCCCTCTCTCACAAAGGCCCATTGTGAGCTGACGCGCGGGGGGACCTTTTCGGCGGAGAAGGGCCCTTCCTCCTTTCTCAGTCTTTTGATTCTTTTGTCAGGCTGCTGACTGACCAGAGAAAGGAGAACAGAGGCGTATCCCAAAGAGGAATCCCCCTTTCTATCAGACCCCCCCCCGCCATCCATCTACGGCCCTGGGCATTAAATCAAGAAACCCTCAATTCGGTGCCAAGTCACGAACGGTTTGGGCTGAGCCTCTCTCCCCTCCCCCCTTCACAAAGCAGCATACTCGCAGTGCTTGTGAAACTGTTGTACTCTTTTCACACTTGTGGGAACATCAATGACATCAGCAAGACAGTAATGAGTTTCAAGGCTAATCCAGCTCCTATGACTTGTTCCCAGAATTCAATCCTAAATAGATCTCTAAGAATCTTGAGCGACACAACTGACTGGCCATCTGGGCTTTGCAGACACTGATCTTTCACACAAAGTGCTAGCTGGTTGAACAGATTTGTACCTGTCCTGAATTTTTTAAATGCAGGCTGGGGTGTATGTTCACTTTGTTTAGCCTGACGAGCAACAAGTACACACTGGACAAACACACTCACACGAGGGACAATTTTCCCAGAAGCCAATTAAACAACCAATGTGTCTTTGGACTGTGGGAGGAAACTGGAGCACCTGGAGCAAACCTGCACCAACATAGGGGGAGAACATACAAACTGCACACAGAACCCAGGGCCCCAGCACTGGGAGGCAGCAGTGTCAACCTCTGCACCACCATGCTTCCCCTGAGCACATGGCATGTGTAGAGGAATCCTACTGTTTTTTACCAGTCTGTTCCAATTCAAGTGGTTCTCACCACCGTGCGTGGTTTAAAACTCTTAGACTGCAAATGTGGGACCAGGGGGGTTGCAGAAGCCATCCTGTCCTCTAGGTGGCACCCTCTTGACACAAGCAAGTCCTTAACGTTACAGCCATAGACACAACAAAGCATGTTTGAGACTCTCAGCATGGTGCACAGCCCCTTGCTTCTTGGAATAAAGGTGTTGAGCAAACCAAGGCCACTGTAGCACACAATCAACTTTGTTAACAGGATGTGCCAAAGGATAAGCTGTGTCATAGTCAGTATCGGGCAAATATTAAGCCTTTGTGGTGTCAGTTCTGCAAAACAGCCCAGCAATTAGTGCTGACTGCAGGCTTACTGGACATTCACAAAACCCTCCTGCGGAGAGCAGAAAAGCTTCATTGTGACTGCAGTTTGGACTAGGATCCAATGACTCACTGGGTGTCTGTTCTGATTAGCAACCGTCAATGATTCAGCTTTTTGGATATAACAGCAGTTGCACCCTAGAGTCAGGTCTATTCTCTTTTCTCTCTCCCACACTCTAGACTAACAGGAAAGACACTGTCTTCATTTCTCGATGGTTACACTAGTCATCACATAAGTTTTCAGGTACAGCTGTGACTTGAATGAATCTGTTTCCAGTATGACAGAATATGGGGAAAAGTTGAAGGGGTCTATAAAGGCCCTAGGATGTGGTGTAGTCTCTATCCCCTGTAGCTATCCCCATTGTGTGTTGTAAATAGAAAAGAGCTCATCGGTAAGGATTGATTAGGGCCAGTTGTAAAATTGTCCTGAGTTAATTCAAGCACAGATGATTGTTAACAGAAGTTCTGTGCTTGGTATACAGTATATAAGGGTGTGGTAGATTGGAAAGAGTTCTCTAAGACCAGGCATTTGTGCTGAAAATTGGATGCTTTTCAAAAGCAGCAATAACAGAATGTTTACTGTATATATGAGACTATTGTTCTGCAGGACAAAGATAGGAAGGGAAAGCTGAAGTTGAGCCTCCAAAAGAGGGGGCAGATTTTTTTGCAGCTCAAGCACCTCCTTTGTGTACTACTGTAGCACAGACTCCCCAACGTGCTAGATGACAAGCCGTGAAGATCCCATTTGTGGAAATAACCAGTTCCCTAAGGTGTTGCACCAAGCAGAGACTGGAATGTCTCTACGATCTTGGAAAGATAATGACAAAATGGCTTCTTAATCTGATAGTTAGCTTTCAGTATATGACACATGATGCATAACATAACATGAGATGTTATTCCACCTGTTTTGGCTGATGATAGCTAATTATGAACATGTGTGACAGTTCACAGGGATATGAGTGAGTGTGCAACTGTGATCTTGCATGTTTAAAATTGTTTTCCCTTCTCATAGGGAGAAATATCTCAAATCATCAACTGTACTTGTAACTTTCTTGAAAAATATAACTCACATAAGACCTTCAACTCGTTCACATTGCATCCAATAGCTGCTTATCCAGTTCGGGGTCATGGTGGCCTGAAGCCTATCCCAGCAGGCACTGGGCACAAGGCAGGGTACACCCTGGGCAGGACACCAGTCCATCACAGGGCAGACAGACTCAAAGACACTCACACCAGGGCCAGTTTTCACAGAAGCCAATTAGCCTACCAGGAGGTCTTCGGACTGGGGGAGGAAACCCACACAAACACAGGAAGAACGTACAAACTCCAAGCAGGTAACACCCCAAGAATTGAACCCAGGGCCCCAGCACTGCAAGGTAGCAATGCTAACCACTGTGCCAATGTGCCACCCATATACCCTATCTTACCTTGGCCATAAAATAATAGGTAAAACATCACTATACAGTGGCTTGAGTGCTCATTGGAATAGACCCTTGTTGCACAGAATACAAGCTGACACCTTGAAAGGAATTGCTCTGATCTACAAAGCCACATATAACTCTCTGCATTTTCTTCTTCAGCAGCAATGCTGGAAAGTTGAGAATCTAGCTTTAAGTTCACAGCAGTTCAGAAAAGAAGATTCTTTTATTTAAGTGCCAGGCAGGCTGTCTGAAGTTAATGCTGAAGACTATTAGAGCCTTGGGCCTGTCTTGTTGATTGTTGTCATCCAAGGGATGGCTCAATGCAAATGGAATCTTTACACTAGTCTGTGCTTTTTCTTTTGCTGTGTTCTGGCTCTTGTTGGATAAGGCCATGAATCAGCCATTAGACTTAGCCAGCTCTAGATTCGGGGCGAGAGGAGGCTTCTTAGACTCCCTTCAAAACAGAAGCAAATAAAAACATTTCATTGCCCCTGATTAGAGATGTATGACTACTCACTTTCTCCCAAGGCACGTCTCCAGCACTCTCCCATCCAAATGTTTTTTCCAACTTGAGGAATTACCAGAGTGACTAGATCTGAGGCAACGACTGTAGTACCCTGAAAAATCCTTGGTTTGTAGGATTTGTGTGAAAATAATAATGAGACTTCATCGTATGTTGTGTGTGTGGAGGCAGGGCTTTAAAAAACAAATTAGTGGAGTGTTAAAGAAGTCCCTCTTATTTAACTTCAATTAACAAGAGGATTAATTTCAGTTTGTTTGCTGTCTTTGTCCTCTCCTTCTTTAAACAAAACAACCCAACAAACCAAAGAAATACAATAAAAAGTAGCGTCTCTTGGTCTCTGTACAGAGTAGCACTAGTGGGCTGTTTGGTCAGACTGACAAAGAGCTTTCTCATTGGTCACTGAGTGGGGGGCTTGCCAGTTTGTCACAAAGCCAGGCGCGAACTGGATGTTAACAACTGGTTGATTCAAAGCAAGCGGGGCTCTGCTTTTCATAAAAAAAAACGTAGGTGTGAGGAACCAACTTTACAACCATGTTGTAGTCAACGATGTTTAGATCTACTGGAACAAACTGAGCCATCTTCTTTTATTCCCAGGTGTCCTAACATTCAAGCCCACGGAGATCGGTTTTCTGCTCTTATACAGCTAGTGCATGAAGACAAGTCCCATTAGTTCATTGTAGACCCTGATCAACTCTTTCTATTAAATGACACCACGTCGTTACTGATACTAGGAAGAGCACTTCTACAGGTGCCGTATTGCCCTTTTTAAAAGGGGAATGTTCTGCACAATTACACCCATATCTGATCCATCTTTTAAAATGTTTTCTCAGGGGTAAGATTCGGGTAACCATGCCTGTGACACTGTGTGCTGACTTTGATCCCTGACCTCCCTGCTGACCTTGAGTGACAGGCTGTGGAAAATATCCGGTTAAATCAGCCAGCAATCTATAAACCTACTGGAAGCAATTAGACAAGAACAGCTCCATGATCAAGAAATTTCATGAAACATGAAAATTCACTCCCATGAATCTAAGTCCAGTTCAAAGCAGGAATTGTGCAGACAGTAATATTAGTTTTATTATCAGTATAAATTAGAGCAGGGAGCTATGTCTGGATGGCTCCACAGCTCAAATGTGTATTTTATTTATTTTTACTATAAGTGTGAAATCCTGAATTCACACATCAATAACATAGTTTTCCGCACTGTTTATCATGGCAAAGAGATACATAATTGTTAACAGCAAAAGAATTGGCAAATGTATAACATTCCCATGTTTCCTGAAAGCCATTCTTTCTTGGATAAGTGTCTTAAACTGAACAGGCTATGAGGGACAGGGTTTGAGGAGAAGCATAAATTGGAAGGTTGTCTCCATTTTTTTATCCCACCCTTTTATGGGAACTTTCTCATTACAAAAAGGAGGCCTAGTAGTCTATGGAAGAGAAAGCAGTCATGCAGTTCAATTTGATAGGGGCCTGAGGATTAATAACCCCCATTAAGACAGTGTGGGCCCCCCTGAACTCCATGCCTTCACAGGGACAGACTACATCGCTCACGCACAGCAAGATGAACAATACCTCTTTCTCCCTTCACCCATGCCTCTTCTTTCTTCCTATGCAAGGGGAAGGAAAAGCTCGTTCCCCTGTAATGAGAGCTGTGGCATTATTAAAAAACCCTTATAAAAGCTTTTCCAGGAGGTCTGTCCTTGGAGTGTTTACAGACAGGGGGCTGGAGGCTCGGTTCAGGGCTGTTCCGGCAGCTCATGGCTGGTCAGACGTTCCCAGAGGAGCTGCTAGGGTGAGCTGAAGGAGAAAAGGAGAGGAGGAGGGTGGGTTACAGGAAGAGACGTAAAAGAGATGGCCAAGATGGAGCTGTTCACAGTCACGTTGAATTGGAAAAGGGAAATTTGCACACAGTAACATTAATGTAAAATTAAACTCACTCTGCACACCATCATTCATACACACCTGTGTTCGGGGAGAGATCCATGGTCCACTGGTTTTGATTCAAATTAATCTCTGATGGCACTGTAAGTCTTTAAAACCTGGAAAAACACTGTCCTTGATCTATGATAACTTTTTTGTGATTAAAGAATCAGTTTAAGAAAGCCACTGAATGCTAGGCTTCATTTCTGCACTGAAAAGATCTTATATGTATTGTTTAGATAAATAGCTTTGGTTTCTGTGAGTAAGATTATATTTTATTATAAAAGATTATATTTTATAATTTTATTATAAAATTTTAAATTTTAAAATAAATCATCCAAAAATGCTGTCTCAGTCCCACAATCCCCAGAGAAAAACACTTTTTCGAAAAGGGCCCCAGGTTTCTATGACAACTGCTGCTAATCAATTCGAAACGGACCCCATATTTCTCTAAGACTCGTAAGTCACAGAGTCATTAAATGGATCTCCCATCTTACCCCAGTTCTTAACCCCGCCCTCCACAGCCCAGAGCTTTCTGCAAAGGATAAATCTGTCGGAGTGAATGCTGGAATTTCAGGCCCAATTCACACGAGAGGGAGGAGGTACAAAAGAGATCATTTAATGTCTTCTTACCATCCTGAATAAGTTGACCTGTAGAGTAAAACCACCCAACCAGGATATGAAGTACTACTTCTTTGTCCTTCTACTGCTTGCCCAACCTATCTATCTTGTTATAGTCTCGTAAAGAAACATTTATTAAAAATTCAGCAGCTGCATCAGAATCATAAACATGTTTTTGTTCAGATGTTGTGAGACTTAATGCTCTTCAGCAGGGTCTGTAAACCAGAGGTAGGACATGGGCTGGTTTGTGATGAAGGAATTAGAATATGTGTCTCAGATCTTCAATATTGTTGCTTTTTGAATCCTGTTTGTAATGTTGATAGGTTGGCATATTGAAATTGGACAGCAAGCATAACTTTTCTTTTTCTTTTTGGTTGGAAATACAAGTTCTGCCTTTCATAAGCAATTCTTTTAAATTAATAAATAAGATATTGTAATAAATAATATTATAGTAATAGTGACACACCTGAAGAAGGCTCCACGGCCGAAACGTTGTGTTCTCTTTCTTCTTTTTTTCAGCATGGAATAAACCTATTACTTGTTCCCTTATAGTAATAATATATATTTTACAACAGGGAAGCTAATTAACTTGACAGCTGCTTTGATGTTGCTGACTTAAAAATGTACAAATCGCAGCTTTCAGAAGAACAAGAGAAAAGTAAGATTCAGGGCAGGTTTGAAAGTCTTGCTATGACCGCATTGTTCTTGTGCTCTCTCTTTCAGTGAGCACCATGGTTGAACGTCAACACAGACCCAGCGGCTCACAGCCCCTGAGCCTAGAATGGTTTTTGTAGCCTCAAGTGATCTGCGAATACAAGGGTTGCGCTCAATGGGATGGTAACCCATTGCTGTGTGACACCCGAGCAATCATTCAAGTCATTGTAAGCAGCAAGGTTGACTGGAGACAACACAATTGGTGGAAAACATTTTCAGGAGCCCCTCAACACTGTTTGTGTGCTTGGCTGATCCAGTGATAACTCCAAAGCCCAGACCATTTTATAGTGACCAGAGGTCTTTGTGTTATTTAGAGGGCCAATATGTCATATGCCAATATGACCAAGAAAGGAAGGACTCAGTTTTTACTGTCTTACAGTGCTGACAGATATATGGAGTTTTCTAACGAGTGGAAGAGAAGTTTACTGTACGCACTCATGCTCACACCAGTGCAAAGCTACTGGCAGCTGAAGTGCACAAGAGCAACACAACACTAGTGATGTCGTCGCACATCTCAGATAATTGAAAACACTGACATTTATTTAGATTGTGTCAGCTGAGGGGAAGATGAGAGGTGCTTAAAAGGTGAAAGCAATGACAGTCGAATACTGTAGTTTGATAGTCGTAATGGACACACAGAATGTCCTTTATGCTTGGTTAGTAGGCAATGTTAATTCTTAAATTAATCCTAAAGAATGTACAGTAGCTATAGCCATACTGTACTTAAAGTGAAATTGATTTTTATCTTACTTTTCTTGGCTTTGGCCTCATGCAGACAAAGGTAGATAAGTTCTATGACTGGGAAGGACATTGTAAAAGAGTGCCTACACCTTTTTTTTTAAATCTTCATAAAATAAATCCTTGCAAAGTGTTTTGTAGATGGCAGTGCTTTACAAAACTGCGGCGAGAGTCCAGTGAGTGTTATTTCCAGTAAATCCCTTGGACGCAGTGTGCAGCCACACTGATTAAAACCGTTTTGAAAACCACAGTCCTGCAGCAGAGTTGTTCCCTACAGTGCACAGGAGTACTTCAGGCGCTCATTATCTTTTTTTTTCCCTCCTGAATAACATTCCAAAACTCCAGCTTGCTGAAAGCGAGAGAAAGCCAGGAGAGTTTCAAGTTCAGTAGACGAGCACAATGGCTGGCAAGTCCTAGCTGTGGTGCTCCCCCTCCCCCTGCCTCTCTCCCCCTCCTGTCTCAAGCCCTCCTGCTCAGGGTGGGGGGGCGGAGGACAGTGTCTATAAAAGCCGGAGAGGGACAGAGACCATTTCATTTGCTGACTTGTTCCATTTCCACCGAACACCATGAGCACGAACATGGAGACCCAAAGGGTGGTGGCGTCTTCTTACAGGAAGAGGTTTGGGGCGTCGGGGAGCGGTGGAAGGACATCCCTGTCCACCGGCCGATTCGCCGTCCACAGCTCTCCCCGGCTCTCGCACTCCAATGTCACGGCGCGCCGCAGTGGAGTCGTCCTGGGCTCCTTCACGCCCGACAAGCTGGACTTCTCCCTGGACACCGTGCTCAAAGCCCAGTACAAGGAGACGCGCACCAACGAGAAGGTGGAGATGATGGAGCTCAACGACCGCTTCGCCAGCTACATCGAGAAGGTGCGCTTCCTGGAGCAGCAGAACAAGGTGCTGGTGGCCGAGCTGAACCAGCTGAGGGGCAAGGAGCCCACCCGCCTGGGCGACATCTACCAGGACGAGCTGCGCGAGCTGCGCAAGCAGGTGGACCAGCTGAGCACCACCCGCGCCAGGCTGGAGATCGAGAGGGACAACCTGGCTGAGGACCTGGCCCACCTGCAGCAGAAGTAAGCTGGAGTTTCCCCTAACAGCATTCCCAAAGCCCCGAGCGTAGTCCTTTCAGATTCCGGAGGGAGAATAACAGTACAGCGGCTCCAAGGATTGCTTTGGTGCCACGAGCAAAAGCCAGCTACTACAAGAGCTCTGAGAGGAAAAAAATAGAATAACTGTCTCCAGTTCAGGCAGGATAATTCATTAGCCATGTCTCAAAGGGCCTTATAAATTGGCCCACAAGTATAGATCAAAAGTAGATCTATAAGTGTGTGCCAGGAATTGAAAATATACTTTAAGACATGATTTAAAAACGTACAGTATAGTCAATATCTCTTAACAATGAGCTGGTATATTGCAATGTGCAATAGAGTGTAGCCTAGGTTAAGAACAATGGGGAACTCGTAAACTATAGAATAAAGTCACCAAGGAGAACCTGTTGGATGGGTTGGAGAGCAATACTCTTTAAACCTTTTATAATGTAGTGACAGAGTTATAAATTTAAAATGCAAAGAATCCAGTAGAGGAGTTATGCCCCATTCAGTGCTGCTGATTTTCCTACGTGTCGTCGTGTCTGAGAGTATGCTTAGTGTCAGGAAAAATTGATGTCTCCTCTTGCTAGAGCCTGTACAGGCAAAATAATTAGGAGTTTTTCAGAAAGTTTTTTTGTGCACTCCAGGACAGGAATATTCATAACTTAAATGTTTATAAATTATTTTGCTTGTGTTCTTCAAATAAAATTCTGCTAATTTTCTAAATCTATGCACAAAATAAAACAGCATCCTATATAGTATTATCATATGCAGTATAGATTTGAACTGGTTTTACTAGGACATTCAGAACAGAAAGGAATTCAGAGTACAGTTTTGGAAATTGCCCTGGAAAGATGATGTCTGCTGACTAAATCTAATCCTTACAAGCCAGAGTGAACACCGAGCGTGAGAGTGTGTTTGTGTTGTGAGTGCCAGTGCCTGCATTTGTAGATGCAAAATTAGTGTGACACAGGAGGGCAGAAGAACTAGGGTGGAATTAAAAACTTTTTCAGTTTTACATTGCAGATGTGGTGCTGCTGGAAATGTTTTGTGTTCAACTGACATTCAAAGCAGTTGGAATGTAGGATATTTTGATTCCACTGATTTTGGTATTCTTCATACTGAAGGCTGGTGTCCTCAAACTATTGAAAAAGGGTTTTATTGTCATCAATTAAACTGTGCTAAACTAGAGATTTCTGGTAAGATGGGGTTTGCAGATAGATACCATATTTGTGATGGTTATACAGATCTTAAAACCTTCAAACCACTGTTAGCTTATTCAGTGGTATGGATTTGCTGTCTAAAGGTGAAGTGAACTAAGGTTACCTAAACAGGGCTAGAGTCATAAATCATAGTCATTTGCGACAATTTTCACAAGAAAAAATAAAATTAACAACATTACCTGTGACTGTGCACCTATCAGGGATCTGAGGAGATGGAATCAGTCATGCCGCTTTTATTATATTATAATAACCTGTAAAGTTATAAATTTATCCACTTGGATCACTAAGCTGCACGAAGCCTGAAATGTACGGATTTATAGCCTTGAGTTTACTAGCAAATAAACCTGACGGCCCATTACTGTAGCTGCTTAAATTTCACAATATGAAGTAGTTTGGAGAACAGTCGAGTGAAGGAGCCCCCTACATTTTATTATGTACATAGGCTTTTCACTGGGCCCCACAAAGAGCCTGACTGTGAATTAAATTCCTCTTTTCAGCCTTGCTTGAAGTGACAGCTGCACGAACTCTTGCATTCATGCCAGTACTTAAAGAAAAGCTTTGCTCTTGATGAGTAATAGCTGTGATGGGTTCATGCATGCTTTCCCACCATTATTAGTGAAATCCATCTCATCCTCATGTCACACAATCAGACCTGTTTAATGCACTATTATTCTTTTCCTTGTATGTATTTTTTCCCTTTGAATTGATTAATTCATTTATATTAATTGCTCCTTTTTTACTCCCATAATGGATTGCTAGTCAGCTTGGTTCAGTTCTATAACCTGCTTTACCAATATAGAGGAGATGAAGATAAGTCGTGTCTGTAAATGGCACTGAGAGTCCCACAGTGCAAACAGCAATGCTAAGATAAACATTTGACAAATGCACATGAAAAATAAAAGTAGTTAGCCTCTTTTTGCCAGATAAGCAAACATTTGACTGTTGTCATCCAAAGAATTCCTTTCCTTGAGGTTATTTGCACAAGGTGAGAAAAGCTCTTCTGCCATTTGTCAGTTAAACAACAGTACAGTATAGACATTATGAAGCATCTCCAGATCCCTTTCCAGCTCAACCTCCTTCCTCCAAAACACCATGGAAAACAATGGAAGACTGAGACCACAGTTCATCCCACACCTCTGCCTAATTTATGTCTGTGCCCAAAGAATGGTGCATCTCTGACAATTTTATTCTTTGGGAATTGCCAACAGTGGGCTGGGTGGCTGCTGTCCCCACAAACAAGTGTGACAAAGGGGCCTTTATTGTCTGGCCTGCTGGCTGTCAGAGGGAGCATGGGCCATGCACAGCTGCAAAAAGTTCAGTTTAATCTCTTAATCTTTGTCAGCGCTGGTGATGTTTGTGGTCCTTGTACACAACAACACAGACTTTTTTTTGCCCTGGAAATAAAATAAAGGTGGATTTTAGAGTGGATGTAGAAGTCAGCAGATTGTAGCTTTCAGTTGATCCACGTTTCTCAATATTGTGTATCTGCCTAATTAAAGCATCTAATTATTTTTCTGTGTTCAAGCAGTTCTACATGTGTAGAAATGCTGACTTATGGTAAAAGAAAATTCATTTGAATGCACAAAAGAGTTATGATGTTGAGTCTCCTCCTGGGATATATTAAAAAAGTATCCCAGATTGTTCTGTGTTTTTAATTTCTTTTAGTTTTTTCAAGGGCTGCTATGTTCTTTGGTGATAGTTTGTTTTCAGATCTGGTTGCATTGTTGTTCGTCAAACAACCTGCTTGCTTCTTATAAAAACAAACACATTTCTTAAAGCTTTCTGGGTAACCCAGACATTACTTTACGTCTTTGTGCTCTGAAGCTCACTTCCTAAGAACATTTAAAAAAAAATCTAAATGACACTGTGTTATCATATGGTGCTACACCTGTTTGAGTAACAAGTCTGTCACTAAGCTCCAGATTCAGACACCCCTGAGCGCCCAACGTGCTCAGCCCAGACAAGTGCCACAGCAAGCACTCTGAAAGCTCCAGCTCTTTGCAGAGCCAAGCTTGAACATTCTTGTGAGCCCTGCGCTGTTGAGACAAAACTCCTTCATCTTGCACTATGGGACCCCTTACGGCTAAAGGTTTTCTTTTCATTGTTGCTATTCTGACACGTTTTCAAACATAGCCATTGCCTTGTCTAGAACTATTACACTGTAAACCACGATCACTCCAACACATCACCTGGGATTTGGTTCTGTGTTCTGTTGCTCTGTATGCTTGAGGCTGCTGTCTAACATCTCTTGCGGCCTCTTAGTACAGGAGAAGTGTGTGCAACTTTCAGTCCCCATGTGAGTGCTGTGAGACTGACAGCATCCTCCAGGGCATGCTGTTGTGCTGAAAGCTTTAAAGATTTAAAAAGTCCACACTTATCCTTACTAAAGTCATACATTTCACAGGATGTCAGCAATTTTCTACATCCTGCTTTTTAAATCCCTCTGTAAAGCTAGTGCTACGCTGATATACTTTGCCTCATGACTGCTTACAGACATGCTTCAGGAATTCACCAGGAGCATTTTATTGGAAAAAAAAAACAGTTATATTCCCCTTTCATTCTTGTCAATTTTATAATCACAAAGCATTGACTTTATAGCTTGTGCTGTGGCTTGTACAATAGTGGGACTAGGGTGACGACTATAGAAGATTCCTCTGAGAGGTACAGAGATAATCCATATGCCCTTTTCAGTATGTGAGCCCCACAAGGGATATACTGTAGCAGAGTAATGAACTGAAGGATGTGCTGCAGTTCTTGCTGACAGCTCTGCAAACCACAAAGGTTGCTGTGACGTGCGAAGTGCAGGTTAACTGAAGCTCCCGTTTCCTTACTGAACATTGCAGCTTGAAACATTGCAGTTGGCTAATGACGTAGATCGATATCTGCTGAGGGCTTGTAATAATACTAAATCAAAGTGGACATTTATGTAAAACCAATTAGGTCTAGTGTCTTCCTTTTATGATGCTGGGCAATAATGATGTACCTTAAAGCTAATGGTTCTGTTCTCTTCTCCTGCAGGCTACAAGATGAGATCAACTTGCGCCTTGAAGCTGAAAATAACCTGAACTCATACCGACAGGCAAGTCGAACCATAATCTAGTCTTTGCAATTTTCTAAGAATTGAGCCAGTTACTTTCCCCTCCCCATCTGAAATCACTGCAGAATGAGTTGCAGGGAAGTTCCAACAGCAATCGGAATAGTGATCTATTTTTCATCGACAACACTGCACACATGCAGGCAACTGACAAGTTCCAGGGACAGCTGTCATTTGCCAAAGTAAGGAAAGCAGCCCAGCCAGACCTAGGGGTGTGCTGCTGTTTGGGGATAATCAGTCAGGATGGACTAGTGACATAGCCCAGGCTCAAAGCAGCAAAACCCAGTTTAGTAGTTTGGTCATAATTGAATAAATGTGACGAGACAATGAATTTACAGGGATAGCATACTTGATTTTTTTGTATTTGGTGTGAACTCACCTGGCTGAAGAAATGACAATCCTGGTTGTAAGGTCAAGGCTGCCAGAAACCCCTGAACTTGCCTGGACTGAACCAGGGAGGCAGCTGCAACGCTGAAGATGGGGTGTAGAGAGAGGGGCGAGAAAAATGCTGTGAAAGGAGGTACTCATCTGGCAAGATTTCATATAAAAGAGAATGGAAGTGTGAGAATACAATTTGACCTTCTATTGAACTTCAGTTTAACAACTCCATATTGTATGGCTGGACCTGTCTGTGAATAGAGGGACTTTAACAGTGCAGTCACTCACAGGTCCCAAATATTTTGATTTTGCTGACATTCAAGGCAGGTCTCTCTGGCATTTTCCAGGAAATTGAAGAACTATGCAGTAGGTGCACATGGTGTCTAGAGAATAAACAGCTATAAACCATATTGTCCTGGGGTTGTAAAGGTTGTATTGTTTCCCAGACTATATTATAAAGACAACATACTCAACACACATCTAAAAACATAAACAATACAGCTCATATTTGTTTAACATTGCACTTCAAAGTTATTTTATAGAGTCAAATGTAGCAATCTATTGTATGTGTACACTCAATATTTGCTTATTATTAAAATACAGGGTAGCCATGGTCTTCTTCATTGTGAGTCTGGTAAGGACAGTGCATGTAGAAGTATTCAGCAGCTTCAGGAGGTCAGATTTTGAAAGTTACTCTGCACTTGCGTTCCATATTAACAGCTGCCTGCTGTGTCTCTACAGGATGTTGATGAGGCAGCTCTTAACCGTGTTCAGCTGGAGAGAAAAATCGATGCCCTGCAGGACGAGATCAACTTCCTCAAGAAGATCCATGATGAGGTTAGCAAGGTCTTCAGGGATGGAAATGAAACCCTAGCTGGACATCCACCATTTGAAGAAGGAAGGCATGAGATTGCAGTGGAGGGTATTGTCAGGTCTCTAGAAATGGAGGATAACCAGAGGAGGGGGAATCAGGAACAAGTCTTTGAGGGAGGTGTTCAGCAGTGAGTGAACACTCAGTCAGTCCTTCTCTTCTGCCCACAGGAACTGCATGAGATGCAGGAGCAGGTGCTGGCCCAGCAAGTCCACGTTGACATGGACATGTCCAAACCAGACCTGACCGCGGCACTCAGAGACATCCGCAGCCAGTATGAAGTGATGGCCACTTCCAACATGCAGGAGACGGAGGAGTGGTACCGCTCCAAGGTCTGGCCTTATCAAAGACATTGACCTCCTTTCCCTTGTTCCGTTTTTCTTGTTTGCTTTGGTATGAAAGCTTTGGAATTTCCAAGACTGGCTGAAGGATTTCTTTCAGGTTAATTTTCTCACTTATTCATTAGAAGTTTAGCAAAATTTACCTTGACTCTCATGCAGGTGTTTATTAAAGAAATCTCATGTACCATCTTTGAAGGCATGGCTGAATAAATAGATTTAGGTGCTTTTAGCTCTTTGTGTAAATAAGTGCATTTTATTTTAACTCCTAAACACACCCTCACCTTCACGTACATCAGTATGATATTGCCTTTTAGTATTGTGGATACTTCAATCAGATCAACTCATCTTTGTTCTTTCATGGACTTCTGATGATTTGTAAATGTTTGTGTTCTCTCCCAGTTTGCTGATCTGACTGATGCAGCTAATAGGAACGGAGAAGCTCTGCGACAGGCGAAACAAGAGGCCAATGACTACCGCCGCCAGATCCAGGCGTTGACCTGTGACCTGGAATCACTCCGTGGAACTGTGAGTCTAATTAACAATAAAGCATTCAGAGGCACATCTCGACAAGGAGTGTGCTTATTTTTGTTGTTTTGTCTCTTTAGTGTGAAGATGATTGCAATTTCGCAAATGAACACAGTATGTCAACACAGAGCATTAGATAAAGAGAAATACTGTATAACCACAATATACAGATAAGAAACCTTTGCATATGCCCACCCACTACACTCCTTATGTGGCTGGATGACTCAGTTTCTTCCAATGATAGTCTTTGCAGTTAGAGAATTGCTGTATTTTTAGCTCATGGCTATTTTGCCCCTGTCTGACTATGGATCATTCTCCATTCTGTAAGAATGAGTCCCTGGAGCGCCAGATGCGTGAGATGGAGGATCGTTTCTCTGTTGAGTCGGCCAACTACCAGGACGCTGTGAACCGTATGGAGGAGGAGATCCAGAGTTTGAAGGAGGAGATGGCGCGCCACCTGCAGGAGTACCAGGACCTGCTCAACGTCAAGCTGGCCCTGGACATTGAGATCGCCACCTACAGGAAGCTGCTGGAGGGCGAGGAGAGCCGGTGAGCCTGCCAGGGATTCAGCTGAGGGTGTGATGGTTGGGCCGAGTTTATTGAGGAACTGAATGGGAAAAATGGGATAAACTGGGAGCACATCCCACCACAGGAAAAGCAAAACCACAGAGCAATAACATGAAATTCTATCCGAGATGGATGTAAACTAAAATGTGAAAATACAGTATGTTAGGATTAATATGCAGGATTAAATTTAAAGAATGTAGAGAATGTAGGCAGCACTGTGCTGCAGTGGTTAGCGTTGCTGCCTTGCAGCACTGGGGCCCTGAGTTCAATTCTTGTGTGCTATCTGCATGGAGTCTGGACGTTCTCCCAATGTTTGCATGGGTTTCTTTACAAAGTCCAAAAACATACTGGTAGGTTAATTGGCTATGGGAAAATTGGCTGTGTGTGTGTCTGCCCTGCAATGGACTGCCATCCCATCCAAGGTGTATCCTGCCTTGCGCCAATTGCTTGCTGGGACACTGGCTGCCCACAACCCTGTATTAAATAAAGTGTGCAGTAGTCATTCTACCCAGTAGTCCCAGTGAGCTCACAGCAGAGTGAGCATTGACAGGAGGAGTGATGCAGCTCTCAGAGACCACACTACAAACTCACAAATGCAGGTCAATTCACAGGGGTCACAATTCAGCAGCAAGGTGAGTATGCACTGGCTGACACATGCCCACCCAGCTCTGAGTCCTGCTTCTAGAGTGACCAGGGACTGATATAATCCAGACCATTGGCTATGGAGCTCAATCAGTGTTCTGGACTATTCCAGTTGCTGTTGTTGCAACTCTTTCCAGGGTAGCAATGTCATATGGTGACCAGAGGTTTCAAGAGAATGCAGGAAAGGCATGTCTGTAAGCTACTCCCAGATATCAGCCTGCAGAATGTGTTAGCAATGACAGTACAAAGGGACAGAGGAACTAAACAACATTCATGGTGGAGCAGATGCCAGACTGGGTGGTGCCAAAATATTTGTGCATCGTAAGATTGCACCATCAAATTACAGCTCAGTTTGGATATTTGCAAACATGCTCATCACGCTCCACCTACACCAGGCAAAAGAACAGGACTTGGGAAAAACCATGCATATAGTGCTCATTTGAATGTTTTTTTCATTTTAATTAAATTGTTGTACAGGTAGATCAGTTTTACAACAATTACAATAGACACATACACACAATAGACACATTACA
The DNA here is from genome assembly GCF_059453375.1 of Lepisosteus platostomus. Classification (NCBI taxonomy): domain Eukaryota; kingdom Metazoa; phylum Chordata; class Actinopteri; order Semionotiformes; family Lepisosteidae; genus Lepisosteus; species Lepisosteus platostomus. Next base: position 1,964,830 of record NC_142638.1, read on the forward strand.
ATGCCAATACAATAAGCATAATTATAAGGTTATACTTAAATGCAAGTATCAGTTTTATGTCCAAAATTGAATTTTTGTGAATAATTTAGTGACATGCCTTTAATTATTTTAAAAAAACACAAAAACTTTAATCACTCTTCTGTGAATGACAGAAACTACACTAAAAACAGCAGTACGTCTACTGCAGATGCTCTGTCAAATACTGCCAAGTTTAAGAATAAATGTACTTGAACTTGAACATGAAATATGCAAAGGTATATGCAAATATGCATACAGTATGTACTGTAGGGTATCAACGTTGACAATGTTCAATGTATAAAACAATTTGTGAATAAACTTTTTTAATATGGTTGTTTTTTCCTGGAAAGCCAAAGTCCAATATTGGTAACTGATCCCAGTAAGCATTCTTCTTGGTTTGTAAGCCTATATTAATTAAAGGTGAGGAGTGATTAAATTCTGCCTTTTCTGTTTCTGCTCAGGATCACTGTTCCTGTTCAGAGCTTCTCTACTCTTCAAGTCAGAGGTGAGCACCCTCCCCCTCAAACACACATGTAATTTACTTTTTATTATCCAACCTTTCTTTATTATTTCTCTGGAGGTTTAAATTGTCATGCACCCTTTGTCATTCTGCACAAACAGAGCAACACCAGTTCCTGATCTGGGCCATTCTGAGTGGAACGTTACAGCAGTTTTCACTTTTCAAGCTGTCTTAGCATCCTTGAAGATATATTCAATTTGAAAAATGTCTTTGACACGTATAGTGACCGAAAGGGACAAAGGAAATACTTAATCAGGTTAAAAATTTAAATCCAGGGCTAATTAACCTCAGAATATAATCTATCCTTGAATGAAAACAAGGACATCTATTTTCTGATGGAGGAAAGGGTACATCACCAGATTCACAATGAGACCACATATGAGTGAATCCCTTTTCAAAGTATTTTAGTCGTTACAGAACCCAGGGCAAAATATCAAACAATTTCCAATCAACACTACACTCAAAAAACTGTGATTATTCAAGTCATTTATGGTTTTGTTTTTGTTATGCTCTAATTATTTGACTTTGGGTGGCAGAGTGCCGTGGAATTGAACAGAGTCCAGAGTCACGGGTTTGTCTTGCCTGGGACACCTGTCTGGCAGGAACTCTGTTCATATGGGTTTGAATCCCACTACTAACACCAATATAACAAACTTAGCAGATCTCCTGGAGTCCGGTGTAACTGCCTGCTACAATTCTTTTTGAAGTTAGTGGCAATTCCTCGGCTGTACAGGAGACTCTTTAAAGCACAGAAGGGATTGAAATCAGTGGTTTTCGGGTCAGGACTGTGAGGTGGTGATCCAGCATGTCCTGTGAACACTCACTGTGATTGTCAGTGTTGCAGCAACCCTGGCTGCTATCAGTGAACAGCTTCCTGTAACATGTCCAGCAGGTAAAGGCAGCACCCAGTGTTTGACCTTGTGCACAAAGCCAATCATCTTCAAACTGATACTTGGTGTTACCATGGATGGACAGGTGGCACATCCTGTAGAAAGCAAAAGACAGTTTTACTTAGCTCTAGAGATGCCAAGCCTGCTGGAGTAGCTCATTTGTACCAGTAGACTGTACAGTATGTCCTGTTACCTTATTTCTTGATATACTCATATTTCTCATATTATCATAATGATCTGTAAACGCCAGTCCCAAGTGCACAAATCCTTTTCACTTCCTGTACCGCAGAGACCAGCCTGGACACAAAGCTCTCCCCAGAGTCTCATGTGAAGAGAACCATTTTGGTGAAAACCGTGGACATGAGGGATGGGGAGGTACGTCAGCAGGGGGCGCTGTATCCACAAGCACTGGCATTTGCCTATCTCAGACCAGCGCACAGGCTGCAACTTGTTTACCTTCACTTTAGCCCCAATGGTACCTAGGCACCAGACATTACTGCACCCTGAGAGACATGGTATGGCTTCTGCACACTTCCTTATGCTTCAGCACTTTAAAAAAATATGATTTTACTGCTATATTTATATTACACCTATAACAAATTATATAATAATGCATATATATTTACTATGTATGTAAACAATAATAAGATTGCGTAATAATTAGGAACAAGTAAAGGGTCATTCTATGCTGAAAGAGAAGAAAAGAAGCACACAGTTTTCAGCTGTGGAGTCACACCTGAAGAAGGCTCCACAGCTGAAACGTTGTGTTTCTTTTCTTCTCTTTTCAGCAGCGAATAAACCTTTTCTTGATCCTTTGCAGCCTACGCGAGCTGATGCAGTTACCTTCTTGAACTACATAATAATTATATCATAATTTATAATCACTTTTACTCCATCTTGCACCTGTTTCTTGCTAGGCTAGGCCCTAGCTTTCCCACAGCCCTGAAGATCAGATCAAGTGGTTAGAAACTGGATGGATGGAAATTACAATATATTTTCACCAGGGTTTCTGATTTGTCTGTGTTCGATCTTTGGTGTCAGCTTTAGCTTTATTGCGTTGCCTCATAATGTAACATAACCTTAGTGCAGCCTCAGCCTCAAAACACCTGACGAAACCCCCTAGAGATTCCATCAACAAGGTACGCCCATGTGTGGGAATGAGAACACAGGACACAGGGTCAACACCCCCCTAGTAAATAGTTTAATTCTGCATGGGCCCTCATGCTTAAGCCCCTGTCTGACATCTATCTGTCCAAGTAAGAGGATTTCTAGAACCCATGTCTTGTAACAGTTACTCTTGTCTGATGCTTGTAGCTTGAGAAACAGGCAGGTAAATATTTCAATACAAGCCCAGAGGTAGAGAAAGCAAATTCGAGATCAATTGGATTTAGAAAGAGGATTGACAACTGAGAGACTTCTACCTGTGCTCTACTGCTTTGTCACGAATTGCTTGTGCTCGCCTTCTTCTCTGGGCTTGTGTCCACCCGATCACCGTATCGACTGTTTGCCGATGTCAGAAAGGCTGGTGTCATGGTGGAGGAAGACACGAGCGCTGCGCTCTGCTCTGAAGCTTAGACAGCGCATCATGCGCCTCAGTGGAGAAGGAACCATCGAGGTGTTCTGCCGCTAAAATCGACCACCCTCCAATTGACCACCATGCTGTTGCTATTCAAATACTGAATCATTCTATCATATAATTCTAATAACCAGGCCCCAAAACGTATGTGTTTAAATCTTCATTACTTTCTACAAGGAATTTAGCACCTAAACGTTTTGGCTCAGAATCCCAAGGTTTGTATCATACAGTAAATGTTAACTTCATGGGTTACCCATACAGGAATATTATTGACAGTGCATACGCCGTGAATATGGCCCTGCAGCGTCTTTCACCCAGAGGATTAGGAAATCAGGCGTAGAGACATACAGTAACTGGATACGATTCAATTGTTCTTTTAATTCAAGTCATTATCTATTCTTTTGAACAACACATTGACTAATTATTTAATTACAGCAACACTATATATTTTCACACGTATACAATATTACTATAACTCAAAGGTCAATTTTCATACTGTAACTACATTTTGAATCAAATAACTTTGTTTTTCATGTAAACAGAATCTAGCGACTAACATTTAAATGATGGCGTGGGCTATTCAGTAACATGATGAACAATAGTACACTGATGGTTTTTCTAAAAATGACAGCACTCCCTTTTTAAAGTAGAATCCGACGAAGAAGCTGGTAAAGATTGTTGACGCAACTCGAACAGTGGGGAAACAAGAGACCTGTACTTAATCCTTCCGCCGACAGAGGGCAGCAGAAGCCAATAACCGGTGCTGTCTTTTTAAAGGGGGGTACGGTCTGCAGTCCAAGCCGACACACGTGCGTTCAACACCGGTAAACGTTCTTCCGCACGAAAGAAAAGAAGAGCCCAATTTCAGATTACAATTACAGTAGTTTGAACATACTGTTTATCTGCCTATGAGGCTTGTGCATTTTGTAAATTGGTATTACTTGCTTGTGTTTGGGTATTTCGTGTGAAAGTTGGTGGATTTGTGTTGATTCTGGACTGCAGACAACTCGTCTAGGGTGGGTAAAACCCCTGGTGCTATCCTTAATTGTCTGAACGTGTGTTCTTCCCTCAAAACAAATCAGGATCAAGGGTGACCTAGGGGTTGTATACAATGGTAGCCGGCTCATTTCTAACTAGTTTAATTCTTACCTGTAAATAAGAGTGGTGGCTCTGTGGCTAAGGATCTGCGCCTGTGACTGGAAGGTTGCCGGTTCAAATCCTGCGGCTGGCAGAGGAATCCTACTCCGTTGGGCCCCTGAGCAATGCCCTTAACCCTAACTGCTCCAGGGGCGCCGTACAATGGCTGACCCTGCGCTCTGACCCCAAGCTTCTCTCCCTGTCTGTGTGTCTGTGTCTCCATGGAGAAAAGCTGGGGTATGCGAAAAGAAGAATTCCTAATGCAAGAAATTGTATAGGGCTAATAAAGAAACATTATTATAAGTCAGCTTGGGTTTTGCTTCTGGGGAAAGTCTAATTTCCTGGGAGCAGATGGTTTAAAAAAATGTTATTAAAATACATTTTAAAAAGAAGTTTCATATTTTGAGGATGTCTGGTGTGTACCCTCCGTGGCTGAAGGCATTTCACATCAGCTTGACCTGCCCTGTGCTACTTATATTGGAAAGCTGTTGTTTTCACTGGGTGTGTATTTGTGTTTCAGATAATTAAGGAGTCCACTGCAGAGCGCAAGGACACGGCCTAATGCCCAGCGCGAGGGACGACCATAGCCAGCTGCTTGCTTCTCACTGTAGACTAGACACTGACCCCTTCCCCCTCCTGCCCCCTCAACCCCCCCCCCCCTCTGCTGGCCTCTGTGCAGGTGAGCGAGTGATTGAATCAGTATGGGAGTGAAGAACTGGGTGAAGCTACACCTGTGATCAGAGGTGGTTCAGGATTCATTGTCAAAGCCATTCCTTGAGAATAGGCTGGACACAGTCTAGCTGTGAAGCTGCTTCCTTCGTATTTAGAGGGCAGCCCAGATCCTGAGGATATAAACTCCACTGAACACCTTCCTTTCCACATTTAACTGTCTTAACTACTGTGTGTTCTTAAATTGGGGGATTTACCGTAGTCCTCATTGTTTATAAGCTGATGGTGAAGAAAGGTTTGAAATATCAAAGCTTTCTGTTTGATACCATCAGTGCTTGTTGCTTGCTTCAAATTAATTTAAAGCGAATGGTGCATTCAACTAAATTAAAACAAATGGTTCAGTCTTTTTCTGTAAGACATTTTGGTGTTCTAAAGCATGCAGGAGAGAAGGAAAAGAGAGAAGAGTCCAGCATTAAATGATCACGGTATTTCCATGAATCTGAATTAGGGAGGACTTTGAGAATCAGAACTAATGAGGCCCTGGTTTGGATCAACCTCCACTCGTGTTGCAGTGCAGAGGGATTGAAACACAATCCACTACAGCCCAGCGCAAGAGGCCTGCAAGGTGAAGCAGTGCCACTCTCATTCTCTTTCACACTCAGTCTCTCCCTGTGTGCTCTCTGTGTATGTTGGATAACTCTGCTTGTTAATGGGCTCGTTTTGTGAAATAATATTTTTAAATACAAGGTAGTTTCGGGGAGAGTTAGGAGGGGTTGTCAGAGTGGCTCGCCTGCCCCAGTTTAGCACCTTTTTTTCTTTTCTCGGCTCCCAGACCTGCTGCCTGTGGGAACACTTTAGCAATCCGTTAGAATGCGGAATTTGTTTAGCATGTAGCAGAGAGCAGTGGTTGATGTCGTAGGTCTGTGTGTAAGTGAATGAAAGCGAGACGTTGGAGCTGTGGGACAGAAGCGCTGAAGGAAATTAGGAGTAGAAGAGGGGAGTTTGTTAGTTTTTTTTGTTTCAAGTTTTTGGGTTCCCCTGTGGTTGGGTCAGACTTCATCACCTTATGGAACAATAAAGCAAGCCGACCTTCGGTTTTCCCTTTCCTTCGTCTTGTTTTAAGCCCCTTCACCCTGTACCAAGTTGCAGGGTTTTGAAAGTACAACATGGTGCTTCCACAAATTGTCACAGTGGCTTAAAGAACATACTTTTAATGATCTGATCTGTTGTAGCTCTGGCTAATCAATATATTTGGTAATGAACTGTCCCAATCCAGGATTGAACCCTTGTAGATATTCCTTGTTAGGTTGGTCCTACTGGAGCTGAACATACAAGAGACTGAGTTTTAACACTGTTATATCTCATACAAATCAGTCTGCTCTGTGGCTACCCTGCAATTACTCCAGACACCTGTTATACGAGCAGTGAATCAAAAGTTAATTGGATTTGGGGCATGCATTTTTAGCCCTCCTTGTAAGGCAGCTGATATTGCCAGTAATTAAGGCTACAAGCAAATACAGCACAGAGAGTGGGATTCAGTAACAGAAGCCAGTTAATTTATCAAAGGAAAGGAATAAAGAAATCTGGAAAATAACAGTTTTTCTGTTGGTGGAAAAAAATGTACACACTCTAAATGTTTCTGGAAAGTAAGAAAAATTACAAAGAAATCACAGAGAAAATTATTTAAACTTTAATTGTAGAAATGGAGCAAACCTTGGAGGCTTACTAAGTAAACTGTGCATTGAGCCTTAGAACTTTAATTTTAATAGGCATTTTATTGTGATTGCCACCTATCATTCCTACTGCTGAGGTGAACAGAAAGTGACTTTCCATGACAAAATCACCTACTGTGTGTCTGTATACTACTACAGCAAATAATCCTGCCAGGCTTGTTTTGCAATAAGAGCATGAAATGTATTCACATCCTAGGGGGGGTGGATTTCAGTAAGAATTGTGAAATTTGCTATAAATCTAACTCCAGCATCTCCCACCTCCATAAAGAAGTTGACAAACAATGTTTTTGTGTCCTTCCCAAGGTTAACACGAGACCCCCTGCCCCACTATCCAGCTTTTAATGTTGCACCAGAGCTCTTTGAAGTGGTGGTCACAGCAAGCTCAGGCAGCCGATAGCTCAGACTTCTAGATAACTCTACCTACAGGCACAGCACATTTGAGTGCTATTAAGTTGTTTAAAATGACTCACAACTCTTCTTATTTTAGGAATCTTTAGCCTTGTAACCCATTAACAACAATAAAAAGAAAATAAGCTTGACTCACATTTCTCTGTTTTATTCTCTTTTCTTTTCTGACAATCCAAAGCCCAGGGTGCTTTTACGGTCAGTTCCCTGTTGTTCACATCCGTTTACCTGTAAAATCACAAAACTTGTCTCTGAATTTTCACCACCCTGAACCCAACACACACATCTGAAAAAGTACTACACAAAGAAGTTCTCTGGCTCCACCTTCAGGTGCTGGTTCATTATGTGCAAGAAAAAATTAACCACTCTTATACATTGTGTCATTGGTTTAAAATCTATTTAAAATAAAATAGAGGGTTTCCAGTTTATGGTCAAATTGAAACACAATTCTAAACTCATTGACTTCCATAACAAGTTACAGTTTTATATTTTACATTTAGCAGCCGGGAGTTTTAAAGGTTTAAAAATACACACATATGTCTGTGTCAGCCACCCCACCACTACACCGCACTGATTTCTTAGTCTTGTCTCCTCTTAGTAAGCTAGCAGCTGCAGGATATCACCCTGCAGCTCACACCCGACAAAGTACTGGAGCTCAGCAGTGTGAGCCTCGCCTGTACCTGAATGGGAGACTCCTGGGAAAGTTAAGGCTGCTGCAGGAAGAGATGTTAGTGGAACCAGTAGGGGGCACTCACCCTGTGGTCTGTGTAGGTCCTCATGCCCCAGTATGGTGAGTGATGGGGACACAGTAAAAATTGTGGTGTCCTTTGGATAAGACCGGATAAAATTGAAGTCCTGACTCTGTGGTCATTAAAAATCCCAGGGCGTTTCTTGAAAAGAGTGGAGGTGTTACCCCATTATCATCCTGGCCTTTACCAGTCATGGCCTCCTAATAGTCCCCATCTCTGAACTGGCCTCATCACTCTGCTCTCCTCCCCACTGAGAGCCGGTGTGTGGTGGAATTATCATTGACTGTTATTTATTCAGTAAGAGATGAATGGAAGTTTAATGAGAAGTATTTTCAGCAGATCTACCATGTTCATGGATTGCTTATTTATAACAAATCCATATTCTTCTGACCAAGTAAAAGATTAAAAGAAAGAGAAGGAAAGAAATCTTAACTCCAGTTTATCTGTGCAATATGCCAGTCTGTGAGTGACTTTAGATTGTTATGGACAATACATACTGTATTCATGTTAGTAAAGTGTATTGTTGGCATGTTGAAGCTGTTGAGAGAGATTAATTTGCGTATTTCGATGACTTTCTAGGTTTTGAGTTCCAAATGAAATATTTATAATGAAAAGAAATACTGTAACTAATGGGGCAATAAGCGATAATTTCTAGTGGTACATTTTCCTGTTTCTGGTTGACAACAAGACAATTGTAAGTACACATTTACAAATTCTTTTTTTTTTAAATTGCATTAATTTTCATACAACCTCTGGAAACAACAGCTTTTTAAACGTTTTACTGTATGTTGCTGTACAAAAACAACACTTACACTGTATTTAATCCATAGGAGCAGCTGTCTCTAACCTTATTATGATTTTCTCAGTTTGTGCTGATCATTAATCCCTCAACCTACTGTGTCCTTGACACAGTTTGTGAATTAGACATGCGTATATTCTATGAATGAAGATACTTGTAAACCCTGAAGAAGTTGGACTTTCCGGGATGAGGAAAAGCTTTCTGCACCGAGGAATCAGTCCCCAATGCAGAGGTGATCAACAGGGGTCTTAGAGGACCAGTGTATCTGAAGGTTTGCACTCCAACTCAGCTCATAATGGCCTACAGTACAGTACAGGTCCAGTTCATTACTGGACCAGTCAACCAAATATCCTCATACCCTCTTCAGGCTCTTAGGTGCTGGTGCTTTAAATAATATACTGGCCCTCAAAAGACCAGAATTGTACCAGAGTTTTAGGGACATCAGTTAAGACATATGGTTACCAACAGGCTCATGGTCAACTGGAGACATTGATACGGGACACACTTTATGTGTTACCTCTAAACCGAACCGAACATATGGTTGGTTATGAACTAAACAGAATCATTTTATTGCTTTATTTACTTATTGTCAACCACTGATTCCCCTGACCAGATGGTCAGAACGGCTGATCTGTATTAATGACTTCTTGTAATGAATCCCTGAAAATTAGGAAGATGGATGAATTCACAAACTCAGAATCGACAATGTGGTTAATTGTAGTAAATTGAAGAGTGCAAAACAAAAATAGTCAAGATAGTTATTTTATATAACGATATATTTATTCAGTAATATTCAGTAAATGTCTGTTTTTTCATTTATGGGCCAGGTGAAACAAACCCTGGCGGAAGGTGTCTGCTTGATTTTGGGCCAGTTGGCAACAATGCAGAGACTTGACAATGTACAGTAAAATCACAGTAAAATGTCAAATTGTCCCTCATAAAACAGGGTCAGCTGTACACTGAAAGTGTTGTAAAAGTCAGAGTCAGCCGGAAATAAACCTATGCTTTCACCTCAATGTATCTGTAAAACTTTATCTGTAATACGCATTTCATTGAACTTGTGCCTTTGACAAATAAGCTGGACTGGGAACCTGCAGGACTCCACTATGACAGGCCTGTCCATCCCTGCTTATGCTCGAGGATCCTCCCTCTTTTGGATTTTGATCAAAGTGAATTCTTAATTGTCTGGATAAGCTGACATCTATAAATGAGCTACAATCTTATCTGTTAAACTTTTCTCTTTCTGAGAAAATGAACGGTATGTTCTATAATGTGTCCCCCTACTTAGTTATTAGACCATTGTTCGTTTACAGTTGCCACTTCATGATATGCAAATACAGAAGGAGATTACCCTGTATCAGACACTCCTAGAAGAAGTGATCTTATTTTGGAATGGGAGAAAATTACTGTACTTACAATTTACTTCATACCTGTACACTTGTAATGTTATACAGCACATACTGTACCATTGTCCAATGTGTCCTTGTACTATTTAATCAAATAATAATATTTCACTTGGTAACAGACTGCGTTAAGATGTTTCTATTTTGGACTTTGTCTTTTGTTATTACACACATTGTCATACGTGTATGCTCATACTCATACTGTATGTGTCACTTGTAATATGAATGAATAACACATATGAAAGTCACACAAATGGGCTCTAATGGTGGATCAGCCTTATCTGATTGTAGAATCCAGCGCTTTGCTTTCCCTTCACTGGGCACTGTTCAGTAAGGGTGTTAATCCAGGTGTCTTGGCCAAACTCCATACTGGGACTGGATGATCTGCCTTCCTGGTGTTCCCTGAATACATCTGGGTCACTTCTGGTACTCCAGTCATGGTCTTGCTAAACTTAGCCCACTACAGAGTATGAGGTACCAGGCCAGCGTTAAGATGGACCCTGGATATCATATGCATGTTACACTACACCCCCTTTCATCTTTTGGCAAGGTCCGGAAACTCATGTCTCGTGCCCTAATAGTACCTTAATGACGCTATTTATAGATGCTGTGTCTCCAGCATGAAGTGTTTCTTCAATTCCATTGCACTTTATAAAGATCGTTTAAAGTAATTTAGCTTTGAAAGCAATTTCAAACGTCAATTTGATTTCTTAGTACTTACTTATCTCAAAATTATTTTTTTTAATGATTCAAAACTTACAACACTTACAATGTTTACAACAGTGTCTCTCAATCTTCATTACATTAAAGCGCTCTTACTCTATATGTTTGCACTTTCAAGTCTTAAAAACCTTTCTGTTATTTTCTGCTGGGTTAGACAGCTTAAACACACAGTACCTCTTGCCAAGCAACTTATTATTATTTCTGGTTATCATTATGATTTTTCACAGCTGGCATGTCAAGGGAGAAAACATCCTACTCAGAGGCACTTTGTTGACACTGTGATCTCTCCTCGTTGGCTTGCTGTGAACAGGAAAGTCTAATCTCATCAAAATCAGAGCCTGAAAGGACTGGGTGACGAAAGCCCAGCCCCACAACAAAGACAAAGCACACAGACCCTGAAGAGGCTTTAATACTAGTACTTAGATAGGATCCTCAGATGTAAACAGGCATGTTCATAATAGACATCACTTTAAATCCCTTTTAGGATACTTTGAACTCTTAAGAAGCATGAATAGAGCCAATAGTACCATTCCAGTTGAAAATATAAAGACAGGTGCAGTATATACAAGAATAAAGTGGTACACTGCCTATATAATGCATTAAATGGACAATTGCAGAGTGGTCTAACACCAAGATAGTTGATTCCCCACTGTAAAGCTATGCTGTCTTGGGTGGGGCAACCATCCAGTCTGCACTAGCATATTAACTGCACAGCACGTAGGATGGAGAATTGAAGGATTACTGCATCACTTCAATAGACACAATATGAATGTATCCAGTATGGACCATGCTGAGAAATTAGCATCAGACTGACTGCCCCCAGCTCCACAGTCTGATGTTTTCACAAAAAGGCAACACTCAGGCCAGCTACATTAAAATGAATTAATGAGTTAACCCCCTAATATAGAGGAAATGTGAATTGTTTTCCTGACCAGTATTCTGCAAGACCACATGTGTCTTTTGGATGGCCAAGCCAGCAGAATTAGCCTTTGGTGTTTTGCTGAAGGCTCACTTTGTATGATTGCTGCATAATTTAATATAACAGAGCTGTGTTTGTGATATACACACATCAGAGAAAACCTCTATCTGATAACCCATCCATCTTCAGACCTACAGCAATTGCAGCTGTAGCAAGTCAGCATAATTTCCATGAAATGTCCACAGATGTCTATTGAGGTATGCAACTGCAAATCAATAGAATTTGTTGCAGCTCTACATGAGAAGCAAAAAGTTCTTGAGGTCTGAACTGGGCTTTGTTGGAACTTTTTTGTCAACAGCTTCCCATGAGCCCTTGAGGCTGCTGGAACAGACAGGTCAACTAGGTCTGCTCTTTACTTCAGTGATGTACCTGGGGCACATTCACCAACAATCATGCCTCTTGGGAGGCTCCTTAGATCATTTCATATTCCATAGCACTGCACATTTTCAAATAGGCAAGTCTGATACCAGTCTGAACATATTTCTATATTGAAATTTACATAAATGATGAAAGGTGTTCTAAGACTTTGCAATTGGCAACTATCAACACCTCACAGTTATCAAGGTACAATGTCAGTTATGATGAATAGAGACTCATAGCTGGAACATCACACAAAACTTTGTTAAGTCCCAGAGGCCACCAGAAAGAAAACTAATAACAACTCCAGTTGTTATAATGCAAATTGCAGTGATAGTGATGACAGATGATGAAAACATCAAGCTTGTCAGATGTCAGCCTTAACCAGTGTGAAAGATGCTGGAGGGGTCCTCAGGACTCTTCTCAAAACAGATTTGTAACTTAGATTGAATTCCCTAGGCTGTGACACTGGTGTCTTGAGTGTTGTGTGAGTTCTGGGTATTTGGAATCCAGCCTCAATGTCAATTTAAGGCAACCGACAATGCTATGTCTCCGGCAAGTGAGAACGAGAGAAACTGCAAATCTATGCTTAAAAGTTGTCTGTTAAAACACATTTGACAAGAGGCAAGCCAGAAACATTCAAGTGGGCAAATGTTGGTCCCTGGGCTTAAGAAGAATATAGCAGTTGTGGTGAAAATGTATTTTACAGCACTCTGAAAGAAGAATGATTTATCTCTAGCAAAGCACAAAGCCAAGCTGGGGAAATCTGATTTTCCAGGACCCTTCGAGAAATGTCTGGGTAAGATGCAGGGATTGTTTATCTACTTTCCTCTGGTCAAGTTAAATGGGAGGAATAGCTTGTTTTCACTCTAGCTGGACCTCTTTTTTTTAGATAAGAAAAAAAACCCACAATATTTTAAGCAATTAAAAGCAACTGCACCTCTAGTGTTTGGGCAGCAGAATGAACAAAGTTTAAGTGGGGAATAGAGTATTGGATATTTCAAATGCTGCTTTGTCTTTCGGCCGTAGACTTGTAACTGTGCTCTGCATTTTGGACTTTAAATATTCACCAAGTATTATAATGGATGTAGGTAGTGTGGTGTAGGTGGTTTCCTGCATAAAAAACTGCACTTGTGTGTGTACAAAGGCAGAAAAATCACCATGGCAGAGCTTGTAATTTGCTCAACATGTAAAGGTACTGCAGGTATCATAGTACAGGTTGGGCCTCATTGTCCATCAATGCAGGTTTGAATCAGGCTTCGGTAAGCTGTGATGCAATAAGAAATATATACTGCAAGTGAAAATGGCTACCTACCAGCAGTCTGAAGATTTGCACTGTTTCGGTGGTAGAACCAGCCAAGGGAAAACATGTATACAACTGCAAATACCTATTATTGTGTTTGGAAGTGGCGATTGGTATTTGGTTTGGGAGGTACCACGACAGCAAGCCCAAACCATCACTACAGTACAAGTGTATTCTACACAGCATAAGTGTCTCTTAAAAAGGAGCAGCAGCCAGCCTGTTCCTTGAGCACCTGGAACCAGATCACCACCGGCTGGTCAGGTGTGTCGCTGCTCTTTCCATCCTGTTCACACTGATGTAATAATAATAATTGTTTACACTTATATAGCGCTTTTCTGGACACTCCACTCAAAGCACTTTACAGGTAATGGGGACTCCCCTCCACCAATGTCCACCTGGATAATGCAACGGCACCCATAGTGCACCAGAACACTCACCACACACCAGCTATCAGTGGGGAGGAGAGCAGAGTAATGTAGCCAGTTCATAGAGGGGGATTATTAGGAGGCCATGATTGGTAAGGGCCAATTGGAAATTTGGCCAGGACACCGGGGTTACACCCCTACTCTTTTCGAGAAGCGCCCTGGGATTTTTAATGACCACAGAGAGTCAGGACCTCGGTTTTACGTCTCATCCGAAGGACGGCGCCTGTTTACAGTATAGTGTCCCCGTCACTATACCTGGGCATTAGGACCCACATGGACCGCAGGGTGAGTGCCCCCTGCTGGCCCCACTAACACCTCTTCCAGCAGCAACCTTTTTTTCCCAGGAGGTCTCCCATCCAGGTACTGACCAGGCTCACACCTGCTTAGCAGCAGCAGGCTGCCAATTGTGAGTTGCAGGGTGATATGGCTGCTGGCTAGAGAGTGTGAACATTATATGTGAACATTATATACTGTTTCTGTAAAGAAAGGCCAAGGGCTTGACCAATAATCAGAGGGTGAGTGCACTACTCTCCTGGGTAAAGGCAAGGACTGCTGGGACAAGTCTAACAAGTGAAGAACTTGCCATTCTAAACTTTATAAAATGAGCCACCTGAATGCATGTGGACAAAACTTTTGACCTTTTTACTTTTTGGAATTTAAATTGTGCAATACTGTGGTAAATATATTTTAACAGGGTGGCACAGTGGATACCACCTGGGGTGTTATCTGCATGGAGTTTGTATGTTCTTCCCATGTTGGTGTGGGTTTCCTCTGGGTGCTCTGGTTTCCTCCCACAGTCCAGAGATCCACTGGTAGGTTAATTAGCTTCTGGGAAAATAGGCCCTGGTGTGAGTTTGTGCATGTCTATGTTTGCATCTGTCTGCCCTATACTGGACCGGCATTGTGTCCAGTGTGAACCCTGCCTTGCTCCTGTTGCTTGCAGGGATATGTGCCTTGAATTGGAAGACCAGCCTTCCCCCTATCACAAATGATCACAAAGGTATTTTTTAATTGTCTTTCCTAAATGTAATAGTTTACAAATGTATTGGGATTTCTGGGTAAATGGTCCTGCGGTTGCCAGTGTATTTAAATTGGTGGGGAGGGGCAGGGGCAGGGGCAGTTCCTCTCCAGATCACAAGAGGGCGCAGTGGAAACAGTATATCACACAGAACAATCTGTTTACAGCTCCATTTTGTTTTCCTGGAATGTTGCTGCAATGGACAACACAAATCCTGTGCAACAGGTAAGTTTGCAGCTTTTCTTCTGTCTTATTAGCCTGCATCTAACACTGTTTGCAGGCTCTGAATTGTTCCTTCTGCCCTGCCCCAACACTCCACACTGTCAAAAAGGTCAGAGGTCCCAGCACTACAGTTTACAACTGTCCTGCTGTGCTGCAATGTCAATGGCACACTGAAATTAGTGGATGAGTGTTAGTATTTTTATAAAACAAACCATAGATTACTATATTAAAATGTAATGTAGTATATCCTGGAGATTATGCCTGTGGTTTAGAGTATATGCAATACAGAAATATAGGATCTGTAGCAAATACACAAAACTGAATATATCCTTTAATACATTGAATACCAGATATAACTTGTTTGAAAGCAGGATAGCTAACTTATTGCTCTTTTTCAGGAGAATAAAAATGAATTTCTTGATTACTCTTAACATTAAATGAGTAATGAGTGCACCTTGACCCCTATGGGACTGAATTAAACACGCTTAGCCTGTTCCCACCTGTTGTTTCTCCAAAGTGGATGTTTTGTTACCTGAAATGGAGCTGAAGGGGGAAAAATGTGAATTGCGTGCTCTTGGGCTGTTTACAGAGCTGCCAGTAACCATGGATTTCATATTGCCATCAGCATCATTATTATGATTCTGCAGAGCTCAAAATAGAAGCTGCTTCACCACTGTTTCCCCTGTCGTTGGTTCTCAGTTTAGTCTGAAGTGGTGCTACTGGGGGAAAAGGGGACGGTGACATTTCTATTTTAGCGTCTGTGTTGGTCTCCACACACACAGGTCTGCGTCACCATGGTTACCAGGAGCCTGCAGCTATGACATCAGGGAGATGAGGAAAAAAATGGAGCAAATATTTGTCTGGAAAGAGTTAATGTTTTAATGTTTTTATTTTCTTCATCTTAGGAAAAAAGCACTACAAAGTTTATTACTCTCAGATTATAGGACAGTAACCTATTCCTGCCATGCCATTTTCTAGCTTGCAGTTATTGCCCAGTGGTGTGGCCATCTCAATTCTAGTTATGGTGTATGACTGTAAACAGCAGTTATCAATAAATTAATTTTAACCTCTCAATGTGTTTTCTGAGAGTTAGTGGCACTGGGTTAACTTCCAAATTCTTTTTAACAGCACCTTATTACTTAAGCATCAGCTTCTCTTTAAAACACTACTGGAAAATAACTATGGAAAAAGTGAATATGTAGTGTAAATAACATGTAATAGACTCACACCTCATGTGCAAAAAGCTCTTGAAGGGACTATGAGCCCTGTAGAGGGGCTGAAGAGGGAACAGTGCATCCTGTCCATTTGTGCACCTGTGGAAAACTAGGTTATCGCACGTTACGAGCCAGGGCAGGGTATAGAGACAGCAAGTGGTA
Organism: Lepisosteus platostomus; assembly: GCF_059453375.1. NCBI lineage: Eukaryota > Metazoa > Chordata > Actinopteri > Semionotiformes > Lepisosteidae > Lepisosteus > Lepisosteus platostomus. The sequence goes on from NC_142638.1 coordinate 1,981,132, forward strand.
ACACCCACGAGGTCTAGGGGACTTTGATTTGCAAATCCAGCCTTAAACACCCACTTGCTAAAAGGATGGATTGACAGGTGGACAATCTCTGCCTTGAGACCTTTTGGATTCTTGAATTGTGAGAATTGTGTTGCTTGAAATTATATTGTTAGAATTGTATTCTTTGAAAGAGTTCTAGACATTGCTGTAAAAAAATATATATTTTCTTTAAAAATACCTATGTGGAGGAGAGCTGATATTTAATACTAAGGTTATGATTCTACATGAACAGCAGAAAAAAAGATCCCATTAACTTTGCATATTCAAGTAGGGCAGAGTGGTACAATTTGCATGAGCACTGAGCTGTGCCAGCCTTAGAAAGACAAGAAATGTCTTGTCTTCCATGTTTTTGTATTTTTTTATCATGGGAAAGTTCTTTCTAAATTATACTATTATCGTTATCTCTGGTGTTGGCAAATATTTAATATAACTACAAGAAAGAATCCTAGAAGTAGTTATGAATGTTATTTTTTTGTTCAGAAGCAATTATTTTCTGTTTAGAAATGTGATTTTGGAAATGTAATGAGCGCAGCCCTCTGACTTTGAAGCACTTGATAGCTGAAAGCACATACTGCTTATAACTGGCATGCAAACTGGCAGCATTTTAGTAAATAACTACAGTAAAACCCAGAGGAAGAAAGCTACATTAAGATTCCTAATCAGGACTGCGTGTATTTATGAATAAAAGATGAAATTTTGAGAATTGGTGTTAAGGCCTTTGAGAATATAACCTTAAAATATCTGGATATGTGAATGACTGTGCTTGGGTTATCTTCCGCAAGCTTCCAGATTCTCCATCTGTACTACATTCCATCTTTCAAGAAGCATATGGCAATCATACACACTTAAAGATCAGTCTTAAATAAGACCGTTTGTGTTCAGACAACATTGCTGTACCAACCAGTGAACAACTTAGACTTGTAATACATAGATTAGTCTGTTATTTTGTTTCTTGATTAAAAAAGATATTTTATTCTACAGCAAAACGCAGGAGACCACATTGTCTCTCCACCCGAAAAAAAAACACCAGCAAAAAGGAGCCTATGTCTGTTATAAGTTAACAATTAAGTCTGTAGGAATTGTTACACTGTTTTTGGATTCCTGGCCGGGCAAAGTCTCTTGAATGGAGATGTAAGTCAGGTAGCCTACACTAGGCTTAGCAACATGAAGCGAACAGGGGTCTTGATTTGAGCTGACTCAGGTCAGGTCAGCCTTAACTAGAGGAGGAAACCCATGCAAACATGAGGAGAACATGCAAGCACCACACAGCTAGTACCCCAGGGCTGTGGGTAGTGCTGAGAGGCAGCAGCAATGCTGACCACTGAGTCTTTATGCCCCGCAGGTCTACAATTACATTGAATTATTCCTGGCATGCCCGATACTAAATATGCAAAATGCAAAAACATTAGTTTTTAGGAAATAGCACTTCCAAGTATTTAGACATAACCAACAGGTCAGATAAGGCATTAATAACAATGACTTGTGTTGAAATTGTAATTTGTCCATCATCAACAGGCAAAGAAATGAAGCTGTCACTGACAACAATAACCTCCAAACATGTCCTTCACTACTTTTCTATTATCATAATTGAACCCAGCTGTAGATGTTAATGGAACTAATTGATTGCAAGAGGAAGGCAATGAGAAGCTATTGAAAGCTGAAACACTTGAAATCTAATTGTTTCATCTACATGTTTTTTTTCCTATCACGGTAGTTTTTTTTTCCTCTCTTGAACCATCCAGCGTCAGTGCTCTTAGTTGAAGTTTTTTAAAAATATTTTTTTTCCATTAACACTGTTTCTAAAATGGAGTTAATTTCTTAAATGAAGCTCATTAATTAAAGCTCTGCATCATGCTGGCTCTGTATCTATTAGTCGTGCCAATCACTAGAAATATTTTTTCAGATTTGAACTACAACTCTATCTGGAGGTAGAAAAATGAAAACTACACCTCAGTTTTTATTATTTTTCTTCTCTCTGAAAGTCTTATGTAAGGTGACATGCTATTCATAATACAATTAGATTGTTCACCAAGGAAAATTTTAAACTCATGCGTCATGGTAAATAGCCTATTTTCCACACTACAGCCCTGAGATGACTAGTCTAATACACTGTGAATACAGCTTGAATCTAATAAAGCAGTAAAACAGAAATACAATCTAGGAATGGGCAACCACAGCACAAAATGGAACAGATGGCCATACGAAATTTCTGATCCTCAAAACAATAGTAGATGAAAACACAATCGTGAATCATTTGTTCTCTGAGATGGACATAGTCAGGCTAAATGCCGTTGTTTGCTTCAGGTTCCAAACACACAAACGGAGCCCAGACCCGTTTTGTTCAACCCATGTTTTGTGACATGAGTGGCCTTGGCAGCTGCCTAGTTCAGTGATGAAGGTGACCAGCTTGTTCGCTTGGTGTTCAATGCTTGAACCCCGGCTCTGTCCCTTACTTGCTGTGTCTTGCCAAGAGCAAGTTCCTAAAACTCCAAGTCAGCTGATAAGACACAAATCATGGCTCCAGCGTTAATTAACTCCACAGCAGCTGCTGATGTAAAATGCCCTCTCTGGGGGCTAGGCTTTGGAACTTGCTTTGCATTGAAATGCAATGACTCAAGAAAATGACTAATTGGCTGTTCCAAAAACAACAAAAGCCAGTTGTTTATTGGAGGATACTTATTTTATTTTGGCCTGCAATTGTCTCAAAGTGGAATTTCCCCTCCGCCACTGATCAGTGGTACTGTATACTGTCAATGGTTTTGAATTTGTTTTGCATCTCTGATCCCTAGATTACTTTATTCATCTGTTGTTTTATTGGGACTGTTGTATAGTATCAGCAGGGGAATTAAGACATATATAAAGATGCATACTGTACTTAAGCAATGACCAAGGAAAACAAGCAGTAATGGTGAGAAATGAATACAGTTACAGTAAATGTAGCCAGAACATAACTTAAATGAGTCTTTATGCAACACATGCAGACCATCACTTCTTATAACCATGATTCTGCGGCACTGGAAAGACTGTTATGTTCCAATCAGTTTTTATATAAATATGAATTTTTAAATTTATCCTTGGATTCCTTCTGTCTGATTCGGCGTTGCCTTCTGCTCTGAAATGCTCATCTAAGCTAGCAAGCACTGGCCTCACAGTCCTGTTTGTTTTCATTCTGTGTGTGGCCAGTTCGGGTTCTGGAGTCCCTTATCTGTGGAATTCAGAGACTTAGGCTGGTAGGGTATGCTGAATCTCCCCCTGTTCTTTAAATCACAATAAAAGGCATTCATCGTTGATAAAGCTCTTAACAAGAGCTGAGGTTTGATGTCTGCAGTACCTTCAAGTACTTTTCCATAAAGAGCAGAAGGGAAATTTGTGCTCTAATAAATTGCTATAATAACAGCAGATGTTTCCTGAGAATCATTGCATTTCCTTCGGAAGGTGGCTCATCAAATCTAAATTCTGAAAGCTGCTGACAAAGACAAACTTAAACACCACCAAGAGTGACAGGAATAAGCATACTGGCTTATCGGGGCCTTGTCTAACAGTCGAATTAGACATATATTCTGGATAACTACAAGTCACGCGCAGACTAAAACATGCAGGGTTTTTCCTGATCATTCTTTGACACTGTTTCATTCCGGAGGACACTTTCGTTTGATAACTGTGTAATGCTGTAACTAAAAAGAATTAGCATTGACAGGACCCGGAAAAAGTACTGTATACCTTTATGTTGAAAGCAGAAGGAATGAATGCACCTGCTTTCTAACTTGTTGATGGACTAAGTATTTTTAAGTGTGAGACTAAGAACTGTTATTTCGAGGAGTAATTTGGATCAATTGTTATATAGTGTTCAAGATCCTTCTTAATTTAATAAATGTCTGCTTCTTTTTCCATCTTCTACAATTTCTCGAGAAATAAAATAAAACAGATTTACCCCCATATCCTTGCTTGCTGTAAACCAACCAGGGCAGATTGTTACAATACTAGAAGCACTTGAAGGCATTCTGTCCATTTCCAGGTGTTGTGCTTCTAACTGATACAGATTGATACCACTTGCACTGGCACTGGAAGCTAATGGGACTTAATCCCTGTCACTGACCCAAGTCATAACCTGGGTTTTGGCTATATGGATCACACTTCCTGCTAATGTGAAGCCACACATCTGGACTGGCCTCAGTTTGTCCCCGATCTTCAGTGACCCACCTTAGGATGTGAATTATCTACATCTGCCTCAGCACAAATCGAGAGAGACAGGATGCAGGGAAAAAGGTTAGAAATAGATTAAATGGTTGTGCCACATTTAATGTTTCATTTCTCCTCAGATAGACTTTTGCTCTCAGTTTCAGTTGAATCAAATTGTTGGAGCAATTGCAATGCATTATGTAGAAATATAAACTCTTACTAGACCCTGTGCTGATATTCAGTCCAGGGAAGCATGGACAAAAGCATCCATAATAAATCCATCTTCTGTATTGTTTGCAAGAGGTAAGGTGAGGTAGGGTCGTGTAGGCTGACATTCCAATGCCAAAATCAATTTAATAAAAGGGGCTCCAGAATTGTTCGACAAGCAGAGGCAGTTGGGATTAGCTCTATGGCCCAGACATACAGTAAGTCTGAAACTGGGTTACCAGCTGAGTGCAGCCAGGATTCCACTAGCTGTGGTTCTTAGGCAGTTTTGGATTGGGATTAGTCTACCGGGATCCTTTTGGCTCTAGACAAAACAGTCACTGCTGTGACTTTCTGGCCACCTTCAGGGTTGCAGCAACGGCAGAGAGGGACATACTGTACAGTTCCTTCATCCATTTATTGCCTGATGGCTTCTTACAGTCCAGGGTTGCGGGGCAGCCAGAGCCTATCCTGGCAGGCCACAGGCGCAAGGCAGGGTACCCCCTGGATGGGACGCCAGTCCATCGCAGGGCACAGAAAGACACAAACACACACTCACCCATAGGGCCAATTTTCCCAGAAGGCAATTAACCTACCAGTAAGTTGGTATGCAGAGCTCCAGGACAGTATGACCTGAAAATGGTTGTACAGCTTTCTTACGGTCCACACATTCTTGCACAACTCCTGCTCAGAAGCAGCTGCCAAGCTTGTCCACAGAGGCCCATTTCAGCCCAGCAGAAAAATGCATTCCTCCTTGATCTGCGTTCTCTTGTGGGTCAGTGATGGCATTTGTCTGATGGCTAAATTTAGAGTATGTCTGCACCCGCATAGAAGAAAGACAGCCCAGTGCCCTTATCCACAGACCCTTCCCCTCACTGTAACTGACAAAGCTTGGCCAGGGATCGTAGTCCTTATCTTGCTGTTCAATTAGCACCACACATGGGGGGACATGACCTCTGGTGGAGGGGATTGTGCTACTTTGCTGGTTCTTTTCGCTGCAGTTTTCAAAGTAATTTTAAGGGAAAAACAGGCCTTGGATCATGGTATTTCCAGACCTGCCAGAACATCATCAAAGGACGACCCCAGAGTGAGTTCCACCTGGGTGGCAGGATGATCTTTGGAAGGGAGTCCTCAAGCCTGCGGCTCTCAGTGGCTGAGGTTTGCAAACACTGGGCTTTGAATTTAACATTCATACAAATGCTTGCACCAAAAATCATTCAAAGTGCTCTCCACTGCGCAAAAAATCAGCACCTCACAGAAAGGTTCCATAAAACAGGAAAACCTTGCCTGCTTTCTCTCCTAGACTACTTCTTCATAAGTGGCATTTAGGGGACTTTCCACGATTTTTCCTTTACTGCCTGTACTGGGATGGGAGACCATAAAGGAACTCCAGGTTGGTACACAATATGTTTTTGAATGATCAGTAATATGGTCTTCCTTTCTCTGGCCTCCTACTCTGACTTGTAGTAAGCAGGTTCAACTGAAGTATTGACTTCTTGGAAGTTTAGGATCCACACGGCACAATTTTTAAGAGTAGCAGTGTTGATCCAAATGTTCTGATTAAACTGGACTCTTAATTTGTGCAATGTGGCCCTTAATTGAGAATTTAAGTAACCAATTAAATTATGTACTTCATCTTCTGTGCTGAATGCCGACACAGACTGCTGATGCATGCTATCTCATGGATTGAACACTTCAGCAATGGACAAATTCAATCTTTTTCTTTACAAAAAGCACTTCAATCACTGTATAAATGCAATTCATTATTATTGAAAAGGATAAAGAAGGAAATTAAAAACAAGCTGGAAATGGAAATGTTCTGAAGAGGAAATTACACATTTTTATACATTAAAATGTTGCAGATTCATGTAGGTATGTGACTGTTTAGTCCCAGCTCTACATTAAACTATAGTAAACAACAAAGATTATGAGTTTAAATATTTCCTTTTTTACTGTTATATGAATATTCAAGCCACACCTTCATACACATTAGAACCAGGCTGAATCCCTGCATTGATTAAAAGCAACAACAGACTGATGAGGTGTGGTATTGACTGTCATCACTCAATAGTGAGACCAGTTGACAATGAAAATAATACCAACCATTTATGATTTTACTCTAGTATGACTAGAGTCATACTTAAAAAACAATCTGCCTTTTGAACTGTGTAGTGAGCTGTAACATAAGAACAACTTGTTTAAGTACACATTAAAAAACGGAAAACTAAAAAAAAAAGTAAAGGGTCATTCACATTGAACAGTGAGAGATTAATTAATATATACAATTTATATTTTTATAAATTTAATTTTATTCAGTTATTGTTAATTCATGAATAGAGCTTTCATTAGAAAATTTTCTTTGGGACAATATTTTGCTAATACCTTTACCTCTATCATAAATTATCAGTCATCATTAAGGTCTTTATTTGTGGTAGCATTTATAATGGCATTTATGAATTACCTTATTAATTTGTTGAGTTCCATACAACGACCATATATTGTATAGAGCATGCAAGTATAATAGGGCTCAGTGTCGCTGACACTTACAATGATGTCACTCCCCACAGCCGAATTCTAATAAGCAACCAGATGCCATATGATCATTCTGTCCTGCTTCGCCAGCTAATTATTTAACCTGATCAGCCACTGAACATTAGACCTTGGATTGCTTCATGCCAAATTGGAAAGCTATCTCAGGATATGATAACATTTCCTTCAATAAGCTACAATGGCAAATTTCATTAGCATTTCAGTTGGGTTTTCAGACATAAACGACTTGTTTGCTACCGTACAAAGGGAACAATTTCTTTATAATATTGATCATTCTGCAGGCTGTCATTGTATTGTGCCATCGCAGCACCTGAGAACAGGTCACCTGGATGAAAGAATGAGCCCCTGCACAAGCAACAAACCCACACTGAAAGAGTAAGAGTTAGCTATGTGCTACAGGCAATTTGAGATCACCTCATTAGCTGAAAAAAGACAATTCTAACATAATGGTTGAGGTACTAAGTTAATCACACTAAATAATTATTTTATATGTTTTAGCAGCCAAAATAAATACACAAACCAAACGATCAAAACATTTCTCAAGACTGATGTTTATATTTTGATCACCTATTGACCTGCTATGCTGATACTCTCACTGGCCTTTAATAAAAAGAGTGTAAATAATATTTTAAGAAAACACACAAGGTTGACAGAAGTCTACAGTGTAGACAAACACAGATTGCATCTCTTTGGCATCTAATAGTGACAGAGAGCATGGCATGCCTTTTTGTGTCTGCCACAAAGGCCTTCTTCCAAATTCTGCTTACTTCTGTTTTTGTCTCCTTGGAAATGGCTCCCGAACTTCATGAATTTCCTTAAGGAGCAAATATGGAATAAGTCATGGAAAAACATAAAACAAAGAATAATGTCATAACTGATTTTCTTCATTTACATATAAAAGCAACTGATTGAAGCAAAAGACTGAAAGAAGTGTAGCCAACGTGCAGTAATGTTTTAGTAGTTGCTGGCTTTCTAAATTTTAACACAGCATTTTCCCTTTAATGGTCCTTACAGCTTCAGTGGTGATATTTTTAACTGTGATGAAAGCATGAAACTTTGTGAAGGAGACCGAGAAAGAAAGCATGTGTGATGTCGGCTTTAAAAGTTCACTTTTTGTCCCCCTGAAAAATAAAGACAACATCAAAACAGAACCCATTAAAGTGAGACAGGGAACAGGAAGGAAAGGAAATCTAAAGATAGAAAAAGGCAGAGACGTTCTAAGGGAGGCTCAGAGGCAGAAAGTTCTCTTTGAAGGCTTTCTTTGACCTTTTCAATCCAATTTATAGAATATTCCTTTGAAACACAGTCATTTAGCTTTTCCTCAGTACGGTACCTCTTTTGACCTCTCTGAAGAGGACGTGGCTCTGCTAAAGCAGGTGTGAACACGTACTGAGCAGTACTGCAGTCGTAAGTCTGAGTTATTTATTCACTGTGAGGAAGTAAGGCATGCTGCTTCAGTGAATGTTCTTACTTAGTGGGGCACAAGTTGAGGCCATATCACATGGTCTTAGTCTTCTTAATAGAAAGGTTCACACTTTCATCACAGCTTAGAATACTTCTACAACTTTGCCACTACCTGGTTTCCACTTTTCTATAGTGTTTTACTCCAATTTTCTTTTTCTTCTTGTGTCTTTCAGTGCTTTTCTTGTGTAAAAGACTGCACAAAAATACTGATTCACACACCAATTGATCTATTGATTGTATCGATTGACACTGAAGGTGTTCAAGGTGGCGACAGAGCAGCCCGGAACAGTCACCTGGAATATTTCCTGAGCAGGGATCAAACTGATGTTGACTGTCGAAGGGAGATTAACATTTGAAATTGAACAACAGCCACAGGAGCTGGAATTGATTAATCAACGCTTCACAAGAAGAAAGGACAGAAACAGCTTTGCCTGGTGAGAGAGGGAACGGACCTATGACATACAGTACTCATGTTTTCAGGTTTTATTGATTGCTCCTGATGATGCGCAACACTGGTTTTTAATTAAAGTTTGAAGTTCCACTGGGTAGCAAATGTGGAATAAGTGACACAGGAAAAAAAAGGCAAATATTTCCCAAAAGTAATTACTTTTGACTCTCTAATCAAATATTTGTTTCATGGAACTGTATTAAGGCAGAGCTTTATTTGACATTTTGGTCAACCATGCATGTACGTATTAAATTCTTGTTAATAACCTATCAAACCATTTATGGTTAGATTAGTTATTCCTGGTTAAGAATGACATGAACCTGAATGCCATCCAAGAAGCACAAGGCATAAGGTAGGACAACACCCTAGCTTGAATTTATTTTAGAGGTGCTGGGCTTCTCTACAATATACAGTAACACTTTGTAAGAAGAAGAGTTGTAAATTCTAATGTATTACTTTCCCTAGGTGTCACAGTCTATTGGTTAATCGACTCTTAAAACTTTTATGTTAGTGCTCAGATGCAAAATAAATCAATATTTAAATAAAAAATTATTCCTCTTGCCAATATACAGTATATGATTAATGTGACAACGGGGGATTTTTATAGATGTTTTTTAAAACCTGTCTCAGTACAACCTCTCTCACAAAGCAACGTGAAGGCTTTAGCCAAGTGGAAAATGCTGAATAATAGAAAGAAAATTTCAGACATTCGATCAAACTGCACTCTTTCATGTTTGAAGGACAGGCTATGTGCTAGGTCAAATCTCAGTTTTGGTTTGCACATCATCGTAGGCACATTTTCTCTGCAGAAAGTGATTTGCACACCAAACTATGATATAATTCCCATATTCCTCTTCCTGCTGTGACCTCTGCCTCCTGTGTGCTTTCTTTTTTCTTCCTTTCATGCACGTGGCCTTTAAATCCCGAGGAAGGACACGGCTGATGCTGTTGGAGAGAAACTGGCCCACTCTGTATATAATGAAACACGTCTCACCCATCTGTTGAAGCAAATTGGAAATGTGGTCCTGTGAAAATGTAAAGTTCTTTGCTTGGTGAAGAATTATCATGTTCTCTGAGGTGTCGCTGGAAAAGAAATTTGCAGTTAGACTTCATACTGTTTATCTCAGGCTTTGTTTTACAGGACAACTGGGGTGTGCACTGAAACCAGAACGGGTGGAATGGTGCAAGATTTCTCAGTCCTGCTTCTCTAAGACCTTTAATTCTGTTTTTCTGTCTTCTGTTTTTCTTTTGTGCTGAACTTGTTAGTACTTGGTCCACTTTTCAGCTCTTAAAATGTCAGACAGGGTAAGAAATTATCATTTACCTTCTGCCAAGTACCGGGCTGCACAACTGCCTTGATTTGGGACTAAAGTTTCAATAACCAGGTGTTTGCAATTTTACAAGCTTGGCCTTTCTTGAACTTAAAATGTTTATATTACAAGAATGCTTCAGACAGAACAAAAGATTTGTTAATGTTCTCCAGCTACACTGGAGAGAGGCCAGGACAATGGCCTTCTTGAGTACCTGTTAAATCTGATGGAGTGAAGCTACTCAAACCATATCAATATACAGTATGCCCTTCTTCGGTACATGATCAAATTAATTACCTGTGGTTAAACCCTAGTCACCATGAGTGAGGTAGTGCAATGTTCTATAAAACATTTAGTCTACTTCCCCAAGATCTGCATTAGATATTAAGGGGTGTGGGTCAGCGCTTGGTTTCCAGGTATTTCTTCCATCAAATAAAAATAAATCCCTGAGGGACTAGGAATAATTTAGTTTCTAAAGACCTTTAATTGTGATTGTTCAGTGGAATGCTCACAGTTGACTCACTGCTGTTGGGGTCCCTATGGGTTTTGAAACCATTATTGGATTCCTTGGTATACAGCTCCTGTAGCGAAACGGTGATGTACAATTAGAAAGCATTGTATGGGGCTCCCTGATGGATAAACCACTGAAATCAGGTGCCCTGAGACTGGATTAGGCTCTAAGGCCTGGATCTCACAAGATTGACCCTGGACAACACTATTAGGTGAATCTCCAGATGGCAGTTTATGATGGCAGAGTGCCACCAGGGTTAGGGATGGGATTTGCTCTGTAGAGCAGTGTCTCCTGCATCTTCTGGAGTGCCTGCAAGCTTGTAGAGCCATGCTGCTCCTATAAATGGTACCAATTCTTCTGCAAGGCCCTGTGGAGCTTGTGGCTTGCCAAAAGATAAAAAGAACATTTCTGACCATCTCCAATTTGCATGTACATTCTAGGATCCATTGGTGTAAAATTAGATGGGGAAAAAATCATTTGATGATTCCATTTTGGGTGTGAAAACTACAGTCTTCATAAAACAGAAAAGAGGCCTCTGAACTGAATCTGGAGCTCAGTGCCTCTGTATACAGTGTAAACAAAAGTGTGTGGTCACGGTTTGGATTTGAATCTACAGTGTAGAAACGCAGTTTTATAGTAATGATCCATCTTAATTTACCAATTGCCAATCTTGTTTTGTGGTGTTTCAAAGGGAGAGTAATAGGAAAACCTCCTTTTGTAAAAACAAAATGCCTTTTCTCCATAAAGCATTACTTCACTTCCTAGGATGAACGAGAGCACGAGACATGGACGTGGTGTGGGTTGGGAAAGAAACCCACACTGACACTGGGATGATAGGAGCGGCCTCTTTGAGTTTTATCAGGGACTTGAGCTGTGGAGATGAAGACAAGCAGGAGAGGGATTACAGCTCTGACAGCTGAAGCTGTGCCAAGCAAAGACAGCGCATTCCTGTCACACCCAACTTCTGAGACCTTTTGTAAAGATCACGTTCATCTGAACATGGTGTATGTCAGCCCTGCGTGACACCCTTCTGTCAGAAAAGAAACTCTTTTCTCTTCTCATTACATGCGCGGGAGTGAAGCTTTTAATGCCAAAGATGTGGAGGGAGATGATCCGCTACATGTAAAGATCAGCTCTTTGAAAATGCCCAGAACTGTGAAAGCACGGCAGCTATCAGACTGCTCTCAGGCCCTGGTTTGATTCAATGTACTGCTTTGATGGTTTATCCTAAAGTTACACATAACTAAAATGTCTCTTAAAATGAGGTTAGCCAGTTCTGGACCTAATCTAAAAAGTTTAATGGAGATGTTGTAGAATCATAGCTTTGTTCCACACAGACACTCCAAGGCCGATTTTCCCACAAGCCAGTTAACATGACACTGTGTCTTTGGACTGTGAGTGGAAACTGGAGCACCTGGAGGGAACCTTAATGAACACACCCATAATCTACACAGACAGCACCCCAGGAAGCAAGGTCCCGAGCACTGTGAGGCAGTAATGGTAACCACTGCACCACCATGCCACCCGACTGTAATAAAGATCAGTGAAAGTGAAACTGAGCCACTACCCCATCACAAATCAGAAACCTGGAAACTGATGTCTTTATGTTCTTACACATGAAACCTGCTGTGGGCAGGTGGGTTGAAGCTGCATGGGTTCATGCTACAGTGTGGTCACTTACATCTCGGAAAATCTGTTGCATCACAGCAGTCAATTTATCTCGGCTAACGACCGTGAGTCAGATTTCACCTAGTTGAAATCTGAGGATTCGGTGACCCTTTTGCATGCTTAACCTAGTAAATCTGACTGCATTTTCAACATCTCCATGCTTACATCACATATTTAATTTTCAATAGCTACCCACAGTACCATGATTTACTATAATTTGCTTTATTTTTGTTTTGTTTTTATCTTGATTCCACAGTGCTTTTACCATAGGGTACAAAGGAAACCTTCAGTAAGGGGTGTTGATAAAAGGGATTGTGAGCCTGGAAAAAAATGGAAGGACTGTACTTAAAATAACCTATTATTAGGAATTTCTTGCCCTGCTGGCAACCCCAACTCCATTTACCTTATCTTGTTACCTATCAAGTGAATGTTGATCTTAATGACTGTGCTATATACATCTAAATTCACTTTGATTGGATTTCTAGTTTCATAACCCCAAGTTAAATAGTCACAGGCAGAACAGTCCCTTGAGAACACTTTGAAATACTGGGAGGCGAGCTCTTCAGCACTAGCAGATAAGACAAAAATAATCATCAGGAGCTCACACAGTGGGGGGGAAAAAAGTTGAAGCGATGTCATGGAAACTGTCATAATACTCAATAGCCTGGCACGGCCAAAACTGCCTAGCGGGTCAACAAATTCAGTGTCTTGTTTGTTGTCGAAGCACTTAATAAAACAATGCACACCGCTTGATACGCTTTTATGTGGCAAGAGGCGTGCGTATCAGACGAAATCAGACCCGTTGCTCCCCAAATAAGTGCGCAAACACCCTTGAAAACGTGCGTATTTGCAGCAGCGCCCACTTTGCCGTGCGCTCTGTGGAGGGAGCAGGGAAAGAGACTGGATAATAGTTCTGCACACTGTCAGCCCTGGCAGCTGCCAGCGTTGACAACCTCCTTCTGCCCCACACAGTAAAACTGAGGGGAGCTGTGATTCAGCAAATAAGAGCTTCTTTTTGATGGCCCGTCCCATTGCTCACTACCATGAAGTGGGCCCGCGCCTCCAAGAACACGGAGTTGGCGTTTTCTTTTTTTTTTTTACATTTATGAATCTTCTCCCGCATCTCCCATCGCCAAGTCTCTCTCTTTGTTTTATGCTTTAAAAGCTATCAAGTAGGTGCTGGCTGCGCGCAATCGGCTCCGGCTTCGCGAGTGGAAACGGCGTTTTACCATCGCCTAGGCAACAAGGCGCTCAGCTGCTTCTCCGTTCTTTGCGGCCGCTGGAAACCCCAGTTGCGCTTCTCTCTCGTCCGCTACAATCTTCGGACACTGCGGTATCCCTGAGACGCGGCGAAAGGTTAATGCTAGGGGTAGAGGAACCCGTTGCTGTTCAAAATGCCAGTGAGAAGGGGCCATGTAGCGCCCCAGAACACATACCTGGACACCATCATCAGGAAATTCGAAGGGCAAAGTAAGTAAGGACTTTTTTTTTCTTTATTTCGAGTTTTCACTGCGTTCTTTTATCACTGTTCGTGCCTGTGGGTGATGCCCTTCGTTGTAATGCCCAGGTGCTGTTAAAATCAACAGTTGCTTTTTTTTTAAAAAAAAGAAATCACTTGATAAACTGGAACAGGATGTACGCTACACCTGGTATAGCTATAGTCTTTCAACCATCCATCCGCACTCAAACCAGGCAAATGGTTATTAAAAAAAGTACGATATTATCTACAGTATGTACCCTTTTCATATTATTAACGCATGGCGTTTGACAACTGCAGATAACTTGCGGTTTGTATGGTACTGTCCTGCTTTTCCATAAGTATCCTGCTACATGCCAGCACGTGCTGTTATTGCTATATTATTAGCATAATTGTTATGCTTTTACACGTACACATTTCATAACACTCACGCAGTGAAGTTTCGACAATGGGATTGAGTGAAAATCTGCTCTGTTTACAATTACAAGACCACCCCACCTCCCAAAAATAGTGCATCATGCAGTATATCAGACCTGCAGCGCTATAGTTCCGCAAGAATATATTGCTGGACCTCGGCAAGATCTGCAACAAAACATTTATTAGGAAAGATGCAGCACTTCAGCATGAACACCTGAATCTAAAAATACTGGTGCTGCAATAATTACTAATAGTGTAACATACAGTATATGATATTCCTACCATTGTTTGATTCCTTTACCACTGCCTAAGCGTTTTGTCATGGTGCTTTGTCACCTGGGGTGGAAATCACAACAGTAATGTACGCTTACATTCTTGTGATGAAAAATAAAATACTGCAACTTGGCTATTCCCAGCTAACCACAGACACCTGTCAGTTGTGTCTGCCTTCACGTTATTGAACGATTAGACGTTGCACACAAATGAGTTACACTGTTCTTGCGGTCGTGTAGTGCTTCTTGTTTTTCAAGATTCATGTTTATCATAAGCTTTTTTCCTTATTTGCTGGAAACTTCTACATTTTTTGTGTGGGCCTTATTATCAAACATAATTTTAGATCAATGTAAAATTCTGTGGCAGAAACAGCTTTAGCTGCATGACAACTGTGTCTCCAGGCTCTCATACAGCTCATCAGCCACCTTAAGACCCTGTGGCCATCAAGACTGAAATCTGAACCCAGCTCCCCTATAGTGCCGGTTAAAGCTACTGTAATTGCAAATGAGCATTATGTGTATAAATCCATCCTTAGGTTTATGTTTAAAGGTACAAATAACCTCTTTATTTGGGCACTGTAGATTCAGTTACATTTGATGTTTTTGTAATGATTAGGCAAAATGTGCATGAAAGACTAACAGAATCAGGTCTCCTACACTGCAATGTAAATTTGATCCATTTTAGGTCTTCCTTATTCTTGTACAAAGTCTTCACAAGAGTACATATCATTTAATTTATTGTATCATAAGCATGGACCTTCTCCGACAAGTGTGGAGTTTGTACAATTAGGTCAGTAAATGCTGGGTGTCTTTTTCAGCTCATCTGTATAAACTGGCATTTGAGAGTTCTGTCATTTCATGTCATTATGCAGGACACTTTGGCCATGCTTGGGTGAAATGGCCATTTTCCCTGTTTAGAAATTCGTGAATCTCTGTGACTTTTAAGTACCTTAAAGACAAATCTCACATGCAGTGCAGTGAAATTCATATCCGCACAGTCTAGTCTCGTCTGGTCTGGTAGATGGGAATTAGAGAGCCCGCTGAAGATCTTAAAAGTTTAAAAATCCAGTTACCATGGGCACTACAGAAGGACTGCTGGTTTCAGTGGTGCAGAACCTGAAAGCAAACTTGGCACAAGCTGTTGAAATGGATGCTGCAGGAATCGAAAATATTTGTGCACGAAAAATGAACAATCACAATGTACATTTTAAAGCTTCCTGAGCTATTGCTAATACATGTTATGTCTAAAAACAAATTGCTTAATTGAAACCTCTATAAAAGCATACACTAGCATGTTAGCATAATGGAGTTCATAATGAAAGTTCAGGTTGAAGACTGCTCCTCTCTTCTACCAATCACTCATTAGCACATCACTATAAATATCACCATGGTGATGTCCCCTGTAAGCCCTGCACTGCTACCCTCCCCCAGTGCAGTGCACTGTTGCTGATCCAGTCCCTTGGTTCACCTTACATACAGTAGGGGCTGGACACCTCGGCCCTATTCCAGGTGTCACCCTTTCAGCCACTGGCATGCTGAAGACTTTCTAAACACATTCATTTCATACAAGTTTTCCTAAAATGACTGCACTTTGAATTAATTTGTGTAAGTGCATTTAAGAAGAGTTAAAAATACTGACATAATATTAATGAATATTCTACATAATCAGTATAGAATAAGAGCCCATATAATTGAAAGCCTCTAATGGATCCTCATGCTATGCACTGGGCATCTGATCAGCTTCCCTGCACAAGCCACGTTTTAGAGAATGAGAAAGTGATGGTATTGTGTTTATTGGAGGGCTGTGTCATCACCAATTGTGAAATACATAACTTGACTATTACGAAGTCATGAAGAGCAAGAGATGATCTGAAATGCAGGTTAAAAGGGGTGTAAGTGGATTTATGTAGTCACAGTGCACTATTTATGTAGTCATATGCAATATCCTTTTAGTATCATTACACAAATAGCTTCCATCTAAGTAGTTTAATTTAATATGCCTTGTTTAGTAGTTAATCCAATTGGTGGCCGCTGCTATAGCAGACCTTTAGATTAGGGATGGGGTGGACAATCATGGTGCTCATCACCTGAAGAGCTGTGAGAAGTTGTTAAGTGGTTCTCATTAAACCAGTAATTAGCTGACTGATCTTGTCAAGAGATGAGCTGGAATGAAAACCGTCAGACTCCTCAAGGACCAGGACTGCCCATCCCTGTTTTACTGAGGTGGTAGGTCACAAAGCGCACCATTTAGATGCTTCTAAATTCATCTTAGCAAATGTTTTTTTAATTATCCTCCTTGAATTTTTGTACTGAGCTATTATTTAATTGTCAAAATTGGGTTTAGTGGAGGAATGAAAAATTATTGGGCAGAGTGCATTGCTATTCCTGTGTGTTGGCTGACAGGTTATTTCAATAAAGTAATCAAAAGTGCAAATTGCTATCTTAATTATAAACAGCTTTGCAGTTAAGACCAACAAATTAAAACTGAAAACAAGAGGATGTGCAAAGCATTCCTTTACTCTTTCATCTGCTAAAGCATTTTGGATCATTTGTCTCAGCTGTGTTACCTTTTGTCCTGCAGAATATTCTGTCAGCACCCTGTGCCATCTGAATTTTCCAAATTATGGTTTCACTGATCTGTTCCAATAACTTTATATTTATATATTATTTTAGTCATTGCAATAGTGAAAGACCTTGGACCACGTCTAGGTCAATCAAAACGTTTTCATTAGGGCAATGGTTCAAGCCAGACGCATGACATGTTTGTTGTTTTCTGGGAGTGGCTTGTCAGCAGGTAAATACAATAGAATAAGTATGAGTGCATGAAGAATCTGAGAAGAGATTACATGCCAACAACCACAGTGCTGTAGACGAATGCATTGTGTTCTACAATATGTCTCCTTGAGCCAAGGAGTGAGCTGGTGATGGCTCATTCTTCTAAGCTTCCATTGGGAATCCTGATTCCTCTCCTGTCTTACCAAGAACTACTACCTAATTAAAACCAATAGAATTAGCTTTTCATAACAGTAGAGCTGATGTGTGCTTTAATTGCTTAAAGCTAGGATCAGGAGGATACCCTGGTCTGTTCACAAACTATCTGTATGACTCTGGCCACAGTGATTTCAAATCTAAACACTACATTGCCTAGACAGAATTCCCAATGCATTATTTCCAACAACTCTGAGAAGTGACTTATCAGTGCTGGAGTTTACATGTTTTTAAAATCTGTATATGAGTGTTAAACCACTTGGATTTCTCTGTACATTCGGGGATAGGTCTCCTTTTTACAACCTCTGTCTTGAAGAATTTAAACATGAAGAATTCATGTAAAAACCGTACAGTGCAGTTTTACACGTTGTACAGTGTTTAGTCATTATGAGGAGCACTGTGCATGAATTTGGTCATCTTGGCACAAGAGGAATAAAGGGAAATATTGCTGCTCTAGAGACATTATGCGCAAGTGTGTGCAGAATAATTCCTGCTTTCAAAGGAGGCAAATGAAGGAATGTGAATCCTTTTAGCCCAGAACAAAGGAGTTAACATGGAGCTGGTTTCAAACGGGCCTTTGCAGGATTGAGAAAATCACAGGCTGGAATCCAGTCTCTCCTGTGGCGTCCTGCACTGCTCATTGTCTTTCATGCTGGTGTTTTGCTTCGAAAGCAGTGGAGTTAATTAAATCTGAAGGGTCTCTTCGTGTCAGACTGGATGGCACAACAAAACTTTTGTTAAAAACGACTAATATTATTTGTATCATGTCTTTGTTGTGACTGTGCTTGTGGATAAATTTAGATGTGTATAAATCTGTCTTCCTTATCTGAGTGTGTGTGTTGTGGGCCGAATTCCTTTGTTGGGTCTGGCTTCTGATCGCCCAGGGGAGCATCAGCTCAGCTTTTTCATAATAAATGTAGGTACATTTTATTTGAACCTGAAACCTCTGTGACGTGTTTTTTTCCTGTGTTTAGAGTTTCTTTCAGAACGACACGTGACAGCTCTCCATTATTTCTGATAGTGTTTCTATTTCTCACAAGGCTTTAAATGGGAACTGCAGTGCCAAATATCTCAGACTGATTATTAAAAGTCGGTAACTAAATTAATTGATGGTATTGGAAAATGTTACAAATTCAGAATTAAGCACAAAATCGTGAACTTTGTGAAAGTACTGTATGGCCATGTTGCTGCAAACCACTGATCTCACCATGGGTGAGAGCGAGAGTTTGCAAGAGTTTGTGAGCATTGTGACGTGATGCTGCCCTTCCTGCTCACTAGTCACTGTAATGACTAATGTATTGTATGAGCGAAAAAGTACAGTAATATTCCAATGTAATCTGTATTACAAGTAAATTAACAAGTAAATTGCAGTTGTTGGCAAAACCGTCTCAAAGTTGAGAACGATATCACTAATGGATTAAAAGAGATGTATTCACAAGCCTGCTTGTTTACAACATCATATGGCCGCTTCACATCTCTAGAAGTTTGATACCTATAACTAATATTTTTTTCTGTAATTAATGTGGGCTAAAATTCTCCTTCCATGTGTGCTAGGTGTTTAGATATGTCGGAAAGAGAAACAATATATTTTGCTATGATAGAGTCTTATTTGATACATTTGAGTGTTTTTAAAATTATTAAAAGGTCCAGTACAATACCCTCTGACATATTAGGGCAGCAAATTGTTATCCCCTTTTCAGCATTAAATGCAACCCAATTAAATCACTAAATCCTTTTTGTAATAATCTGAGCCACTTTGAGTTTTTGCATGTTATTGGGTTGTTCTGATTTTCTGATTTAAATGCACTACTTAAATCTCATGTTTTCTGCTGATGAACTCTATGGTTGTATGTCATGGGCTACTCTCTGTAAGTAGCTGGGCAGCATGGATCGACTTTTGTTTGTGATCTTTTATGTTTTCTAAACTGCCTGCATAGCACTGCATACTTTAATAACACAATGATATGGATTCTAAAGACACATGCATTGTTAAACTAAGCATTAACAAAACCATAGAAATATAAAGAATGTATGCCTTAATAGGGAGTTTGAAAATTGTACTGCATGTTGGCCAATAAATAAACAGATAAAATCACTTTATAAACATCAGAATTCACTGTGCTGCTCTTATCAATAGTTACATCATGTATAAAAACAAGTGAGCCTGTTCCAGAGGTTCTTTTCATTTTTCACACTTTAACTGTCCCATTACTCCTGATCTCCTCTGTCCATTAAATGATTCTCAAAACTATCCTGACTCACCATTGTAATTCTTACAAATTGTGAAGCATGGTAGAGCATTTAATAGTATCAAAAACATGTATTCAGAGATGCTCACTTTCACCTGTTGCTTTACTTGCATTTAGAGCCACTAGCTCAAATTGTCTATCAGTCTGTTATTTCTGCCTTTATTGCTATCTTAAATACTGAGCATTGCTCTAGTCTATGGTGTATATACTGTACTGTATGTCACCCAGGTCCTACGTCATCTACTATTTCTGATAGCTTTGTTGCTCTATCAGGGTATGGAATTAATGGGCCCATATCACCATTACTGCCTTTAGATTTTGCAATAGAAAAAACTGGCTTTCGTAACCACACCAGTCCAAGTGTCCAACATCCCCTACTGCAGTTGTCACTGAACCTAGCAGGAGAAAGCTCTACGTGAGTGATATCAAGAAAGGCCAGGATCCAATTATGCCAGAGCTGAGAATACAGCGTCTCCCAACACACTGCCAACAGCTTTTTAGCTTCAGTTAAGACCAGCCAACCAAATCCGTTTCTAACACCGCGACAGGTCAAGATCAGAGTTATCAATTAACAAGAGCACTAGTGGGAAGCCCCTCTTTGAGGGGTCAAGTGCTCTCTGTGAAGAATACACAGTGCATTAAAATGATTAATGCTACTTACTACTTAATGGAAAATTATCAAATCATATTAAATCATTATGGGACTGCAGCAAGTAAGTTCTGTAAAGGTATTTAATATTAGAGTGAATGGTTGAAGCTTTATGCTACAGTGATAAATAGACCTTGGAAATGCTATTTGTTTTTGAATTTTATTTTTTATTTATTCCATCATGTGCTTTCACGGGATAGTCCAAACTGCATTATAATAAAAGTATTGAATATTTTTATTTTGGTTTGAAAATAGCCTAATATCTGATTAAAAACAGATCATCATTACTCAGGTCACTTTATTCTGCAGTTCAATTAACATACAGTAACAGGTAATAAAGAACATTCATCACATTTTTCTTCACAGAGGTCACGTGACCCCTCAGCCTACATGAAAGTACAACTCCCTTGTATGTTTTCCAGACATTTTCAAAACATCCCAATTTGCTAAAGTCTATGTAGCAGATTATTTTTTTTAGACATTGGGATCTGTTGAAGTGGACACTTGGACTGCTGCAGCTGATGTAGTCAAATCCTTATTGCATGACACTGCTGCTGTAAGCCTAAAAATGAAAAAAACACATGGCATGAGGGGTTTAGGATAATGAAATTAGGAGTAGCTGGGCGGCATGGATCAACTGGCTTCTCTTGTTTGTGATCTTTCGTGTTTTCGTTACTGCCCACACCACACTGTATACTTTAGTAACACAGAGATATGGATTCTGAAGACGCATACATTGTTAAACTAAGCATTAATAAAACCATAGAAATAATAAAAAGAATAATGGGGGCTTTTAATCTGCAACTGTGTACCACAAACCCATGCACCTGTTGGAGCAGTGAACCAGTCAGTTTGCACGCAGTGTTTCCTGCATTGAAGGAAGACATGCAAACTGAAGTTAGTTTTCTCTCATTGTCTTGTTGGCAAAAGAGATAGGTCAATAAGTTATTTTGGCCTAAATAATTAAAATGGTCTAGTCTACGAATTTAATAGTGTGGCTATAAGCATCATAGTGTTCATTGCAATATTCTTAATTCCATCCATCTATTTTCTAAGCATTTAATCCAAATCTAGAACATGTGGGAGTTGGAGCCTATCCTGGCAAGCAAGGAGCCTAAGGCGGGATACACCCTGGATGGGACGCCAGTCTATTGCAGGGCACACACGGACACACACACACACACACACACACACACACACCAAGGACAGTTTTCCCAGAAGCCAGTTAACCTATCAGTATGATTTCGGACGATGGGAGGAAACCAGAGCACCAGGAGGAAACCTACGCAATCCCAAGAAAATATATATAAAATAGGAACTCCACACAGATAGCACCCCTAGGCTGGAAGGGAACCCAGGGGCCCAGCACTGTGAGAGTCCACTGGGCCGCCGTTCTGTCTCACTCCTGATTGCCCATTTCGGCAAAGATCACCAGGAAAACCAGTAGGTTTTAAAGACAGCCTTCAGTTGTTTTCAGTTTACAGAGTAACTCTTTCAAATGATATTCATGATTATCCTTTACCCTCAGCTAGTTTCAGCAGTAGGTTCTCTCTCTTTGCTTACAGTACCACTCCCATCTTCCTGAGAACAGGCATGCTAATTACAGTCAAAGGTAGTTAAAAATAGTGTCTGCATGCTCTGTTGCAGCTCAGGATGAAGCAATTAGAGCTTGCATTCTAATTGCTTTTGAAAATTGTTTTTTTTCTTTAAATAAACAACTATACTCTTCATATTTCAGTTTTTCAAGCTCCTAAGAGGAAAGGATTCAAATAGGTAAAAGACCTTTTTCCGAAGACAATTTAGAGATTCACTGTGTCGGAAAAAAGTAAATAGATGAACATGAAGTCAACATGCAGCTACTGTAGGCATTAAAAATTAGAAAAAAATGGATTTATTTTTTTCTGAGTATTTTTCTCATTCAGTAAGTAAACCATTATGATGAATGGCTTACAAAATTTCACCTGGTTAACTGAAACAAGCATTGATTTATTCATTTTGAAACCGGTTGTTCAAATGTATGAGGGGGCAATGGGAGAGAAATTTCACATTGACCTGAAAATTTGGTTACATTTGTATCACATCCTGCATACATCACTCTATTTCAGTGTCACATTCTATAATACATTTTGTCTTTTCAGGAAAAAGAAATGTCTTTTGCTTCTAAATTTGACAAACACATAATCACATGAACACATAATTTACAAATGGTTTAAAGTTGTCATCCATAATCTAAGTTTATGTAAATCATTAGGAGATCATGATAAATTCCTTTTATAAGCCCTTTACATTACACTTATAAAGCATCCTTGAAAATGTTATTTGCTGTTTAAAGTAATTTTTCATTCATACTACAGTATATATTATTCTAATGGGTAAATAATTCTACAGTACACTGTAATGTAGAAAATATTGAATATTTCAGGTTGGCAATAGCCTAATAGTTTTTTTTTAAATATCATCGTAACTCAGATCACTTTAATTTGGTGCTAAAACAACACAGCAGGTAGTAAGTAGCATTAATCATTTTAATGTATTGTATTCAAACAGCTGACTGAACTCCGAATATACTGGGCTGTTCTATATCCGCATTAAAGCTGCCAGTTTTTGTTTTCATTGTAGACATTGCAGAATGCCTGTGGGTGGCAATTGGTGTGAAGGATTTTGCTTCTAGTATTCCAGTGAAGAAATAAAAAAAAACACATGAGAATCAATTAAGATCTTTTTAAAACCCACGTAGTCACGGTTGTTTCATGGTGTTATTGTGAACGGTTAATTACTGACTTCTGGAACACAGTGAATGTGGGTATCTGCTGTGGCACCTTCTTTTCTTGCTATGAAATGTTTTTCCCTTTATTTTAAACATGCGTGAGACGAGCATTACTGTGATGCATTTTACAGCAGTAAGTTCCACTTTGTTGTTTTTTAGAGGGAGACAGAAATCTCAGTTCTGCCTATGAGCTGTGTGGATTTATGCAAGTCTCTTAATGCAAATGCATCACATCCATGTTCCTCCTTTGTTTTCAACTAGAGCAAAAAGCAAGACTTGTTTTAAAGGCTTTTTTTTTAACTGAGGGACTGCACTGTTAAAGGTATTCAGAGTCAAAGCCCCGGAGTTCAAAGGTCAGATTTTAATCTGGGCTACCCCATTAGGATTCATACTCTTCCAGAGTTTTTGCTGCTTGCCTCAGTACGTGTACCCGTGTGACTCATTGCTGCCATTGGAGCTGTAGATCTGGTGTTTGAAACACGTTCTCATCAACTTGTAACTTGGTAGTAAACAGAAATGATTGCTAAAAAGAAAAGGAAATCCCAATTTAAAAATTATTTTAAAATATTGTAATGGGATCATACTAGTGATGGAATGGGGGACCTCGGACAGCCTGGTTATTGCTGTGATTAGTGTTGGTGGACCAGTAGGTGGCGCTGTTCCCTCTTTGCCAGAGTTTCCAAACCAACTCCCCAGTATGGTGTCTGGGCAAGCTGTGCTATAGGAGGTGCCCTTTGGATGAGATGCTGAAGAAGACATTATATGGTTTGGTAAAAATGCTCATCATCCCTGCCAAACCTTCAGGATGGACATCAGTCTCTGCTGAGTATTTTTTCTGGCATCCTTTTCAGGACAGGTGCCAGAGCCACTGTGCTCTGTTTATATTAATGCATAAGAGTCTGGGTTTCTCCGAGGTCAGAGTGGGGAGCAATGCCTCGTCTCAGTTTAAAAGGAGGTTTGCTTCTGAAATTACAGGGTAGTTGGTATTTTATGATTATGAATTCACAGGGATTTTGTAGATACCTCATTAAGACCTCAGGAGAGATGCAGGTCAAAAGGCTTTATACTCTACGGTTTACAGAATTATTCATCCGTCCCTGATAAAAAAATAATATTTCCGTGCTCAGTTCGGGGTCTTCCGCAATAAAAGCCGGTGTGCTCTGACAGGGCTGACCTCTTGACCTAGTGTTTAATGAGCTACGAGCCCAGTAGCTCCGAAACCTTCTGAAAACAAAATCCATCCTGTCGCTTCAGCTCCGCTTCGCGCGACGGGAACGGTGTCTGCGCTGCCTAGCAACGGCATTAATGAACTCGGTTGCTGTGCCGCTTGTGCTCTGTGTGTGACACGGGGCTCAGTACTTGATCCCTGCTCCTGCAGGGCTGCAGGATGCCAAGATGAGCCTTCATGTGCACCCAAGGACACTGCAATCTTCCACTCTTGTAAAACGTTATTTTCCTTCTCCAGTAATCCCCCGGTGCTTGGGCGAACTGGAGTATTGCACTGTAGACTGTCCAGGAGATAATCCAGTCATCACTTGAGCACACAGTGACGCTCGCGGGACATATTAAAATTTGAACAGATCGATACCCTGGTTACTTCTTGTTGCTGACAGCACTTTTTCCATCTGTAAGCAAAGGTTTGTCAAGAAACATACTTCCATCCATCCCCCCTTTTTCTACCTGTTTCTTCCAAGGGGGAAGGGGTAGCTGTGGCCTATCCTGGCAAGTATAGACATACGTGATGTGTCTAAAAGAGAAGTGTACCTCAACACCATTGAAGGGATAAAAATATGACACCCGTCCATGGCACTTGAAACTATTTATTTGGAAGCTATCTATCATCATCTTGTGGTTCCACAGTGGTGCCGTTTTAGTAAACATTGAGAGTAATTTTTTTTGGTTTAATGTTTATTTAGTCTGTGCTATATTGGATTTGCCTGGATATCTGTTTATATTTCTGGGTCATGTCCATCAGGTGCCTGGTGGGTTTGGATATGTTATACCCTGGAGAGCTGATCCCCATTGAATCATTAGCTTATAAAGATGTGGAGCAAATATTTAATATACAGTATAAGCAACGGATTGCTTTCAGTTTAAGTCAAGAAGAGATAAGTTTGTATAAGAGTCTGAAAGCTCTCAGCATTCTGAGGTCAGGACTGGACATCTCTTTGGTAGTCAAGTCACTAAGTTTAATAGTTGAATCATTTCCAATGTTCATGTAAAGCCCCACAACATTAATATGTTTATAGTTATATTACAGCTACTATAAATGAGAATAATTTAGCACAGAACTGCAGAAAAACAATGTAGTTTGGTATCAGACTATTTAAAATTTAGTACAGCATTTCAGTAATTTAGTACTGTGTTACATTTTATTTACAATTTGATTATCTAGAAGGATATTGTAGTATTATATGTGGTGCTTGAAGTGAGTTGCGCTGCCCTCCCAGGTGTGCGGGGTGAAAAGAGGCTGGCAGCTCAGCGAGGCTGTCTCTCTCCCTCTCACGGCCTTCTCCATGTCCTTCTCCAGACCGCAAGTTCCTCATCGCGAACGCCCAGATGAAGAACTGCGCCATCATCTACTGCAACGAGGGCTTCTGCCAGATGTTTGGCTTCTCTCGGGCAGAGATCATGCAGCAGCCCTGCACCTGCCAGTTCCTGGTGGGGCCCGGCACCATGAAGAGCGCCCTGGCTCAGCTGGCACAGGCCCTGCTGGGCTCTGAGGAGAGGAAGGTGGAGATCCTGTACTATGCCAAGGAGGGTAAGCGAGGCCAGTTTTATCAGTTTTCTCTGGTGTGACACTTTATTGTAAGTATCACCTCTTAGGCATGTTGAAGGCATGTGTTTGGCATTTATTCTGACTTCTTGGCTCTTAACAAATCGTGAACTCTCATGTGCAATGATTAGGGATATATTAGCCTATCATTTAGCACTCACTAGCTCTTAAAGGATGATATACTACATGGCTGAGAAAAAATAAATAAGAACATTGTAACACTTTATTTTAAGCACTACTTATTAGGCCATGTGTTGGTGATTTGTTTTTGACATGGTGTTGAATAAGTCTAAGTAACTATCCTTTCCCCTTGCACAGTTAGTTCCTGGTGACTAAAATAATGCCATTGATTTGGGTATCATGTAATTCCCTTAAATAATACACTTTAATTTGCTTTTAAAGCATAATAATTTTAGAGAGATATGCAGTAGAAAAATACCATTAAAAAGATGATAGATTAATAAAATAAACAGAAGAATAAGAGCAATCCCTTTATCTCACTAGCGATCTTTTGCATATGATAAACGAAAACAGCAGTACTCAGCCCTGGCCTTGGGGAACATTGTATCTTCTGCTTTTTGTTTTCAAGTTCTAAATTACTGAGCTAAATGATCCATGGCTGTTCTTTTTAAAAAGTTGGATAGGTTTGTTAATTAATATCAAATTATGGACCAGTTTCTGAGATTCACTCATACTGTACATTCATTTAGGTGTGTGACATGGAAGTAACTGGACATCTGGACTACAAAGTCATTTCTTTTTGGTGGGGATGTCTCATGCAGTGTCTTTCTGACATACGTATAGATGTCATTAAATGGTCACCTAACTGAGAGTTGTTTAGTCGCAAATAAGACACAACCCACCTGAAAAGCATGTAGAGGAGAGAATTGCTTGAAATCCATACATTTTCTAACTGCTTCTTCCAGGGGAGCCAAAGCCTATCCCAGCAGGCAATGGACACAAGGCAGTGTACATCCTGGCCAGGACACCAGTCCATCCCAGGGCACAGCACACAAGCCAACACAGAAACTCACACCAGGGCCAATTTTCCCAGAAACCAATTAACTTAACAGCATGTCTTTTGGTTGTGAGAGGAATCTGGAACACCCAGGGGAAACCCACGCTAATACACGCAACATGCAGATAACACCCCAGATCTGGAATTGAATCCAGAGCCCCAGCACTGCAAGGCAGCAATGTTAACCACTGCACTGCTTGACATTCTGTTTGCTAAGTGCCTTTGCAGTTGCACACCTGTAGCGGAGTAGATTTAAAACCAAAGACTTTGTGCAGGAGCAGGTTAGAAGGATGTGTCCTTCAATTGAAAGGACCAGTTGGCCTCTGTGACTGAAAGCTCAGCTGGAACAAAATCAGCAAATTCCTGATTTTTGAGTCCTTCAAAATCAGGTTTGAGAACCCATGATCTAAAGTCACTGTAACACAGGACCCCATTTATCCTTGAGTAACGTAGAGAATCAGATTCCATGATTTACCGCTGGCATCTGCCTTGAAGCAGGTTTTTGTGTTTGTACATTCACTGTTTTCCAGTTTTGTCCCAATAGTTTTGTTGAATCTACGGTGTTTGAAACAACAGAAGGCTTAACTTTGCTCATTTCCAGATCGAGTCCATAAATATCTGTGCTAAAAAAATGATCATCCTTCTTCCTGAAGCCTTATGGCATGTGAGAAGACAATAGTATATTAAATGACTTCACACAAATTGGAGATTTGAGTTGAAATGTCTTATCAATGTATTGCAATGTTAATACTGACACACAGGTTTCACTGCAGAAGTAGCAGAATAAAGTACTGTAAAGGCCAGTGAAACTGTTGAAATGCAGGAAAGAGAAAACTCAAGGGAGATTTAAACTGGGAAACCATGACAGAGCATCACGCTGTACAGCACTGTGACAGAGTGGGCTGCTGGTCACGACAGCTGGGCTCTTGTGGCTTGTCCTCTAGTGAGGACTTTTCACATAATGGAGGTGGTGTCACACTGCTACAGAGGAAAGTTTATCAGAGTGTAGAACTGAAAAAACAATTCAAGTTCAGTCACAGTCAATCATGGTCACTCGCAAGCTCAGAGCAGACACGCTGGCACTCCCTTGATAGATAGCTGCAAACTCTGCGCACCACCATAACACTGGTCTTGTCTCGGGAGAATTTTACACAGTCTATGTTTGAAGGGAGGGCGATGTCACTATAGTAACATGCCATGAAGATTTTACTGAAGAACATCTAAATGTTGCATTTGGAGTTTCTTAATGTTTTTGTTATATAGTTCTGCTTATGTATTCGACTGGCCCATTTCAGGATTCCTATGAACAGGAACAGGAGGTTGACTTTTGAATAAAAAAACAAGTTTCCCGTGTGTTTGTTATTTTTTAGCTCCCTTCATGTCCTGTTGCACACTTCAGCCATGAAAATGTATCTGAATTTAGAAGAGATAAACTAAACCTTGCTTAAAGCCACCTTGTTTATAAAGTCAGTTTGATTTGCATGCAACCATTGTAGGATCCAATAAAATGAAATATGCATTAGGCCCATGGATAATGTAGTGCGGGTTTATTTATTGAGCAGGCAGGTGTCTTCATAGGAAAACTCATTATGGGCACTTCATCATCGTGAATTCATGAATGCTTTAACAATAACAAAACCATTGGATGTAGTCCGTGATTGACAGCATTTTAATAAGCTGCATTTTTCCAAGTGATAAATCAATTAGGCAACAATTTTCTTCCTTCCAGTCTGATTGATTTCGCAGTGGGAGGAAAGATAAAGTTCTCTAGAGTCCTGTCCATTGCAGACAGCTCCAGCTCGCACAGCTCCGTAGTTACACTTCTAGAAATAATTTGGTAGCCTTATTCTTTCTATTCTATGGTTAGCAGAATGAATTAATTAAGCAGAGAATGCAAACTTCATGATCATCATTTTGCCACATGTCAGAAGGGCCTCTTTGACATAAGCTCGTTTAAGATTTCAGTGGTGCATTGAAGTCAACTGTAAGATACAGTACATGCATGACTA
Source organism: Lepisosteus platostomus (assembly GCF_059453375.1). NCBI lineage: Eukaryota > Metazoa > Chordata > Actinopteri > Semionotiformes > Lepisosteidae > Lepisosteus > Lepisosteus platostomus. The sequence goes on from NC_142638.1 coordinate 2,010,127, forward strand.
ACAGCCTAGTTGCTTGGCCTCCTGGCCAGCCACTGGGGTCACTGCTGTGTGGTGAACCAAGGGAATCCAGCTGATGTAGTCCACCCACAGCTGGCAGTGCAGGGAATCCGGATCACAGCTGGGTCAAGACACAGTTCAGATTCTACCCAGCTGCTAACTGTTGTCGATTAGGCAACCTTGAGAGCCATCAGTGTGTTCATTTCACAACTGGTCTGTTAGCCAGGGCTCTGCTTTTCAATCCTCACGATACAAGTGTCAGATGGTTTGTGTTTCAGCTGACCTCTTAAGTTAAAAGCTGTGGCTTTATGGATGTGAAATACAATCAAAATACATAAAAGACTATTATTTTTTCATTTAAGTGTGCAGAAACTCAATGGGAATTAAAATCAGAAAACACTGCAGCCAGGGGGATTAGGTAAATCCTTCCCTTTGCTGCCACATGTCCTGCAAGATTATTTTGTTTTGTACTTAGATTTATCATGCTAATGACTCTTGAATTAACCTCTAACGTCTAAATACAAGGAAATGAGATTCACAGTTAATATTGCAGTCTGTGCAACTGCAGAATAATTCAGTGGGACTTAAATGACTGATTGCAAAACTAATGTAGAGGCCAGCAGCCAGACCCTCTGTGGAGTTTTTTTGTAAAGGGTGCAGCAGAGTTAAAGCAGTGGGAATCATAGTTGTTTCTGACAAACCTAAACTTAATTAATCAAGCCTTGATTGGTCAGAACATCTCGTTGTGATTTTTATGGGATAACAACAGTGATAGTTCTATACTGCGGCTGTCTGAGTCTCGTTGTGATTAGGATGATTTAATTAGGACCGATGAAGTGGTGCCATTAGTTATGCCACATGATTTCTCTGGAAATGTCTTCTAAGAGGAGGACAATGGCACGGGGCTGTGGTTACACTATTTAAGAATCCAGGGGTTTTTAGCTGTTCTGCATGCTCATTTAGCATATAGTTCTGAGAACATTTCAATATAGGATGTGAGGTCTATATGTGGGAACCATTTCCTGAAAAAATGGGGGGAAAACCTTGGCAGAAATCCTAAGATTGTTATGCTGTGATCTGAGAAGCACGTGTTTAAAATGACAGAATTGCCTTTTGTGTCTGAAGCATGAAATCCTTTTGGCAACAGTGCTGCCTGCTACAGACCTTTTACTTTGACATTTATCTATATTTTCCAATAATTTCATGTTTTGAAATGGGTGACACCCGAAGAAGGCTCCACTGCCGAAACGTTGTGTTTTCTTTCTTCTCTTTTCAGAATTGAATAAACCTATTACTTGTTCCTTTGCAGGAAAATGATTAGTTTGATTGATGGCTTAAATAAATGTTCAAAAGCTGAGTTGGAAGAGGCTGTGAGACATTGCGACTCCACAGTGCTGGAGTTGTGACACCACATTTATCTACAGTAACTTGACCTTATCAGCATTTCTGTTTTTAAAGAGAAGGTATTTATTTTCACAGATGGGAAAACTGAACAATTCATGTGTTTTCCTGTGCACATAGTTTAATTATTCTGGGCAGAGTTTGCTTTGTAACTGTGAATAAACCCCTCTTTTAACCTCTTCAAACGCCCCAGGACTGATATGATAGCAGTTGAGGGTATGTCTTCTATTTGTCTCATTATGCTCCAATAGTGTTTGCAATTAAAACCTGCAATTACTTTAGTTTTAACGAAAATTAAGGATTTAAAATTGCAAATCCGATGAAATAGAAACCAATAATAAGTACAGTCAGAACTTTTCACTGTTGATTGTGAGTTTCATTGATGCTGTTGAAGGCTAATCGGAATTGAATTAATTTCTGGTTATAAATGAACATGTCCAGTGGAGAGACAAATCTCCACATTTTAATGTAGCTTTTCACAAGAGGAGATTCCCCAGACAGCATAGGCTGTGACCACAGGCTGATATCATAATGGAAATGTCATTAGTTTCCCAATTCCCAGCACACGTGTCTGCTCAGAAGCCCCTTATCAGGCCCAATTCTTCAATGCTTTGGAAAAAGCCATCAGAAACCATGGTAATTACCAGAATCTGGTTTTCTATGTAGACACTACAGGTTTCCATGGATGCTGAATACAAATACAGTGCTGGTCTCAATGACAATAACAAAGGTCATTGAAAAAACAGGAAATAAATCATAATCCCCTTACTCAAGCACAAAATATATTTTTAAGGACCTGGTTTTATCTTGTTTTTTTTTGCTTTTTAAGTTTACCTTGTGTGTTTCTTCCCATTCATATTTTATGTTGTTCAGTAAATCATGAGGTCATCAATATAAGCATATGAAACAATCATATATCCCTAATTCTATTATGCAAAACGATGCTGCAAAATGATGCTGACTGTACATCACTGGCAGTTGAAGTCGTCCTGGTTTTTTAATGGCTGATGATGAGATTTAAAAGAGAGACTTGCAAAAATAATCTGCTGTTTTACAAACAGGAGCAACATAAACCCAGGACACAGGTCATGTTGTCTGTGTCATTATTTCATCTGTGCAATAATCTATTTATGATTCAATACTGGCATCATCATCATTATACAGCAATTAGAGGAATAAATGCAATATTAAATTATTTAACTTAATTACAACTATGGATATTTTTAATCTAGATTATCCAATCTGTCATAGCAGTTTTTAATTTTATTTAAAAACAGTAAACTAAGAGTTGTGTAAAGAGGGGATCATTTCTATATTCCCCTTAAGGAAAAAGTCAGTGAATGTACAAAAATAATAGAAAAGGTATGCACATCCACTTCTCTGGTAATCTTTCCAAACTGCACGAGTGAAATGTGCCAGAGCCCAGGTGATCTGATATTCAAAGGTACAATTTATATAATCCACTCTCCTCTGTTATTTCCTGTGTTATCTGTGATATTAGAAGCTTGCTGAAGGATTCTGTGTGAGAGAGTACCCTCAGGTTGGTATTTTCAGCAATCACTCACTGTTCTGGTAAAGACAGCTAATTACAAGGAAGTGAACAATGGAATGAATACACTTTGTCCAGAGCTGACAAGGAAAGAAAATACTGGAGGTACACAGTGCTTGGTGAATCCAGACTAACAGCTCTGCACTATGTAGTGGTTAAGATACTGTAGGTTAAAATTGCAAGAGCATTCCCTTGGACCATAGGCAACATGTTGACCAACAGTTTAAAATTATGTCAATGCTGTCTCATCAAAGAGCACATGAGTAGTCAGGTACACAAATGGGAGCACACTGGTCTGGCGTTCCCCATATTAACATCATACGTGACATTACATCATAAATGACAGGAGGTTTGGCATCTGGTTTGCTTGGTTGGTAATAGCACAGGTATTGTCCAGGGTATTAGAGTCAAATACCTGACTTCTTCCAGATTCCCAAACCCTTTGTGTACACAAGCAGATGTTTGTCTCCGTTCTAAGTACAGTTTTCTTCAGTTTCAGCTTGTGTCTCTGATTCTAAAGAAGATATTTGGGTTAGCTTTGTTAATTGACTGAAAAGAGTCCTTTTTAACCTGCCAGTTTAGAACATCCCTCAACATGTGTCTGGACAGATTAAAAAAACAGCAACCATCTTTTTTTAAATGTTACATAATTTGTAGGCAATGCTATGTGTGTACAAAATGTCATTGTCCCACAGTGCACACCTTTCCTGTTTCTCCTGCTAAGCACCTGTATATTCATGTTCATGACCTTCTGGTAGAAGGTCTCTAGTAACAAATATTATACTCAGTTAACTGCACAGTGACCATCTTCAGTACAGGAAGGCTGTTTCTGTTTTACTCCAAACGATGTCTAAATTGCTCACGTGGACAAATTACCTGCTTAAGTGGTCAAAGAGCAAACATCCATTTATAAAATGACATGTGCTATTCCTCACTAGGACAGAGTTGGCTGCCCCTGACATTTTGCTGAATAACGATTCTATTTAAAAGCACTCAGTGAAGAATAAAAGGGGGAGGATAAGCTTTAACATTTGCAAGCCCTGAACATTATTTATGTGTTATTCACTGCTGGAAGGAAGACATGTAGAATTGTGAATTTAGACTGAAAATGCTCAATCAGTGTTGGGAGTATTATCTGTACTGCAGTGTCCTCACCAATATATTTTTAGAAGTTGCTAATAGCAACATGAAGCTAACTAGCTGAAATAGAAGGAAGCATCTCTTCTTTTTTTAGCTTGTGGTGTGCAATTGTCTGTTAATTATGTCAGGCTTAATGTCACTGGGCTCATTGCAGGTTTGCCACATGACCCCATGACTGGAGCACAAGTTGTGACGTTTCTGTTACCCCCAAACTGAAAGTTTAAATGTGTAATGTGAGCAGTACACCATTGTTAAATTGATATCTGTCTGTTTCTCAATCCATATGATGAGTAAATTATATGACCACACATCTATTCTGTTTTGTGACATTCAAAAATAATTGTACCATGTTTTTTATCATTCTCAAATCATTACACTTAATTGACAGTCTTTCAGAAAAGATTAGCTGTTCACACAGTAGGAATGATGTCTGGTACTTGATTAGATTAGATATTAGTGTCAAAAATACAAAATGGGTCACCACAGGCAATGAGATATATCAAGTGTGATAAAACACACAACAAAAGCTATTGATTACAATATTCATTTGTTGCCTGTCAGTGTATTATAAATAAAATGCTGTATATGCAACATATATATTTATTTTGGTAATAGACTATGATTTTGCTGTATTGCCTGGAAGTACCTATGCACAATTAATAGCTTAATAAACCTAAAATGCTTAACTTACTTGTTTATTAATCAAAGTTTAGGGAAAACGTAAAAACAAATTCTTACATAAGAACTGGTTCTATGTATCCTGAAATTACCTGAAAATGGATTATAGCTCTGGAGTCCTGGACGGCAATAATCCAGCATTTGTTATTGGTCAGTTCATATCTCTAGCACCTGAAGACCTACATTTTTAAACATTTATTTTATTTTTCACGTATTCCCACACACTTAAGGTTTGCCACTTCTTCATGTTTCCACTCAGAGTTGGTCCCACTATTGCACAGAGAGAGTGAGGGTGAAAAAGACAGGGCATGCCCAGCTCGCCCATCTCCCATCAGCCTTCGTGCTAACTTGCTGCTCGATGCACAGGGCCTCACAGGGGTGGCCGCACCGACCAGAATGGTGTTGAATCTCTCGCTGACGTCACTGCATGCCCGCAGAGCCAAGATATTCCTGGATGACAAATCGCAGTGCCCTGGCAGTTGTCCACAAGTGCTCGGGGAATCCTGGTTCCAGCCAGCTAGTGGCATGATCCGGGCTGTAGTGTGTGAGACTGTGCTTGGGGTGAGTGTCTTAACCTGAGCCATTTGGGGAGCCCCTGATCCATTCAATTGGTACACAGAGGAGGGATTGTTAACATGCAGCTGCTGTGGCTTCCTGGCCTGTCACCTGTGGAAAAACTTAACTAGATAACAGTAATAGACGTAAGAGGTTCCCAGGTGTGATTACAGGACTGCACATTTTTTCCAGCTGACCTACGAAGTTGTTCATCTGTTTGAAAGTCATGTATAAAATGTACTAGCTCGGAGAAGGTCTTTAACATTTCAGCTTAAGCCTTTCAGCCGAGGAACTGAAAGCAATTAAAGAGTTCAAGTAAATCATATTATTCAGAGAGGGATTCAGTAGTGTACCTGAGAGCTGAACTGGAAAGCAATGAGAGCAGTATCACAGTGTTGGGAACTGAAATCCCTAGAATGAGGTAAAGCAATCAGACAGGAATAAAAAGAGCATTAAAGGTGCCCTTTTATACCGGGTTTTCATTTCCCAATGACATTTCTGTAAGTGTACAGCTCTGGTGTTTTAATCTGTGGCCTTCAGGTATTTCGTTGTTTCTCTATAAAAATTCTGCAAAAAAATGTACCTGAGATTACCCTAACTAGTAATTAATTATGAGCTACAGACTTGTAAGGCATATACTGTAAAAAAACACCCCCTAACTTTAATAAAGCATCTTTCATTCACACTGCTTCATAAACTGAGTAAATGTTTAATAATATAAGAAAAGACAGAGGCTGTATTTATAGAAGCAGCATTAACAAAACTAAAATGTATACTGATTCAGGCTAGAAGGAGCCATATGGTTATAGTGAAACAATGCATTTAAATTGTTCCTAATTTCCCTTCAGACTGCAGGTGCAAACACAATTCAATATTGTAGTAGTGCACATCTTAAGCATGTCTTTTGTGGTCTTTATAATAACCCCATCTGCTCTGGTGGCTATGTGCTGCTCGCTGTGGAACAGCTAGTAAAATTAACAGAAGAAGAACACAATCGTGAAATTGTGAAATGAATGATGAGAAGGAGGGTGTTGCGTGATGAGCTGTGGGCACAGGGAGAAAGCAGGCTTGCCTCTGTGGGGACACAAGCTGTCAGAGTGGATTAGCCAGCCCGCTGTCTCGTCTACAGAGGTGCAGGTCACTCTCTCTTGCTCTTCCTCCAGCTATCATTTCTGTCTCTCAGCATTTATGTCTTTTCTCTGGCTTTTCCTGTGTCAGTTTCATGGTCTGAGTGTTACTTGCAGAAGGGGCAGAAAAGTAGTCCTATGGAAGTGCAATCTGTTGTGGGTTTGGCAGCACGGTGGAACAGTGGTTAGTTATAGCAGTGCTGATGACGTTCTGGTAGTTATAAGTGGCTTCTGGGAAAATTAGCCTGTGTGAGCATGTCCGTGTCTGTGACTGCACTGCGAAGGACTGGCGTCCTGTTCACAGTATAAATTCAATATGCAATAGTATTCAGACCTGTCATGTATCATACCCAGATACTGCCTAGATCAGGCTGTTCATCCAGAGTGAGCAGCCAGGCAAGGAGGAAATTAGTGAGGAGTGTCATTGTGAGGCCAATAAAAACCTTGAAGGAGCTACAGAGTTCAGTGGGAAAGATGGGAGAAAAAATCAGTCAACAAACTCTCAGTCACTCCACATAGATGGACTGTATAGCAGAGTGGAAAACCCAGTTTTGCCCTTGTATGCAGTTTCCAGCAGAGCACCTGAGTGATCTTTCAAAAATGCGTCAGTGGGCGAGCTGGAAAGGAACAAAGAGAGTTTAATTCCACACCAGAAAGAGAAATAAAGTAGAATAAACAGTGATTCAGTTGTGCAGCTTGCTTCACAAAAATATCCATCAATTTTCTAACCCCTTCTTCCAATCCAGAGACGCACAACCACTTTGTTTCATTGATCCTAGGTATTTTAATGTAAACTTAAAAAAGTGTGCAATTTTTCATATATTCTTAATTTTACTGTGATAGCAAAATAAATGCATATGTGTAAAAACAGTTGGGATTTTTTCATGTATATTTAATTTTACTGCAAATTTAAAATGAATATAGAATTATGTCTCTTTCATTCTATAGTTATGATATACTGTATCTTTGGTTAAAGAGCTAACCTCCCTCAGGGATTTGTGATCAGGGCTGTGAGAACATAGTTTGAGAACCAAAGGAGTGCAGCTGCAGTAAAGGTTAAGAACCACTGGTATACAGAATAAGAAGAAACTCAACAAAATTATAGTACCTTATTGTTGCATTTTGGTGTAAACTATAATTTTGTTCATAGTATTTGTTTTTCCCAGGGAGCAATGTTGCTCAGCAGGCATGGATTTAAATAACAGGTTCTCAGGTCCACAGGGAGAGAGAAAAACGCAATTATGTTTTGAATAGGCGTCTGGCAGCATGAATAAGAGCTGGACTGAGCGAGTACCAGATATTAAAGGGCTACAAAGCACTACATCATAAAACTGTAAATATTAACACGAGCCACTCTGTTTCCTTATTAGGATTAATATCCTGTACCATCTGTGTGTTTTATTTCACTCTAGAGTGCAGTTCTCTCTCCCTGTGGTCATAATGTCTTGTACTGTCTTCTCAAACGGATGGCAGATGACTGCAGATGAAAGACAAATTATTTTTATCTGACATCACATACCGCTTCTAGAGAACATATTCCAAAATGTTTTGTGCAGTAGAGATTCACATAACCACAGTCAGTGACTACTTTAACATAGTTCAGGCTCATAAGGTATTTGGACTGATGTGACGCTAGTGATAAAATTAAAGATCAAACCGGCATCAGAGATGCAGCCAGTCCCCCACAGCCTTCCAAACCTGCTGGCCTGTGCAGAGCCTGCTGTCCTGTGCAGAGCCTGCTCTGGGCTGTGAGGAGCCTGCTCTGGGCTGTGAGGAGCCTACACGTTGATCTGTTCGAGTGCCAGCAAGACATGTAATGCAGAATCATGCAAATCTGTGGGACGGTGTTGCAAGAAAGTGCTGTCGCTCTACTGCGAAAACGTCTCCGAGAGTGATGCCATCAACCCATATGTGTGACGTCTGAGCTTCAGACATTTTTATATTTTTAATTTTGAACTAATGGTAAATAAACGAAATGGCTGTGAGGCCATTTTCTGCAGTTGTGCGCACATATTTAATATGAATATTTTATGTTTTATTATGTAGTACTCAGAAATTTAAGAACATGAAAAGAAAAGGTTACAAAAAGACCATTTGTCCCCTCAAACTGATGTGATTGGTGGTATCTGATTGATGCAAGGATTTCATCATCTGTTTTGTGAAAAATCTGAGGTTATGTGCTTTAAAGTGTGTTCCTGGATTTGGAAGATGCAGATGTGCCTCCTGTAAGATTTCACTTGTGTCCTCTGATCCTTGTGAGCTTTCGATTTGTTGCTTAAGGGGCACTTTGTTTTGAAAGTGACTTTGACCACTACTTATCGCACTGTAGCACACCTGAAAAGAAATGTTCTAAAGTTTGAGGGAAGCAGAAACATCTGTTGGAAAATGTTGACCATTAAGAGTTAAAAATGTTCAGTTTATGCTCTATTTCCCTCAATTTCTTAACGGTGAGTGACGTTAAAGAAGAAAACAGGTTTTTCAGAGAAGTGTTCCATAGTTAAAATGTATGCCCTGACAAAATCTGTCCCCCACGACGGACATAATCCCTTTACTAATTTTTAATAATTAACCAGATGTAACAGATGGAGGTCAGGGAAAGCTTGTTAAGGTCACTATGGAAACATCTGCCTCAGATGAGCAGGTTGCCGAGGCTACAATTACCAGGGCCTGTGTCTGCTCTAATTTTAATCCAGTAGTCCCACTACTTTGGTTTACTTAAACTTACAATTAACACTGAGCAGCGAGCTCACAAAGTGGTTTTTCATTGCCCATTTACCTGCCTGTTGGTAGTGCCCTAGTTTTGCAGTGATGTGGATGTGGCCTTAGCAAAATTGTTCACAAATATACAAATCTGCTGCTTTTCAAAAGTTAAATGGCTCGAATAGCTGGGCAAATCAGATGAGCTTGTCCATAGGTTCTCATTCATAGGTTGATAGTGGGTTCTCCTGGTATCCCCAAGTAAAGTATTAAAAAGTAATCCTTTTTTCCAAATTCAGAAAAAAAGAAGAAAATGAGCTTGTGTGTATTTGTTTGAAGGTGCTAAGAGACTACTTGACGGTGAGTGGGGTCTTTGAGACTTTATGTGTGCTTGCACTGCAGGCACGTGTCTTCCGTGCCTGGTGGACGTCGTCCCAGTGAAGAATGAAGAGGGTGCTGTCATTATGTTCATACTGAACTTCGAGGAGATCCTGGGGACCTCAAAGAAGAAGGGTGGCCTGAGGCAGAGACTGGCGCAGAGCTGGATCAGAGCAGGTTAGTTGACTCTGAGGTCTTTCATTTGTTTGTGGATTGTATATACTACCCTACAAGTGTTCTCTAGCTCACATCATCAGTCTATAGGCTTATGTTTTTAGACGATGCTGCATTAAACTTGTCTTTTTAACCCATGTCTCCTCTTACTCTTTATCACATGTGTACTATCAATACATGCATGAGACCTCAGAACTATATATCATCACCCTACCAGACCAGCATGCAACATGCCTATAGCAGAGTTCAGTTTCCACCTCTAATAACAAAACATTACATATATCCATCAAACCAAAGGAAATATTAAGCAAGGTAAGGAAATATTGTCTGATTTAGCCAGTGAAATCCCAGTGGCTTGTGCAACACTCACTTGGGAATACCAGCAATAGCAGTCTGATGACATAGTGTAAGTGAGGTCTGAAACATGAAATTCTCATTGGATTTACTTGGTCTAGATATACTGCAATAAACTTAACTGCCATCAATTCTATCTGTTACATACCTAATGTTCTGTAAAATACATAAACTTCTATGCTATGCTTTTAACTCACCAACTTGGATGTTGGATGCGCTCTGCACACAATGTTTAATAAGTGTTAGCGTCCACCTTTAAGTGCTGTGTTTCATGAATTTCTCCCTGAAGTTGTGGCATTGCAGGTAAACTCATCAGCTTGTTGGCAAAATACCTTGATTCCCCAAGCCTGCTGTCTAATATTTTAATGTCCCATCAGACAAGAAAGCATTTGTCACAAACCATATTTAAATTATTTTTTGTGCATTTAAAATAATAAATTTTCATTGATAATATAATGTAAAATGTATGAAACATTATAGCCATATATATTCTTTATAGGAACCAGTAAAGGTTTATTGCACATTTATGTTCTTCTCTTCTCTTTTCCGCATGGAATAAACCTTTACTTGTTCCTTTGTAGCCTACGCATGGTGATGCAGCTACCTTCTTGAACTATATTCTTTTTATTTATTTATTTCCAGTTCTTTTCCATTTTAAAATGTTCCCTCTGCTCTGTACATTTGCCTGTCTACTATAATTGAATCATCTACTATATGTGTAGACTGCAGGCCAATGTGGTGTATCACAGTCACTCCCCCCTGCAGGGCAGAGCCGGCGTCTCCGAATGAAGCTTCCATCTCTGCGAACCATCACGCTGCATGGTCCCTCCATCTCCAAGGACCAGTTTGAAGGCGTGGTGGTGGACTATCTGCACGTGAGTGATGCCTTCATGTGCTTGCCAGAACCACCATGGGGTGTGTATCCCTTGAGAACCAGTAATAAGGAATGAAAACAAGCAGCCACTGGGATTTTCATTTCCCTGACCTGTGGAGACTTTCCCCTGAGTTTCATGGTTGAAATTAAAGGATAAAAGTGGCTTTTTTCCCCTCTGTGTCCGATATTGCCTGAGTAGCACAACTTAATTGGCAGGGCATCGCTGGGCTAGAGCTGGGATTAGCTGACCTGGGTTCTTTCAGCTTTCGACTAAAAAATTGCTGGGCACCTGCAGGCTTGCTGTGGCGTCAGTGAGACTCTGCTGTAAGACACTGTGTGGGCCTGCAGCAGTCTGGAAGATGAATGACACAGTCGTGGATCTGTGTTGTTGCTCTTTGTGCGGTACAGGGCTATATTTCTTAAAAAGCTGGCAATTCCAGAGTGAGTGAGAAAATAAAAAAGTGATTTAACATTTCCATATATTTAAATGTGCATCTCAAGGCTTAAAACAACATTAAATATCTCAACTTTTCTTGAATATTTAGAGAACAAAATGTTCAAAGTATCATTGTATCATTGTGAAAATCAGTTTACTGTTGCCCTACATATAGGGAAAGTCTAGCTTTTTAGAGACTTTGAGAATCTAGACTCACTGCAGAGATAGAAGAAAACACTACTTTGGTTATATTTACACATGTGACAACAGGAACAAGAATTTGCTTTTCCACCTGTATCATTCCATTCATATTCGTAGGAATTGAAATGTCTTTACTCTCTTCAGGCTATCTTAAGCATCTTTCTTTTTTGGAAGTACAGTATGGGAGCTCCAGATGTGTTGAATTCACAGTTGCAAGGAAACTCTGGGTCAGGGGACAGAAATCAACTGAGTCTGTCCCTAATGGCTTATTAATATCTTAATTTAATTCCGGGACTCTTACATCCCCGAGAAACCAAGTAAATTAAAAACCCACAGCATGAGACATGCCCTTGTCTCATTACCTCTGCTGATACAGGACACATCATACAACAGAATCAACTCCACTGACACCCATCTTCTCAATCACACTGTGCGTCTCGCTATTCGCTTCCCACTGCTCCACCGGCAAATAGTGGAGTTCCCCTGAAAATCAAAGCTTATCCTGTCACGATGCTCCAGCATTTAAGTAAGGAGGTGCCTATAGTTCTTCTCATTGTTCATCTCCATGTTTTTTTACTTGTAAGTTTAAGTTCACCATACTGGCTTTGGGATATCAGCTTGTATTCATGTTATTGGAAAATCTTCCAGACTATGTTTGACAGTAGGTGTTGTAACAGACAATTAAGTTCTGGATCCCGAGACGAACAGATGAGTTTTATTGTGTGCAAGGAAAGATAAAACCGAAGTATTGTTCAAAGTACCGGTACAAAACTTCCAGTTTATATAGCCCTTTTCTGCCACTTCTGACGTAGCTCGTTACCATGGTAATGGGGGGAGGTCACAGTGTTTTTTGGACAGTTCCCAGACTTTGGCCAAATGGTCAGTGTTAGGTTTCCTTCCTTGGTAAGGGGGGTTCCTAGCTGGCATCTGGAATCCTTATCAGTTATCCCCCTTTCCTGCCATAACTCTAAGCCTGGAATGTCTTGTGTCTATGTCACAAGAAGTCCAGTCCTTGTGCAGAAAGGAATCAGTTAACCCCTTCTTCACATCTTATATCTTTCTTCATAGGTCACAGCTAGTTGCAATACAACACTATATCCCAAAAGTCATAGTGCTTCTGCCACATCAAAGATTGGATGAAGGTGTTTTTTTACAGAACTGCATGTGACATTAGCACCAAATACAGCTTTTACATCCTCATAAAGAGTCTGGACTGTGCTCTGAATCTGTATGCATCTATGCATCTTCATTTCATAATTAAGACTCGGACTAAGTAAAGATACAATGCGTTTTATGACTAGCATTATTTTATCAGGACTGATTAATGTATCTACAAACACCAGCTTCAGAAAAGATATTGGGCATCAACACATGTATTAAACCAACTGAGGAAATAAAAGAACAAATATAATAATGAAACATTTCAGGAGGGGGGATTAAATAAGAATTAGTTCAAGTATGGTTGGGAAGAACAAGATCTCATCAGCTCTTTCTGATGTGCTTTTCCAATTCATATTGTCTACTTCACTTCAAGTGCTTTAAATAGGAGTGTGCAGGTGTTTAATGACTCATTTATACTGGTGAAGCAGCAACTAAACCTTCATCTGAAACAATGAAGGGAATCCTTGAGTGCCTCTGAGTGCCTCTGTGCAAGAGAAATACAGTAAATTGAGGATTTCCTTTACAAAGAAAGAAAGAAATCTTATAACAGTTAGGAATTCACCAATGTTAGTATGAGGAAAAAATCAACTTAAATTGCGCTGACATTTTGTTGACCGCACATGACATAGGATAATTAATATTAATGATGAACATTTGCCATCAATAGGGTTGAACAACATGGAGTACTATGTCCTGCTGGAGTGTTGCCACATCATCCCCAGACATCACCCACATAGGGAAGTCAGATTGATATTTTGTAGAGAGTGGACAGTCCTTGATAGACAAAAATACCTGGATCTGTCTTCGATTGATCTGTTGTAACAAATGATTAGCCTGCCGTTCTGCACATCTGCTCCATCCTCACTGATGTTCATCAGGGTGAACTACACTAAACCATGATCCACCAAGGAGGGACTAAAGGCCTAAAGAGGACTTGGCTCCAATGCTGGCAAGTTCACCTGAGGTGTTGCTCCAACATGCTGAAGGAATGAAGGCGTCATTCGTTGGAAAAGTGGTGCAAAATGATTCCTTTCCGTGTTTTTCTTTCTAGATTTTCAAGAGGATTGCTATTCAGCATGTGAAATCTCGTCACCTGTGTCCATTCAGCTCTTTTATAAATGAAAAGAGTAATATATTAATGCTTGAACAACAAAGTCATTTGAGTTTATTGAGAATGGATAACTTTGAGAAGGAGCTTTCTGTAATAAGATACTCTTGAATGATCAATTAAGCTACTCTCTAGGCAGGCTTCCCAAGACCTGTGTTGTGATCTGCTTTCTTCAGGTTATATCATCAATGTCCTAATAGAGACTTAGATCAATCAAAAACACAATTTTTTATGCTGTCTTAATCTTCTCGCTTTTGAGTTTGATGCATGCTCTGTATTGGTATCCTGTTGTGAAGTTTATTTGCTGCCATGCTATGAACGTTATGACAGAAATAATTCATTTTGGGCTAAAATATCCTGCTTAACTTTATAATTAATGTGTTCCTTTGTTTGAAATAAAACGCCAAGACCAGAAGATGCACACCAGTCTTAAGAACAATACTGATCCATTTCAGAGGAGGCATGACATCTTTCAGCATGCTTTCCCATTTGTCTTAGGAGTTAATTAGTTGTGCTCCCAACAACACAAATTAAACAGGAATCTCTTATGAAATCTTTTTGCATAGCTGTTGCTAGAGTCCTTGAGGTCAGAAATCTTGCTTCTCTTGACTTTCCCTATGAAGATTTGGTAGTAAGTGTTTTGCTTCTGTGTTCAGTCTCCATCAATACCCAGTGTCAATTAGGAAATAGTATTTGCTTGTAAGCCCTCTTCAGCAGTTCCTACGTTGAACCCTCAAACGCCCAATGGTGAACATCGTTCATCTTCACACTTGCAGCTTCCTGCTGCCCTCAGTCTGCCAGAACATAAGGTGTTTCTGTTCAGGCTGCTGGCTGTAAATGTGGGAAATATGTTGACTCCTTACAACGCTCTTAACAGCTTGTCAATTAACAGATTCTGCCTGATTTATGCAGTGTGGAAAAAAATACTGCTGTCTGCACTTCTTAAATCTAGGCTTCTGTTGCATCAAACATTTTCTTATTCTGTCAGATCATGTTAAAAAAATTGCACTGGCTGACAAGTGTTAATGTGGAAATTATTACACTCAGTCTCGCTCAGGCTCTATTTTGGGTGATTCCTTCTCACTGCGAAAAGATAGCTGGACTAGCTAGGACTGATGTTTATTAAAATGTATCTGCTTGCTCAGAATGAGGTTCATGACCTTTCCTTTATAAACAGTAAAGTTGGTTGGTTGAGCTCAGAGGTTTAAACTGGCGTCAAGCCACTAGACAATGATTATGTCCAAGTCCTTACACCTTGCTGAGTGCCTGCTATCTTGTAGTGACGCCACTGAGACACTCATGGTGACTACCCCTCCTGTCAGGGTCTGACATCCATATTCCAGTCATCTTTCCGTATTTCAACCACTCTATTCAATGCAGACCCTATCTTGACAAGCTATGGACATGAGACTAGATAAAACCTCGTCAGGATGCCGGTCCATTGCAAGGCACACACAGACACAGTCACGCATGCACTCAGACCAGGGCCAGTTTACCCAGAAGCCAATTAACCTGCCAGTATGTCTTTAGACTATGGGAGGAAACCGGAGCAACTAAAGCAAAGCACCTCTATAAATTATCAGCAGCCGAAAATCTGGGAAGTAGGATGCTTCTGTTCCGTTAAGCACATACTGTAGAAAACCAGGAGGTGCTACAGATGTGTGGTTGAGGGGGCTGAAGCCCTTCTGCTCTATTTCATCCTACCTGGACATCAGATGGTTTCCTTCATTCTAGGCTCCGCTGATTTTGCTCTGGATTCCAGTAAGAAAGTTATCTGCACAAAACCCCACTGTAGATTGTTCCTTGTGTTTTCTTTTCCTCGAAGGGGGTTAGAATACGACTGACTGGGGCGAATAACATTATAAAAATACACTACCGAGACAGGGCTGAAGATATTTGCATGACAGATAGGTGCCGATTCTTCTGGCCAGGGAGGAAAGGAATCCTTCTCACATACTGTAGGCAAACATTTACAGCTTTTATTCTCTGGTCTTAATCAGCACAGCTGATTATGGGTCCAGTGTCCTGCATAGCTTATGGGTCCGGTATCCTGCATAATCAATGCATAATTGCGTTTAATTAACACCGTATCTGTCAGTTCGCGGCCTAATCGTTTTGACTTTAGAACTAATGCACAGGAATAGCTCAAGAAACAGATCCCAGTCAATTTCTTTCGGTACCGACGCTGATCCAGAGGAGCGTGTCATGCAGATCTGAAGACAGTCAGAAATACAGTCTCCTATCCTTGTGCCTGTCTCCTCTCCCAGCCCAGCAGCGAGGAGCTGCCCCTGAAGGAATTCCGCATTCCCTCCAAGGAGAGCTGCACCCAGTCGGAGACGGAGGCCCTGATTGAGCAGGACTGCCAGCCCCAGCCGCTGGGCCATTCGTCCCCGAAGCGGGCCCCCGACAGGCTTGACCCCGAGGGGCCCTTCGCCGCCAGCAGCCTGCCCCGCAGCCGGTCGCGGGACAGCGTGCGCAGCCTGCGCCGGGCCTCCTCCCTGGACGACATCGAGGGCATGAGGGGCGAATGGGGCGGCAAGGGCGGGGAGACACGCGCCAACAGCAGTGAGCATGGCCCACTTACCTTTCTGCTCGCCTCACCCGCACCCGTCTTCTGTCATTCTTGTTCAGCAAAGCTTATGGGTCCAGTGTCCTGCATAGCTTATGGATCCAGTGTCTTGCATAGCTTATGGGTCCAGTGTCCTGCATAGCTTATTGGACCAGTGTCCTGCATAGCTTATGGGTCCAGTGTCCTGCATAGCTTAGAAAAATGCTATTGCATGCCCCATATGTTTGGCTACTTAAGTAATATTTATTTTTTTCGTTTTTAATTTTATTCACTTGTGTCTTCATGAGGTTTCAAACCAAGTAGTTCAATATCTGTCACTTTCAGAATTTTCTCTAGTTTCCGTTTCTGTTTATCAGAAATGTGTCAGCTGAGAATAATTGTTCTGCAACTTTTGTTCTGCATAGATTGTATTTCCAGTTTTGACATTTAAAAGGTTATTCCAGATCAATTTGGTGCATCTGCTATAGTAATAAGCAGGCTGCAATGAAGACTGATAAGCAGAAAAGAATAATTGAAGCAAATGAATAAAAAAAAATATTTGAATGATGCACAAAACATTTAAAAGTGGAATAGATTGACTTTTGGAATGTACAGTATGGCTGTTACTTTAAATCCTTGCTCATCATCACATAAGGACATTGTGAGCAATTATGTCTTTGATATTTAACTAAGACAATGAGTTATACTGTATGTGAAAGAGGTGAGGTTGGCCTGACAGGGAGAAAAGGTTCATAATTAATGATCTTGACTCCAGTTCCCATTGATTCTAGATGACAGGCTAGAAAGAAGGGCCTCTAGTCTATTCTGTCCCACTCTCTGTTGCACTTACCCCTCCTCTACCTCTGGGGGTTCCTACGGCATAATTTTAATGGCCAGGCTGTAGCCCCTGATAACAGGTTCCATTCTGGCGAAATTCAACATTTCCTGTTTTTAGAAGTTCAGAAGTTTTTAGAAGTTCAAAACTGCAAAGGCTAACAATGAAAACTGCAAACCCCCAGTTGTCAGGAGCAGTTCTGACCTAAACAAAGACATTTTTTTCTAATTTGAGCAAAACCGTTTTCTCGAAGCCTTTCTGCATTAATGATACCATGAATTGTCCTGTAGGTTTTGGGAATTGGGTCATTAGCTCCTCCCCAATGCCTGTAGTGTCACACGTGCACACCAGTGCTTAAACAGAAGATAACACCAATATTATGTGGCTTCATGGAAGAATACACAACAGGTTGTGGTATTTTTTGTTGCAGTGAACTGAACTGCACCGTTCTTTGTTGTTCGGCAGACCTGAAACCCAACTTGTTGAACTCCACCTCAGACTCAGACTTGATGCGCTACAGGACCATTCACAAGATCCCCCAGATCACCCTGAATTTTGGAGATTTTGGATCAGACAAGTTGCGTCCCCCTTCACCCACTGAGATTGAGATCATTGCTCCAAGTAAACTGAAGGACCGCACTCAAAATGTCACTGAAAAGGTCACCCAGGTAGGAACCCACCTATTGGTACTTTATGTTCTTATCTCATTTAAGTACTTTGTCTGGGATAGTTACATATTATGTGATAAAGATCTGGCAGTGAGCCATGATTCCAAAGCTGACGTAAAAAGACATTTTTTCAATGCCAAATGTAAGAGAAAAAATGAGAATATCATGTCCAAGGGATATATTAATCAAGATATTAATCAAGATACATAGCAGCCTTTCTGAAATACCAGCTTATCCCACCCAGTGGTGCGTGTGTGTGCTGTGAAGTGATAGCTCCCTGCGTATCTGATTTTGTCCTCAGCAAGTCGTCAACAAAAAGAATAATTTCACACTCCAGTGGCAACATCAGATAGCTTGCTTATGTTTGACTGTACTCATTGAATTTTTAAATGGAGAAATTAGCCAAGGGAAGCAGCCAGTCCTGCATGTTTTAAACTGGAAGGAAGCTTAGAGATCATTTATCAAAATGTGGAAATAATCTCATTAATTCCTTCACACTGCTAGGGGCAACGCCCCCTTTCAATTGATATCTTGTCTCCTTCAACTAAACTGTATGTAACAATAATGATAAATATTTAAATACACAAATATTTCCATCTCAGTAGCTGCACAAGAAAATTTTAATCAATAACCCGGCGGAGCTGCTGAGGTCACTGACCTTGATCCCCTAAGAGCCTGTGTTCAGTGGCCTGTAAACATCCACACTCTCTATTCAGAGCCCTAAAGGCAGATATGAGGAAATCAACACCCATTAACAGAAGAGCTTGTTGCACACATTCACTGTGACGTACACACATGCTAGATATCTGTGGTTTCTTTCGCTCACACCATGATTCTAATTAAACAGAGAACACATACTGTACAACCGTAGACCTTAAAACCAAATCTTTATTGTCTCATTTGAAGGAATGGGAGGCTTCAAATCAGAAATGTGGATGGTGGAGACAGAGTGGAAAATTTTGCAAATGACAACAAATAGTAAAGCTGTCAGGCATACTAGAAACAATACAGAACCACCCTGATAGTGAGTCAGTCCACTTTGATTACAGCTTCAACATGCTGCAGATTTCTTTATGCTAGATGTTCTTCGTTGTCCGTAGGAATATAGGGCCCTAGGTGTATACACTATCAACCTGCGTCTTGTGGGATAGGAGCACATTGACGATTAGCCCTGGATTGATGTTACTTTATAGTCCTCGGACATCATGGGATATAACATGTTAGAGGCCATTTGTGCTTCTTTGGGATGGACAGGGTAGACACAATTCACTCTTGTGGAAAATACCATTCTCTGTTATTTTTTAAGGGCAGTGTAGAATACAAATACAATAAGTAATATATGGTATTTTCTTTCATGTCCATTCAAAATTTAAGCTTTGCCAAGATTCTCTAGAAGCCCTTGTAGTCTGTGAGATTGTTTGACCCAGCTCTGCAAATGAAAGGGCTGTGGCTCTGGTCAATATGAATTAAAGCAGTTAATCGCATACAGCACCCAGGCTCCCATGTGAAACCCTGCAACCTTCAGGCAGCCTCTGTGCTGTTTCTCGCTCAAAGAGGGGTGTCTTATTGACATGGGTGCTAACGTGGCCATTCCACCATAGGAAAAATCAATTGATCTGTTTTCATCAGGTCTCTCCATTTGCCTGCTGTGCTGATTAAACCTTTCTTACGATATCAAGGTATTGAAACATCCCTTCAATGGTTTTGGATTTAATGTTGGGTTTGAAAGACTTGTATCCTTTCTTTATGGCACTGTATTGGATTCTGTGACGAAGCACAGGAGTTTGGAATGATGAAAGTAGATCAGTGTACTGGAAAGTGCGCATCATCACTTTAGAGACAAGCAGAGCCACATGAAGCACAGAGAGGGCAGAGAAATCTACAGCACCTGTAGAGAGCTGTTTTCTCTACGTATCGTGTAACAGCAAGTAAGGCCAGACAGAAAGCATTCTTCACCAGTTTTGTTGACCAGTTATGTCTGTACCAGTATTCCGTTCAAGGTGAGACCCCTTAGTCTTCGGGTTAAGGGGATCACAGTTATATCGCAAAACTCAAGCTGAACAGTATTCACTGGGCTAAACTCCAGCATCATAAAGATTTAGAAATGCTCTAAGAAAATGAGGAAAGAGAAGTGAAGGTCAAGGAATAAGTCATGTAATAACATTGGATTGGTCTTGCCTGAGCCAGGGAAAGCTTCTCAAAAATAGTAAAAATTCCATTTATGTAAATGGGACCTTCTAGTCCTGTTATCATAAGGAAGGATCTGTGACATTTCAGAATGAATATTACAGAGAGATTTTATTCTCAATAGTTCCAGATTTCTATCTGTTCTGCCTCACAGCTCTGAGGTATCGGCTCTGACCCAGGGATTGAAGCGGTTCCCCTTGGAGATTTTCCCGGGGGATCCTGGATTTAGCCTTAAAGATGTACTGACCATTTGATTGGTTGCACTAAAATGTTCTATTTCATGTGATTTTTATTAACCCACCCCATCTAATTTAGCCCTGCCTCAGTGTTGACCTCACTGTAGTTGTGTTAAAGTTAAAATGAAGAAGGTGTTTCTGAGTTTCCTCTAATACTGTCATAAAGTAACTCAAGTAAACGTCAATGCATATGATCATTTTACACTGGGTCATATAGACAGCGGCATGCATTTTGTTGGCAAAAATGACAGGCAGTTAATTTGAATAAGCAGGCAAACGATTTGATTACATAATTTGAATACATAATGTCCTATTGGTTGTATTGACACCAACATAAATGACAGCTATTGTATGAAGTTTATTTTTTGGATAAATATTTATCTTTTGCCTTTATTTATAAATGTTGTTTTGGCTCAATTGACAATAATTTACAAAATCAGGATTTATTATACAAATTGGGTCTTACTTTGTTTTATTTAAATTAAACTTTTAAAATTTTATTATGATTTATATATGCATATTTATATTAATACTGTACATTAATGTCATCCAAACATTTTCTGAAGTATGCCAGTGACACAGCATCAATGCCAAACCAGACACCCCTCTGTGCATTGGTGTCTCCTATTCTGAGTTGTAAACACTTTGTTAATTTCCATTTCCATCAGAAAACCATTGCCCTTGAGGTAGTTGACTTTACTTTGTCGATACCTGAGTGCTTTCAGTTCCCTTTTTTAATCTCCAAGGCAGCAGTGTTCTTTTTTTAGTGTGGTTGCTAAGACTGCACTCCCTAGATTTACTGCATTGTGTACTTTTTTACTTTGCTTTACCTTGAACCTGTGTATTTCAGTATGTATATGCTTTCTGTCAGTTGGGATAAATAGGACAATCAGAAATCAACATGAACTCTTTTTAGTTTGTTGCAACACTTCGTACTGTATATTTGCACTTTTCCCTTATCAGCATGATTTCATGACTGGTATTGTTATGTATTTTCACAAGCAGAGACGGACTTGCGGATTGAATAGTTTTATTTAATGTTGCGTGCACACCATACATTTAGGCATGTTCTTTCCCTGACCAACTACAGAAACCCAGTGTGTCTAAAATAGCCTTTTAAATGTACTACAGGCATCATATGACAAGATTCAATCAAAAAGCCGACACCAGTATTGGGTTCCCGATGGAAAAGGATTTTGTTTCTGACCAGTCTGCTTGTTTCAGAAGCCTGCAGTAAAGGTTGTTGTAGCAGTGTGATGGTACAGCAGGTTCAAACAAGGCAGCACTTGTCTGGAATACATTACCCAGAAAGCAGTGTGTGTGTGTGGGGGGGGGGATAGGCCGCTGGCCTCAGTCACCTGACCAGTTGCTAAAAGACTATTGGTCAGAGGAGAATTTAAAAAGCCCAGAAATGGAGGCTTTTGGGGCCTTTTACCTTCTGCCATCTGCCAACAGAAAGTAGACCCTCTGTTTTGCAAGTTGGATCAGGGGAGTAACTAAAGGAAGCCATGGACTGACTGAGGAAAGTTATGTGAGTTTTTGGGTTGTGTATCTTTTTTAAAGTTTTGTGAAGACGCTCAAACAGAGACTCAGGTAGTTTTGCAAAGAGTCCCAGAGAGAGACTGGAGTAATTGTAAAAAATCTGAGGGAGACCACTTTGGGGAACTGGTAAGCAGCTTAGCTTCCCAGCTTTGATAGTGAGGGACTTGGAAGAAGTCTAGTTAGTGGCTCAAAAGGAGCTACAGTAGGCTTTTCTTGCATGTGATTTGGTTTTCGTTCAATACTTTAAATTTTATTGCCATAACAACTGGTTGCATGGAATTTGGTGAGCTCACACAATTAAAGTAATAAAATACAAATACACAATGTTGGAGGCTGTTTCGATTTTCCTGCACTGTAAAAAAAGAGCACTGGTTTATGCCTTATGGCTGCCATTGTGGCTCTGGTTTCCTGGTCCTGCCTATTTTAAAGATGCTTCTGTAGCACACAAGCTGGTGTGGGATGCAGATGAGGTTAGTGTACTGTGTGCAGTACGGTTGTTGCCTGTACCCTGAGTGACCACTTTTACAGGGTTCCCCGACCGACAGGCCAAGACCAGGGTCCTGTCGTCAGCAGTGTGTTTTGTTGCATGTGCACATGCTCTCCTAGGTGAGATCGTAGAGCGGATGCTTCCCATGAGACTAGCAATTGTTAAAATGTTTGCCAAATGACAACTGTACCAGTGGAGCGCACATGGTAATGTTGAGCCCATGTGAAAGCCTTTAGGGGAGTTGAAATGAAATGCCAAGATCATTTACCCAGCTAAAAAAGCCACCAGCATTCCAATATGACATCTCTCCAGAGATGAAATTCCTGTCAAAGCACAGTGAGAAATGAAACCTGTTCCCTCCAGACCCAAGGAGAGATTGAAAGTAATTGGCACCCTTTTGTGGTCAGTGAGCTCTGAGATGAGTTTTGTGGAATTCATCACCACATCACTCCATATGACAAAAGACAGAGCGGGGAGTCTTAATGAGACCCCTGCAGTCTCATCAGAGGACCACAGAGCAGCGAGCATTGCTCCTAATAGGGGAGGGTAACTTCATTTTCCTAAGCGTTTTTTAGAGTTTCATTTTCAAAAGCGATCATCAAGACCGTCTTTCCGGGATGCCTGCTTCTGCCTCCGACACAACAGCGTCTTTCAGTGTCTGAGGGAGCCTGTCGGTCTCAGGGGCAAATTACAGTGTCTCCGCCGAGAGAGGGGCCTGCCGCGCTCATGTCCTACTGCTGTTTTCAACTGCTAGCGAGGAAAACAAAAATGAGTGAATTATATAGTGCCTACGATAATGATCATCGGGCACCTTCAATTAAAGTGCCAGTATTTAAGACCAAAATAACTTCTAATTTGCCTTTTAGCTCCCTGTGCAAGTTTTGGTTACTCTCTCTTGCAGAGGTTGATATTTAATTGGTTAAAAATGTATCTTTATCAGAATTTCACTGTTTAAACAAGTACTCTGTTGTCATTATCAATATTATATCGCAACCAATGCAGAGACATGTGTAGGAGTGATAAGCTGCCAGGGTCTGGTGTGAGTATGAAGTCGAACTGCTGAGATTCAGACATATTGCAACTTATTGAGAAGAGTGTTAGGGAGCCCATACAGCAAAGAGCTGCAGAAATCAGGCCTTGATGTCATAAACACATCAATCAAGCAGTCAGCATCAGACAATTAATAGAAATGTATCTAAGAGGGGGAAAAAATCTGTCTTAATCAAATATTTCACATGGGGCTCAAAAAACAGGAGAGGGTTGAGTTTGACTCCTAGGTTCCTGACTATGGCTCACACATGAATGAAGTCATCCGTTCCTGTGAAACTCTCAAGCTTTTTCAGCTGACATTTACTGCCCACCAAGACAAATTCCTGTTTTGTCATGGCTTAGCTTCAAAGAGTCTGATGTCAACCAGAGCTTGATGTTGCACAGGCAAGAGACAAGCGACGGAGGTGGGTGATTGTGAGGGAGGGGAGAGGTTTTAACATAAATCTGAGTATCAGCTGCATAACAGTGAAACTGAAGATCACACGTCCTGAGAGCATTAAGCCCTGGACTCTTTGAAGTAAGATGTTGAGAAATATTTTTATGCCTTCCACTTTCTTTTATTCCATGCATTTTCAGAAGTTCTGGTGGAGCAATATTGTGCTGTCCTCGAGATGGGTGTATGTGCAATTCCTAGTCTAAGCACTAGATGGCAGTCTGTCCCCAGTGCAACAGGCACCCTGATCCTCGCGTTCATCTGAACGGAGGAGCTACGGTATGTGTCCTACAGCAGGTTATAAAGATGACATTTCCTAGTATATTTGTTATAATACGTGTGGCACTTTTCATTCCACTTCTAGTTAGATTTACACTGTTTTATACATTATCCTCAAAAAATGATTTCACTGATGTGTTCTGTGACATTGTCACAGGACTCTGACATGTGCTGCTTTAATCCCGTGGTAGACTTGGTTCCTATGCAGCCAGTTTTTAAGGTGATGCAGCTTGCAGACACAATGAAAATGAGAGCGGAATTTGTCTGAATGGAGATGGGTTGTCATACCAGCCACAAGACCTCACAGTCAAAGATTACTTTCAATAGTGGGTTCACACTAATTCTAATGCAGCTGGAAACAGCGGTTTGAGCTGCAGATCATCAGATTTTGATGGACCATGGCTGGTCCTTGTCAGTACTGCCTGGGTGATGGGAGATCTCTGATTTTGTAGCTATACATTGCCATGATTTTCCTCTATTATTGGATATTTGTCACACTGGATGTTTTCAGATCTTTAGGCAAAATCTAATATTAGATAAAGCGAACCTGAGTGAACAAATACTACTTTTTTATTATGATTATTTCATTTATTAAATAAAGTTATCCGACACCCATATCCCCTGTGTGAAAAAGTAATTACACTTAATAACTGGTTGCGCCAACTTTACCTGCAATGACTGCAACCAAATGCTTCCTATAATTCAATACCGGTCTTTCACATCGCTGTGGAGGAATTTTAGCCCTCTAAAACTGCTTTTTTTCAAAAACATTGGTAGGTCTTCGAGCGTGAACTGCTTGTTTCAGGTCCTGCCACAGCATCTCTATTGGGTTTAGGTCAGGACTTTGACTAGGCCGCTCCAAAACTTTCATTTTGCTTCTTTTCAGCCATTCTGATGTGGACTTGCTTTTGTGTTTTGGATCACTGTCTTGCTGCATGACCCAACAACACTTCAGCTTCAGGATGACTGGATATTCTGTCAGACATTTCTGATACTGAGCATACTTCATGGTTCCTTCAATTATGGCAAGTCGCCCAGGTCCTGAGGCAGCAAAGCACCCCGACACCATCACACTACCACCACCATGTCTGACTGTGGGTATGATGTTCTTACTGTGGAATGACGTGTTTGCTTTACACTAGACATAATGGGACCCATGTCATCCAAAAAGTTCCACTTTTGACTCATCTGTTCATGGAACATTCTCCCAAAAGGCATGGGGATCATCCAGGTGCTTTTTGGCAAATGAGAGACAACCATTTATGTCCTTTCACTTTCTCTGAGGCTTGGGCACTCCTATGGTTTTTAATCATTCCAAATTGAGCTCCATAATGCAATAACACAAACAAAAGGAAAGGTATAGTTGTATTACTAAATCAATGTACTGGGTAGTGTTAGTTTTATGATGCAGTGCTGGGTAGGCCTTTAGGCTAGACTACATGATGCCAATCTTCAGTTGTGTACAAACAACCCAATAAGTAACCTCTGCAAACCTTTTTTGCTGCCGCTGATACAGAACATACTATAAGAACAGAAAAAGGTGACAGCTGAGAGGAGGCCATTCTGCCCATTTAGTCTATAGTTAGCAATTAACTAAGTTAACAGATAATTGATCCAAGGATCTCATCCAGCCATTTCCTGAAAAAAAGCCAGGGCTTGGGCATCAACAACATGGCTAGATATTTTGTTCCAGGCTCCCACAGCCCTTTGGGTTAATGGTGTGACTCCTGTCCTCGGTCTGCACGTCCACACAGGTTCCACTTGCGTCCTCTGATTGCTGTTGCACTGTTCACTCTGAAGACTTTGTCTGGCTTGACCAAGCCAGTTGCTTTCAGGATTTCGAATACTTTTATCAGATCCTCTCACGTTCTTCTCTGTTCTATACAGAGGAAATTGCCAGACAGTGCCGGTACATCTATCTGTCTGACAGAAGTAACAAGGCATAAGTGACTTAACAAGTGACTTAAAAAATTTCAGGCCTTTATAAAGAAAGAATAATGAACTGTGAAGCATGCAGTGCTGTTCCTCCTTACAGAGAACTGGCTGCAGGAGGCAGGGAGTTAACGGGTAGAGATTTGCCAGGCATTCATTTGTACAACATGGTCGAGAGAGCAGTTGTGTGGATATCGAGCACTAGTGTGGGCCTAGCGTTCCCATAGCAGCCTGGCATTTTGCATTGACCTTGGCAGGCCTGACTAATGGATGTAGAGGACAGCCTAAACAGCTTTCTCATTCTGCTGCTCCTCCACATTATCAGCACAAGCGCTGCAACCAGATGCTCGTGGCAGTTCATTTCATCTCCATTAGGGGAGTGGTCTCCACATTAGGGAGGCTAGGCTCTGTGTCACTTTGT
The DNA here is from genome assembly GCF_059453375.1 of Lepisosteus platostomus. Taxonomy (NCBI): domain Eukaryota; kingdom Metazoa; phylum Chordata; class Actinopteri; order Semionotiformes; family Lepisosteidae; genus Lepisosteus; species Lepisosteus platostomus. The sequence continues at coordinate 2,036,575 of NC_142638.1, forward strand.
GTGTGCTGAAGATGTTACATCTTTGAAACTGGAAATGAGAATTTCAGAGTCCTTCATCAACCCTTAGACGAGGCCGTTTCATATTTAACAGCTCTCTTCTTTCATTGCCGCAAAATGGTTTGAGATGCGTCTGGCTGTTTCACGCTGTGCTTCCAATAATAGCAGTTTAGAAAGTGACAGTGGGGATGAATTTCTGACTGATGCTCTCTGTACTCGTTTTGACGTGAAGTCATCTACTGTAGGTAAAGATACTGGATTTGTTGGAGGCTTCTTTTTATTTCACTTAAAACACAGGCCCTTGAAATAGAAAAGGAGTGTAAATAGCATCTGCCCGTGTCTGAGCAGTCACTCCTGAAGACAGTTTTTCAGATGACAGACAAGATCAATTTACAGGTGCATGGGTGCCTTATAATCATCCTAGACACAGAGTGCAGGAAGTAGGAAAAGTGTGTGAAGAAAACACTTATGTTAATCACAAGCCATGAGTGAAACATTTTTCACCACCATTTTTCAGCATTTCCCCCCTTTTTACCTTAACAATACTTCTAAGAGTACACATCAGTATACATTAATACCCCCACAATTGTAAGGTTATCAAGAAATGGAGGCCATGCTTGAGTCACTTCAAGAGCACTCGTTGAAGAAGTGACTCCTCATTTCTCCAAGTATCCCAGAGGATCAGCTCTGGCTGTGCTTTTCTGGGGTTCTGCCTGGTTTCGCAGCAGCATACTGTGGTTACGCCTGTGCAACGTGGCTCTTCAAGAGGCTGATTTCTGTACATGATCATTGTCTTTCGTGATTTACGTGAGCATGGTGATCACCTGTGATTAAACAGCACATTAAAAAAAGGCAAACAAACTAACAAACAAACACTCTGACAACGAGAGGAAGTCATTCCTCCCAAATAGCTTGTTTGGTTGCTAGTGGCTAATTGATCCAAGGATCTATTCCAACCATTTCTTGAAAGAAACATGTATCCCAAGCCACAGCTGCACACAGTAATACTGTAAGTACCGTGATGCATGTAGTCACCCGCTTCTTGAAGGAATTAGCATTTCTACTGATAATAAGAAAAGGTTTCTTCTGGATTGTAAAACATGTTATTGGAGACCTTCTTTACGTAATCAGCAACATATACTAACAATTAAACTGTGCATTTGGTGTTTACAGTACAATAATGGATATTATTTATCTTGTTAGGAACCAATGTCACATCCACTGAAATCGAAAATGAAAGGCTTGTTCTCATTGCTACATTTCTGATGGCTGGAATGCACTGTACTTTTCCCATTCTTAGTGCTGGATATCCAAAATGAAAGAATGCGTGGGAGATCTCATTTCACAGTTATCATGTCTTTAACAGGTATGAAGGAATACAGTCCCTGATAGTACGAAAACCTGTGTGAGCTTCAGTGTTGTCATCATCCAATCCTATACTGCTTCTAGTGATTTGTCTAATATTTTCCTTCAGGGACATTTCCCCACCAGTCACTGAATCACACACTGGAGAAGCAGTGACAAAAATAATGAACCATGCGAAGTCGTGACTAACTCTCTGAAGGCTTTTATAAGGTACCGGCAGAAGGTACATCTTAGAATGTAGTGTGTGTGCTGACACATACAGTCTAGGCACAAAAGGAGGTGAGGTGTGAACAATGGGATTAAATAATAAAAGAAATGAAGGGTCAGGGCTTTGTGACAAGCTGGACATTACTGGAGCCACAGTGGTGGTGTATCAGTGCAGCCACTCGCTCAGTCTGTATTTCCAGTCCGACTCTGTAGATCTAGATGAGGCAGTCTGTGAAGCTTTGACCTTCAGACTAATCGTTAAGACTGATCTTTACATAAGAGCGTGAACTGGTCAGGGCTGAAAAACAGGAGGCCGCTCCATCCTACAGCACATTTATATTTAGAGCACGGCATTATTTTATGTAGTAATTGCTGCTTTTAACCATAAATCTGTCAGTGCCAACTAATTAATATCCAAATCCAAAAATACTGTACAGGTCCACATTGTATATGCTATTAAATTACTGTATTTTCTACATCTTATGTATGATAACATTCATATTCAGAATGACCCTTTATATAACTGTGTGAGATTACATTTGTGAAAGCAAAATGTTTTAATGAAACCAGAAGGGACTCTGAGTCCTGATTGTCACATACGCATTGTTACCAGAGAGAGCTTCAGAAGCCCTCCAGCTTTTTCAGGAATGTGTCAAGGGATTCTGCTCTATTGTTACACAATAAAATGCCGGCCTTGATTGGATTAACAAAGGCAGGAGCGGATGTAATACTGATAATAATAATTAGAAGAGACTGTTTTTTTATTTTCTCAAAGATGTACAAAGAGGGATGCAGATTATGCAAACAGTAATCAATTACAGACAATAGGTTCTTGATTTTAAGATCCTGTTGAAAGAACATTAAACAACGAAGTTGGATGATGTACTGAACTTGATAGAGCTCTGCTGGCTGCTGTCTGAGACATTGCATCTGAAATACTTTTGTTCACACTTTATACTGCTCATCCTTATCAAATTCACATTTGAAAGTACATTATTGTTAATTGCTAATTACCAAATTTAATATAATCCTTTTTATTCATGGCACAGTATTTAGGACTGCTGTCTCACCGTGCTGGGGCCCTGGGTTCAATTCTGGACATGGGTTGATATCTGTGTGGTGTTTGTGTGGGTTTTGTCCCACTGTCCACAAACATACTAGCAGTTTAAATGGCTTCTAGGAACAATGGTCCTGGTGTGAGTATGATACCTGTTACTTGCATTTTCTCCTTGAATAGGATCTTTCAACCCTTTATATCTGCACATGTTGAATTTTCACAAAACTCTGCTGCTATATTCAAATTAATAATACTTTCCTCATAGTAGAAGTATGGTGTTTGATTAGTGTATTGTTTGCAGGTCTACCTTGAACATATTAACAGGGTGACATCCAGCATTGAAGATCTAAATTATAATTGTTAAATTAGTCCAGTCATATGGTTACCACCTATATGAGTCATAAATGCAGCATTGTATTATTTAATTTTTCAAAAAAGACAGAAATAAAAAGTTTAGTCAAAACTGAAGTAATTAACTTATTTAAGTGTTTAGATGTTAAAAAGCATAATTGAATAAGTGAAAGGTTCTGTGACTGTGCTTGGTATAGTCATTGAATAGCAGCACATTGCTAACTGTGTGGTGCTGTACATGTTGTGGAAATTGACTAGCCAGGGTTTAGGGGCAGGGCTCACTTTATTTTTATTAAAGGATTTAGGGTAGTGGAGATTCCAAACAATGTTGTCTATGTATTATATGGAAACTTAAAGATCAACTGCACTTTGACACTCACCTCCAATGAAACTTATTTGGACTAAGTGTGTTCTCTAAGGAGTATGGGACACCAGCAGCCTCTTTTCAAAATACCCTAGAGCTTTGTGACTGTGATAAAAGCTTGTAGTTTTCAAAATCATTCCAATTTAATCTGAGTGAAGCACTGCAATTCCGGGAATGACTAAGGAAGAGCAGCTTTCAAGGGAAGTGGAATTTAAGCAGAGATAAAAAACAGCCTTTGCAGACTCCATACAGATTAGTGAGGGCAACGATAAGGTATTGTCACCCAGGAAAGCTGAGACTCTGCACCTGAGAGCCCATCACAGGCAACCTGGACTGTGCTGGTTTGCAACACCTGTGGGGATGCCTGCTGGGTCACAGCTGGACAGTAGCAAGTGAATCATCATAGCTTTAATACCCAGACTGCAGGACTTGTCACTGTGCTCTGGGCAGCACCTCTCATTGAAAAGCTTCTATGGAACCATGTGGGTCAGTTTTCCAGTCTGATCCTGATCTCTCATTATCAGAGTAGTGGGAAAGCCACTTTCTGCTCTGACTTTTTGAATCATTTTTCAAGGGATTTTGAGCTAGAGCTCTTATATAGGGTTTTTCAAACATATTTTGCATTCAATTGCCTTAGATGGAGTGTGTAGCCAAACAACATACTATATGACCTTACAGATAAAATGTCTGAAATGGGAGAGGATACTACTGTATGAAGTGGGAGTCCAACTGGAATTCCTGGTTCTAGAAAAGCATTATGTTTTCTCATTTTCCTTCCATCTTATCTGAGAATAACTTAATAGGACCAATTATTTTGCTCAGTTTAGTACAAGTTATCATGTTTTCCGGTCTCTGGTCACTGACTATTTAAAGCTCTGTTTCAAACGTGCAGTGCAGCTCTGTCTGCTGTACCTTTTCATCGATAGTTTTATTTAAGGGTTGTCTGTGATGTCTATAATTTTTCTGTGCTTTCTTTTTTATCTCTTGGCTACAGTGTATCCTCTAATTGGCTTTGTTGATTATCTCTACAATTATGCACTTACCTTACCCTCTCTGTCAATGTCATTGCTTGGGAGAGGGATGTTTCAGATTTTCATCAGACATCATAGGTGACACTATAAGGAAAGAAGCAAATTCAGACAAGGCAAATCAGAAATAAATGAGAGATATGATTATAAATATTGGAATAAAATCTACACAAGATCATGACTCTCTTGTCTTGACAAAGTCCCCAAGCCTTCACTTTCTTAATTAATATAATTAATATAATTATTTTATTAACTGGAACAATTTAACCTACATCCAGACAAAAGAAAGTTTTTTCAGCTACTCCATGTTGAATCAGGTGTGGCTTTTTAATAGAACAGTATAGAAGGCCATTAAAACGTAAATGATATCCAGTTGATCTGATAATCACTTTGGTTAAATTAAAACACTAAAAGCAAGGTCATTATCCCAATATATACCACAACCAGCAAGCTTTTACACATGATCTGATATATATTTAAAACTTTGGTAACTACTGTATGTAGGGTGCATTTGGCATGCTTGTGTTGCAAGTGTAATACTGTCTCAGAGTGTGTGTATGTGTATGTTTCATACTGCTGGTGTGAAATGTCTATGCTTTTCAGGAGGGGAGGGGATGGGGGGCGGTCTCTCCTAGTTTGATCTCTCTGCCTCTGTCACTGCTCTCTGTCTCTCTCTCTCATACATCCAAGCCCACCATGAGCTTCAAACAGAAACTCAAGCCTGTAAGTATCCTTACCTCCCTCTTCCTCATCCTCATCTTGGTCCCTGGTTTTCTAAAGATGCTGTAACATTGGAAGCACTGTCTCAGAGGCACTTTTTGCTGTGGTTGCTGTTATAGGGGAATTGTTGTGTGCCATTACAGTTTTGCAACTTCTCAGAACTGCTTAAATCTGGTTATTTTCTCAAACTTGTTTTAAATTTAGAAAGAATATTTTTTACTACAGTTTAAGGGAGAATGAGCCTAGTCGATCTGTTTGTCAGTGGCAGGAATATTTTGAATTTAGGTGGTAGCTACTGTGGACTATTTTGAATGCTTGCTAAACTATACTAATTGAATGAATATAAATATTATTTTGAAGGTTATATATGTAGATTTATTAATTCACTTCATATTTGTTGTCTAAATACGTCTAACAAATATGACATTAAAGTAGATCGAAAACCTAAAATTAATTTTAATTGGGGTCAAATGTAATTTTCGTCAGTGGCTATCTTATTAAATGAAGATTGATGTATCAATAAAGGACTGTCCATAGTGAGAAAAAAATCTTATTTTAGAACGAAAATATTTTGATATCCCTTGGATGCATGTTTTGAAACTGCTCATTAATAGTAGTTAATGAGTTTTATAAATTAAGCGAGCCTTAATGAAGTGTGGATACGGTGATCATGCTCATTTATAAACCTCGGTGTCGGTATTTATAGCTCATTAATTAATATATCCAGCCTTTAACTTAATAAGCTCTCTAGCTTGCAGGATTCTCAGTCAAGGTGTCCATCTTTTAAAGCAATCAGAGCTTCGTATTGATTTGCAAGACTCCAGGCACCAAAATGGATGTTCTCTTCATATAAGAAGACCTGCGGTGATGTTTTTTCATCTGTTGTTTTGTCACAATCTGTTCATCCCTGGCATCTTTTGGCTGCCGTCCATCAAAAATGTAACCGATGGCACGTTGTGCATTGCACTATTGAAACAACACTGGAGTCATGTCTTTTCACTTTCTCTTGAGGCGCTTTGATTTTTTTCCGACTCACACCCATGAAAAAGAAAGCCCCAGTCTCTCCTGGCCGTCCAGCAGTTCACCAGGAAATCAGACGTCTCATTTATGAGCTGCTTTGTTACCTTGGGAACAATCAGTCTTACAAAGCTCAGGGGAAAGACTTTGAAGAGCACATTTTGTCCAGGAAGGATGAACACCCAAAGCAGCTTCTGTGCAAATGGTTAATGGTAGCTGATGGCACGGTCTTCAAAAACGTGACTTGTGGCTTGGGACTATACTATGTGAGTCACTGAGTGGCATTTTAAGCTTGGGAAATTCTATGAAAAGTAATAGGAACTTTGCACAAGGGAAATGTTCAGTAACTAAATCTTTGTATATTTTGATTTCTAACCCAAGGGTCGCCTGTTTTAGTAACAGGGAAAAAAATAAATCTGTTTAAGGAATTCAGTGAAAGCTGTTGAAAATAAGTCCTTTTATTGGATGACCAGATCATGAATGCCGTTTAATGATCTACAGTAACCTGTGGTTTAGACAAATTAATAGAAAGTCACTATTGAGGACAGTTTGTATATTTAGTTTTCTAGTTTCAAAAACAAATCAGTTTTGAGAACTATAAACTATTTTTTCTTATCTGGAAGTCTCAGAAGTATAATATTTATTGCTATAATATTCATTGTAGTTTTTTTTTAAATAAACCTTTCTGTACCTGATTTTTAATTTTGTGATCAAGAAGTACATTCAAGGTTTTGGTTACTGTTGGACTACATTTTCTCACCTCCAGGTTCTTTAAAAGGACTGCCACCTCTCCAGTCATTGGCAGAGTAGACTGATCATGTGATATGACAGGTAAATGCTAGAGCCCTATAAAAGCCGAAATGTGGCTGTTTGCAAGGGTAGTCTGTTAGGAAGTGGGCATGAAAGCAGACCTCTCTCTAAGTTTAGTCATTAGCTCTGCCTGGGTATTGTTATAGTGGTGACCAGCTCAGGAAATCACAAAGCTAATTTGGCAATCGGAGTACCACCACCTGCTATGAAGAAGACCTTCTGATAGAAAGAGTCAGAACAGAGTCATCGGCGACCCAGCTGACAGATTCCTTCAGCCTGTGAAAAACCTGCTGCTGAAGGTGTTGAGATGTTCCAGAGAGCCGAGATGGAGGCTTTGATTATGCTGCCGGTCAGTACGCTATTGTCACTTTGGGCTGTTTCACGTGTCGTCGACCAGCGATTTTCAAAGGAAGAGATTAATTGAGTTCTGTTGTAGGAGGTCAGTGAAGTAATGCCTTTGTCACTGTGTTCTCCAGGAAAAGAGGAATTAAGCTTGAACTGAGAAAGTATGTTAAATAGGAAATGCAAGCTGCTACTACGTATTGTTAGCAGGAACAGTGGCAGGATTAGTACTAATGTCACTAACAGCTGCAACAGTAGTAACAGTGCTCTCAATGAAGAAGTACTAAGAAGTACTAGTGGCAGTATTAATGGTAGTATCAGTACTGTCAGTCATAGTAGGAGCAGCAGTAGCAAGTAGTAGCTATAACAGCTGTTGTAGCAGCACCAGTAAGTAGCACCAGTAGAATCGGTGCTTTCTGTAGTAATATTAAAAAAGCCTTGAGTACAGAGCTGCATCAGTGTTTGAGCACTAATGCCAAATTGAAAAGTAAAGAGAAATCAGATCCAACATATCTTCTCTACCGCAGAGCCTCTTTGGGTGTATGCAAAGACAGCACCACTGCCAAAACATTGAATTTTTCTTTTATTTTTTGGGGGGGGTTTTCTTTTTTTGACTTACCCTCTATTTTCTGTCATAGTCAGAGGGTGTGACTTTGGGGTGACAACAATCATAATTGTAACAATGCACGTCTCTGTGCTGCAATCACAGAATATTCCAAGAACTTGACAATGCATTTTGTTCTGATACAGACTGACATCAATAAAATCTTTCAGCACCAAAATCAGAACAGGTCCTGGATAAAACAAACAGAGGTACTGTACCTGTATATACAATATATTTAAAGAAACTAATTTTACATTTCAGTGTCAACATAATTTTGAAGTCATTTTGGAGTCAGTGCAGCTGTAACTGCCTTGTAAGAAGCTTTCATTTATTTTTCTCTGTTTGAATGACAGTAGCTCTGCTGGAGGAGTTCTTTAATCACAATGTGCGATGGCTCTTTCTGTGCCATTAGTAACACTCAGGCACTCAGTACTCTGTCTCTGCTAATTAAGGCTGATTGATTGTTTAGTATCAGAGTGATGGATGTTTCAGAAAAAATGCTGCCAGTTATTTTTTTCGTGCAAATTTACAATTAAAGTTTCTTTTAAGGAAGTTTTTTTAAGGAACTTTTGTTTTAATGGATTTTTCATACAACATATCCATTCATTTTTGTTTTTCTTGTACATGCAAATGAGCAACTTGTTTTTGCTTTTTCAGAAACAGTAACAGCATTTGGTTCAGTGAGAACGAGCTGTTTGAAGTCTACTGTAGATCCTGGTGTTACAAGACCAGTGAAGAGCATTCTGGTATTTTGCCAAAAAGGGCAAACTTAATGGGCCAGATTCAGAGCTCTGTCATAGACAGCAGAGGAACATTTCTGCACAACTGAGGACCACTTAACTGGATGAGTAGTGCTGATTTGTAGTATATCGATTGAAAGATTTGAACTACCACTGCATGACTAGATACTCCGGAGGCCTGCAAGAAGTGAAAATGTCCTACATGAACTAGGGAGTCAGTCTTTAAGAAATCATCCTTTTTGTTCCTTCTCACATGGAGGATGTACAGTAGCTGATAAGAATCTCAAGAGGATTTTACCTGCTGAATTCTTTGTTGGATTTCTGCATGTGCAGTAGGGTATATAATAACAGTGAGTGCTGAATTACTGTAGATGTACTGTACATTACAGTGTATATTTTATGCTATGTATATAATTTGCAGTAATGTCATAGAAGTGCTTAATGTAATCATTTAGAGAACTATGCTGCATAAGCACTATCTTCTCTGATGTAAATTGAAAACAACTTTTTGGCCATCCTTTCTTCAGGATTAAACACAAGATCGTGTGCAAGAGAGGTCAGCCTCTGAGGACTGCACATAATCTCCATTTACTTCTCTGGTCGTGTCTGTGAAGTAGTGAGTTTGACCTTCTGAGCTGAATAGCCATTCTGAGTGAGACAATAAAATCCTTTGTTAAGAGCTGGAGATTGACAATGGAAAGAAGTAAACGTGTATTCGACAGAAAGCATCACGATCCCCTGATGAGGGTAGCTCAAAATGCATTGTTTGACATGCGAGAGTCTATACTTGGTGGCAGTACCATAGGCAGCAATTATACGCGTGAGGCTTTTCTGTGTAAGTTGCGCCTGTTCTTCTTTGCGAATTTTCTCAAGTTCTGTCCAGTTTTGGGGGGATTTTCACCACTTGCCAGGGACTTAGGGATTGGCAGGGCCATTCAAGGACCTTACCTTTCTTCTTGTTGAACTGCACTTGTGTAGTTTTGGACCATTGTCCGGCTCAAAGGGGATTTGTTTCATTCCAGTTGTAGGTCTTTTGCAGACTAAATGTTTTATAACCTTATAACCTAATCTTTGCAACTTTATCCCAAAGTCATTTGGAAAGTTCCTTGCTTTCCATCATCAAATCTTTGCTTGAAATTTACTACTTGTCAGAAGGACCTCACAGAGACGGGTATATTTATTCAAATTCATGGCAGAGGACATTCAATGAATTGTGTGACTTGTGTGTCAAAGTAATTGTGTGTACCTGTGGTAATTTAGGTTTACCATAGAGAAGGTGGTGATACTTACACAAGCAACTTATTTTTTACATTTCTTTGCAATGTTTTCTAATATTTAACCTTTCACCCATGAAAGCATTCAAGTCTTGATTAAAGATATTCACTTGTGCGTACTGTACAGTACCTAATTCAGGAAAATGTAATGTCATTCGAAGGGAATGCTTTTGCAAGGTACTTAACTCTGTAACCAATATTTAGGGCAGGGTTGCCAAAATGTTGAAATGATATCTTTTCTAAACCATGTGCCGGTTGTTTTGCATTGTCGGTTTGTTTTAGAGAATGTACAGTAGCCCTCATGAAACACACCGAAGGAGAAATGTCAATCCTAACTTCAGTGCTCAAGTGGTTGTGCCTTTGGCTTTTTCTGTGTAACTTCACCACAGAGATGAAGAGTTTTGTGATACACACTTATTTATACTTTAGGCTGTGCTGAAAAGGCCAGAATGACTTTACCATACATATGAAAGAGAAAGGATCAATCTAATTTAAAAGCTAGTATACAGTTGCACTTATCCGTCAGACTGAAGAGCACAGTCTGATATCACCGTTTGTTGTCTTTCTTGTGTCCTTAGGGCATCAGTATTGTGGCATAATGCTATCTTATACATAGCGTTGTATAAAATAGCACAGTATAAATGCATAATGGTCAGTGGGGAGCAGTGGTCTCCAGTCTTAATCCTATTGAACCAAAGGGCCTTCTGTTAATTAAATAACTTTAAACCTGTAATTAACTAACTGTAACCTGCTCTCTTAGATGCTGTTTAATTATTTTGTTAGAGTTCTGTTTCAGTCAAATGTTCTTTTTAATTTAATTATCATACTAGATTCATGAGAAAGTAGTAAACTAGTCAGCTCCACAGATTATACTAAATGAGGAGAATCAGAAAATATGGAAGCTGTGAAGGAAATTCAAAACAATTTCTGAAACATTCAGGACTGGTTAAGCACCTGTCAGTTGAAATGTCATTAAGGTGTAATATACAGTAGACACTAGTTGAGTGTTTCATACAAGGAGAAGAAAAAGGGCATATGGGGAGACAGTGGGCTTAATGAGGCTGTCTATTAAAAAGGCAAGAAAGGAAACGGAACGTTTTGGCTGTAGAGCCTTCCTCAGGCATGAGCGAAGAAACGTTGTTTCCTTTCTTCTCTTTTCAACAGGAATAAACTGACGCAGCTACCCACTTGAACTATTAAAAAGGCATTGTTATTGGTTTTAATCTATCATTTTATCATGTAGAAAATACAGGGAAGCAATAAATAAAGCAAACTGAATGTCAGAATATATAGTATATTTATATAAATATATATTTAAAGTCTAGAATTTGCATCAAGTGATGTTATGTTAAAATTGTGCAATGCACTACCCAATGCAATCCAGAACTGTTTTCAAATACCAAGTGCACATTATTCTCATGCTCTAGGTATTCTAGAAAGAGTCTAGAGAAAAGCAACCAGATACATTCCTGGGCTTAACTACTCTGAGTAGCAAAAAATTGATTTTTATTATAGAGATCCTGCAATGAACACTGCAGCTGAGCAGGAATATGGAGTAGAAGCAAGTAGCAGTAGGATTCGAAAACATTAAAAAAATAACAAGCAATATGTTTAAATGCAGATAAACTACAAAAGTTAACCAAATAAACTGAGCTAAAAATATATCTGAACTTGAAATATGGTGTAAGGATACCTGTATATCAGTGGAAGAAATTTTGATTCAATTTTATCTACTTGCCTGTGCTGGCATTTTGAATGAAAGAAAAATCAATAAGCGTGATAATGGGCATTTCTGTCAGGTATGTCCTCACAGGTGCAAACAGACATCACTTACCCCATGTGAATACAGGAGGTGAGGCTATTGCATGTGCTATACATTAATTAATAAACTGACAAAGTGCTGCAGATCAGGCCAAGGTTAGTTGCATTCCAATTGAGCAGATACCTCCTTTGCGTCTAGGAAAAGCACTGTTCAGGAGGAGAATGAAATTAAAGATAATTCAGATGTAAGTAAAGATAGTTACAAGTCCAAGATGCAGGATGGTAATATATACAACCAGTTTGGAAATCATAAATGGGATTTAATAATAATAATAATAATACATACAGTATATAGTGCTTTTCTGGACACTCCACTCAGAGCGCTTTACAGGTAATGGGGACAGCTAATTTCCCTGTCCCTATACTGGGGCATTAGGACCCACCCAGACCACAGAGTGAGCACCACCTACTGGCCCCACTAACACCTCTTCCAACAGCAACCTCGGCTTTCCCAGGAGTCTCCCATCCAGGTACCGGCCAGGCTCACACCTGCTTAGTTTCAGTGAGTTATCAGTTGTGAGTTGAATCCCTGGACAGGATTTTTAAAGTGACTTTGTGACGGTGAGAACTGAATTTTTAAGCCTCTTCACAGAATCACAGAATTTTCTTCTATGTGACTAGAGAATTGTTACTCAGCGGACACCAGCTGCCAGTCTGTAGAACACTTATCTGTTTTCCTGTTAAGCCTTTAAACTGCCTTTCTATCTTTTTATGAGGATCCCAGGCTCTCTGGTGGAACCGGTGTGTATAGATGTTGAAAAGCAGGGTATCAAGATAGCCTCTTCACACAAATATCTGCTCCTACATTTGCATCAGCTTTGTAAGATGACCTGGATGTATAAAACTTTGGCATTAGGACTTTCACCCTGCGAGATGAATCCTGACAAATTGAAATCAAACTGAGGTCACAGGAAAACATTATCTTGCATCCTCAAAATCCCCATCCACCAGGATAGTTTCTGCTCTGAATGTAAAGGGCAGTGAGTCTCCACTGAGACCTGTGAACAGAGAGAGAGAATTGGGGATCCTGCTTCCACCAAAGTCTAAACGATTTCCAAAGAATCATTTCTGAATCATTTCCCTGATAAAAACAGGCGATTGCAATTTGAAGTGGGTAGATAAAAATATACATAACACTTAAAATTAAATCATTTTAACATGAAAATGTGAAATAGCAAATAGCTATTGCTCTAGTCCAGGAGAACTGTTTCAAATTTGTAATGCAAACTGAAATACTGACACAAAATCACTGCTTGATTGCCAGTTATGAACTAATATAAGTTACTGTACATTCTTTTCTTAACTGAAAACTAATAAAAATAATTTATATTTGTGATTTTTTTTGGAAAGACGTTAAAAAAGCTAAAATAGCTCAGCTGAGATTTAGAGATAGTTTCTTTGCAGGATTTAGGATTTGTTGTTTTTAACAATATGAGTTATGAGGACAGAGTGAAGTAACATAATCTTTTCATTAATTTTAAAATTAGATAAGAAATATTTTTTTAAAGAATAGATTAATATAGGCATTTTCTCTTGTAGTGCAGGTGCCCCAACACGTTGATAAAAATGCAGTTTTTAACCATATCTGTCATTTCAGTTTCTACTGATGATATTCCTGTAGGCTTTCTCCAGTGTAAAAATGAAAGCTGGAGATACAAGAGCTGTTCTGCAGACTGAATGGGAGGGCCTGAGGACACCCTGTGCCAGTTCTGGCCATGCCCCTAGTGTGATAGAAGGGAGAATAAGGAGTGCTGCTGAGCTGAAGTAATTGCTCACATCATTAACTTTTCTTATGAACTCATTTTGCTTGTGGGACAAAGTTATCGGATCCTTCAACTATCCATCCATGTTTTAAGTGCTTCCTCTAATACAGGCCTGTGGGGGAGCTGGAAGCAATGGGCACCAATTCAATTCCAAATACTTCATTCATCCCCAGGGGGGGCAATTTAAGGCAGGATTAACCCTTGACAGGGAAAACAAATACACTCATACACTCACACCAGGGCCAGTTTTCCCAGAAGGCAATTAGCCCACTAGTATTTTTTGGGGGTGTGGGAGGAAAACCGTGGCAACACGGGGAGAACAAACAAACTCCACACAGACAGCACCCCAGATCTGGAATCGTGCACAGGGCCCCAGCACCACTGCGCCAACATGGTGCCCCCATGAAATGTCAAGTTATGAGCTAAAACACATATGAATAAAAAAGTAGCTTGGGAAATCACAGAGATTTCTGCTAGTGGGTGATGTCAGATCATTATGACCATTGATCAGCCCCATATCTCTGGCTTCTCCATTGTGAGCGCGCATAGTGTGTCGGCAGATCCCATGTGTGCTCATTGCTTCACAAATACTGAGTGATTGAGACACCTACACTCAGGTCGTGTCTGAACTCCTGGCAGTGTTGCACATGTTGACAGTACCTTTGGCAGCACAGTAAGTTTCTGGGATTTGAGGTTTGTTAGAGCTTAGGGTCTTGGATGGTTTAATAAGTAAGACTCAGTTCTATATAAAGCTGAGACATTTTTTCTTCATACCATTTGTTGTACTGTCGCAAAAAAAAAAAACTTTCTTTTGAACATGTCCGGGACTACAATGTTCTGGGATTTACTTTGAACCCTGTGGTTCCAGTTTAATTGGGAAGATTATATGAGCACTGGAAAGATTCCAAATGATAGGAGCCCATTTGGCCCACTGGGTCTGATCATTCTCTTTTCTCATTCTGTTCAGTTCACCTGTGATGCACAGCGAGATATTATTAGAAAACCTGCTTCAGAAATGATTTGGTGTGTGAAATAAATCTAACATACAGTATGCAGCTAGCTGTTAATTGAAGCCAATACCAAACAGCTGATGTCAGTTATGTGCACACGCAATTAATTTCATTGCTGATATTGCTTTTTTCTACAATGAGCAGTCATGTGTGCCTTTCCCCAGCTGCACTGTATGCTAACTATTTCATTTGACTCCATTCTCGAAAGGCATTTGTTCTCCCATATTCAAATTGTTTTTAAAATTACTTCTCTTCAATATATTTACAAGAGTCACTGTTGGAGAACATTGTCATAAAGTACTCTTTATCCTATGAATGATTACTGTAGTTTATTTAGAAATGTTAATATTTTTATTTAGGTTTACCATGTTTAAAAAGTGTGTTTACTTTGCTAAAGTATCTTTCACTATCCCACTGTGCTTTCTTTTCATTATAGTATTTTTCTCATGATGGAATAGTTTGTGATGTGCATCACTGTGACCACTTTTTCGAAGGCAATGCTTTTATTTCTCCTGCAACAGGGCATCTCAACATGATGCCCAAATATTGTCAAAATGAAAATGTTTAATGATGTGTATATATACACTATATAATGTGAAATCTACTGCCCTGGAACTGTATTACAACAACAAGAAAACAAATGCACAGGATCTGATGAGATGAGAATACACAGTGAGAGGAGACAGTAGATGGGGGTACTGAATACAGTAGGAGCAGAGGAGTAAAGAACAGAACCAGGTAAGGAAAGGCTCTTCTAAAAAAGGTTTTGAGTCTGGATTTCAAGGAGTTTAGAGAGTTGACTCTTTCATATCCTTAGGGATAGAGTTCCAGAGCTTTGGGGCATAACAGGAGAAGGCCCTGTCACCACTAGAGTGTAGACAGGCTTGGGGTACAGATAGGAGACCACAATTAGAAGAGCAAAGCTTGCAAGGTAGGGAGTAGGACTATAGTAGATTAGAAAGATACTGAGGTTCCAAGCCATGCAGAGCCTTATAGGTAAGCCTGAGGATTTTGAAGTCGACACGAAACCTGACAGGATGCCGGTGCGGAGACTCCAGGAGAGGAGTGATTTGATCATTTGCACTAGACCTGGCTTCTCTTCGCACAGGTCCTGTCCCTGGGCGCAGACGTCCTCCCGGAGTACAAGCTCCAGGCACCTCGCATCCACAAGTGGACCATTCTGCACTACAGCCCATTCAAGGCTGTGTGGGACTGGCTCATCCTTCTGCTGGTCATCTACACGGCGGTCTTCACCCCCTACTCAGCCGCCTTCCTCCTCAACGAGCAAGAGGAGGAGCGCCGCCGGAGCTGCGGCTACATCTGCAACCCCCTCAACGTGGTGGACCTCATCGTGGACATCATGTTCATCATCGACATCCTCATCAACTTCCGCACCACCTACGTCAACCACAACGACGAGGTGGTGAGCCACCCGGGCCGCATAGCGGTGCACTACTTCAAGGGCTGGTTCCTCATCGACATCGTGGCCGCCATCCCCTTCGACCTGCTCATCTTCAGGTCCGGCTCCGACGAGGTACTCCGAGCATGGGTGGGGGAGCGGGGGGCGGGCGTCTGGTCATGGGGCGGGGTCCCCCAGGCACTTCCGGATTTAAAAGATGCCACAATACTTAAGTACACCATTCTGTTCTGCCTGCTTATTTCATTTCCCTTTCTTTGTTTTCTGTGCAGAGTGAATCTGTAGCCTCACTCAGGCTGATAATATTAATTCCTTACACTAATACAGTGCTTTACTGGACACTCCACTCAGAGCACTGGACAGGTGATGGGGGATCCCCTCCACCACCACCAGTGTGCAGCCCCACCTGGATGATGCAACGGCAGCTATAGTGGGGAGGAGAGCAGAGTGATGAAGGCAGTTCAGAGATGGGGATTATTAGGAGACGTGGTTGGTAAAAGCCAGGGTGAAATTTGTCAAGACACCAGAGTAATACCCTGGGATTTTTAATGCCCATGGAGTGTCAGGACCTTGGTTTTACATCTCATGCAAAGGACAGCTCCTATTTTACAGTATAGTGTCCCTGTCACTCATTATACTGGAACATTAGGACTCACACAGACTGCAGGGTGAGCAAACCCTACTGTCCCCACTTACACCTCTTCCAGCAGCAACCTTAGTTTTCCCAGGAGGTCACCCATCCAGGTGCTGGCCAGGCTCACACCTGCTGAGCTTCATCGGGTTGCTAGTTGTGATTGTGACCTATTGACTATTGATAAAACCTGTTTTGGTTTTGCAAGACAAAAAAAGAATTTCCATAAAGTGGTAACTTAAAGTGCCCAGAAAAACTCAGTGAGCTTCTACAAAACATAGTGTTACCTACAGATCAGAAGGCCTGCTAGTTTTAATGTTCTGTAAAACCTTCTCTGTCAGCCTGCATCGATATGCTCAGTGTGGTCAATGTACATCGCATCCCATGAAGAACAAATCAAATTTAAAATGTTCCCACTGAAAACACAAATCTATTGCACTGCCATAATCATCACGGGTGCAGCTCTTCTTACAATTTGACTTACCGTATCATTATGAAATAACTGAGTTCTGATCAGATGTTATTGAAATGTTAATGGATTCTGAAGACTCGTCTATTTTTAAAATAGATGATATTAACAGAAGTTGGCATCCTGCGTAGTTGGCACGTATAATGCATTTATGGGGTTTATAAGAGCCCTTTTAATCTGTGTTATAAGACTAGTATACTAAAATTGTTTATGGACTTTTCAAAATGACATCTTATAACATATTGTTGCTAACATTTATATGTATCAGGTCTCCATAAGACATATTACTTGAATTAATTTCAGACCAACAGAAACAAGGTACATTGCTTTTACCCACTCAGCAGATGACAATCGAGATTAAATGACTGGAGGTTAAATTTACATTAATTTGTTGTTCTGCGTAGATCGGTGTTCCTCAGCTCTGGGTCTCAGGGGCCATATGGTCATTTGATATTCATCGTTCCTAATTTACTGCTTATTTAACCAAACATTTTTTCTCTTTATAACTTTGTTTTTCCAAGTTCTAAAACAGATAACCTTATAAAACCATCAAATCTGCTGGATACCAGTCCCCAAGAGCAGTGCTGAGGACTAATCATGCAGACTTTCATGCTTCACACTCATAGCATGCAGGACAAGAAGCAACTCCTAGGAATTATTTTCATTTTGCCCAGCATCACTCATGTCAGTTGAAGTTTTTAGATCTCTTTCTTTGGGAAGGGTGTGTGCTATATTATGTTCAAAGCTCTGTATAATAGTGAATAATAATAATTATTATTTTTAAAGAGCACTAATTGATATCCACACTGATTGTCACTCTTCTGGAATCCATGCACTTCCCCCAGAGCTCTTAGTATCTAATGGAATCAACTGTAACTGTTGAGGGCTTCAGGTTACTCTTCACATCTGCAGGGCTGTGGGTTCCCAGGGCCAGCAGTGATCTCGTTTCTCCATTCCCTGCTGTTAAAGGCCTCTGTTAAAGTCAGAGTAACTACTGAGCGTGCTAACTTAACGTCTCAATGGTAGAAGGCGTGCTAAAACGAGTGAGATGAGCTCATTAATGGCTGATTCCCCAATGCTGTGGTGTGGAAAACGAAATGTGGTGATTTTCATATTTAAACGATGTGGGATGTTAATTAGTTGTTAAAGCTTGTAGCTTTCTAATTAACATTCTTTCTAAACCAAACAATTTCGTGTGCTGCTTGGTTAACAATATACATTAATTTCCTGTTTTACTCAGACATTGTAGACTCTGTAAAGAAGGTGCTCTGTAGTGTTTTCTTAAAAGAAAGAAATGCAAGAGATTGACTCATCTCATCTGCACTCTATACAACTTGTCTCTTTACGAAGTTAAATTCTATTCAGTTATGTACGTGCTATTCTAAAAGTGTCCTTAAAGAGTATACAGTAAGAACATTTTGTTTTAGATTCGTGTTACAGAAGTACAGTGCATTCTTTTACAGCTGACAGCTGTTTCTTTCATCGAAAACAAGTATAGATTCATTATAGACTATAAATGCATTATAGACTGGTGTTTATGAACTGTGAATACCACCCTATTTGTTTCTACTTTCTATGTATATAGGCGAAAGATGGGTTGAATGTGCATGTACGTGTCTAAGCTTTTAGATGCAGATAGCATATGTGTGAGGACCAGACATTGTGAAAAACTTTTCTCGAGACATTAAATGCAAAACTGGTGATGTAAGAACCAGTGAGGTTTTCATAACACAAATTCCTGTTGTAGACACATTATGTTTTCTTTGAAATTCTTACAATTTTACTTAAAAAGTAAAATGAGTGTCCAGTTGAGGTCCTCACAAGTGCAAAAATAAAATCCTGAGGCTCTGTATGAGTGTGTGTTTTGAGTCTGTGTTTGGATGTGTGTATCAAAGCCTGTAGGAGTGAGTATTCTGGTTCTTTATTTTCTGTCTTTATTAAGGCTGTGATGAACAGGAGAGCCAGTACCTTGGTCTAGGGGACCAGAACTGTTTCCCACAGCCCAGCCTGTTATTTCATACAGCTGAGATTACACTGGCATCTCCTGGCACTGTATTTCTTTACATTGGGGAGACAGAAAGGCCCTGTCATACAGAGCTCATATGCTTCTGTGCCAAGCACTCAGTAAATTCCCGAACCCATTTTTTAGCTGCATTCCCTGATCTTGGAAGTGTGGTTAGTCTTGATATTAAAGCAGTCCCCAGTGTACTGTGACTGGTATGGTTTGTAGAACAAGTCAACCTTAAAGGGCACTGCAAAGTTTGTATGTTGAAGTGTTTTTTTTTTAATTTTTAGGGATGTCTTTTGTCTTTATTACTTGATATTTAAAATCTGGAAGTGTACAATACCAAGGAGCAGCAGAAAATGAGCATTTTAGTATCTGAAAACACTACGATGCAAACATTTGATCTCAACAGGATTTGAACATAATGAGACAAAGAAACAATCTTCTCATTTGAATACAGAACAGAATACTCATCAGGGAGTACAGCTCTCCAATCTTCCCTCAGTGAGAAATTATCTTTCACTGAAACTAGACTTTCACTATGAGAACTCAATCTGCCTCTACTCCGCCTCACAGTCGGAGAGCACATTTTGCGTTCTATATTTTTGGGGGGAATGTTGTAAATTTACTGAGATATTAATTTGTCTTATTATTGTTGTTGCAGAGTTCTGTGTTTTGCATAATTTTGTTAAAAATCCAGCCAACATTCACTTTGAGCAGCTACAGAAGGGCTGCATATCTGTAAGGCCTACTTTTCAAAGTATCTGTGTAACTAACTGCTGACCTCTCCATCTCAGTTAGCAGTCCTGGTGGTAATTTATTAGTATCTTTAAAAATTAAACTTTTTGAATAGCAGCATTGGGTTAATGACATAAAAATGAGGTGCTTTTATGTTGTTTCTGTGGAATCTGGGATTTTTAATACAGATATGAGAGTCTATTATTGTTTTAGTTGTAAGAATGAGTTGAAATCTTTTGCATTTCTTCTTTAATGACTTTAGATTATTATTAAAATTATTTCATTCAAACGGGTTAATTCATTAAAAAATATTTCCACAAGGCAGCCATAGACTGTCATTATCATTATTATTGTTATTATAATCATCACAACATGATAACAATGTTCTTTTCTCCTGTTATACTATAGTAGATGTGAGAAATGTTAAAGTTAAAATCTTTGCTGGTTATGTGAGATAAAAGCTCTGCTTGTTTGTGAGGCAGCCGGTGACTGTACTGGGTGGTTATTGACAGGTCCCTTCTTCCTAGTGACTAATTCAAGGAGAGGATGGATCCCATAGGGCAGATAGGTTTGGGCCTAGCAGATCAGCAGTGCTGGTTTATCTGCGCCTTGTCATCTGTGATTGGCAGGTAGAACAGATAAAGGGATTAAAGACCGCCTGATAAAACTCTTTCCCAACTCTGACTCATCTTATCAGACTTCCCCCAAACACAGGCTCAGATCAAAGCTCAGAAAGACCACACATCAAAGGAAATGCACTGAAATTGTACAGATCGGCATTTGCCTGCCTGTTCTTTTTCACAGCTATGCCTTTGTTTTCCTAAGAAAATAATTAAAAACTGTTTTTATATATATATAATATCACAGTGTCAGTAAGAATACTATCTTATATAAGAGCGTGAGAAAAAGAGATGACAACCAAAAAAAAAACACTTCTTTTTTGGGTATTAGTAGCTCTTTCAAGCTACTAATCCAAGATAGTCTTCTTTGATGGAAACCTCTTCAATAAAGTGTCCTAGCATTTTGTTCCAGATACTTATGACTCTTTGTGTAAGAAAGTGCCTCCTAAATGTGCCTGCGACCCTTGTTTCCTTGTAAACTTAAATTATTTCCATTGATTTACTTTTACAATATCTTTCAGGGTTCTGAAAAGATGGCTCACTCATAATCTTTCCATCGCTGTGTCTAGTGCTCTGTATCCGTAATCTGATTACCTGCGTTGATCTAAGTGCTTTGTGAGCACTGATGCTGAATGTTGTCTTCCTAGAGCTACTGAGACATTTCAACTCATCAGTCACCCCTGGGTGAAAGGCTTTGAGCTCTCCTTGTATATGATCTACATCCCAAACAAGGATTAGAAATTTCGCAGTACTCAGAATTGTCAGCTTGGACCCACTGAGTGGCTCGACCTCTGCTCAGGGAGAACCACTGTTGGTTCAGGTCTATCATCCAGGTTCCCCTGAGCACAAAGAACACACACCTCAATTCTATGGACTTAAAGTACTTTGGTGATTAAAAAATCAAATTAAAAAAGCAGAAATGTCATTTTTACTTGGGTGGAGTGAAAAAAATCTACTAATATTTACTGTTCTATTGGTCATTAACTTAAAGTGGTCTTTAAAGAGAAAATTTCCCAAGATTTTTCATCATTCCATGTCCTGTGTTAAAGCATGGTGAACCCAAAAGTATGAATAGCTATTTAATCACAAAAGCCTTTATTTGATAATATATTCCTGATAATATATATTAGCAAATAATGGCAGTGATTTGGTCCTTGAATTTTAAGACCTATGAATGTAGCTTAAGAACCACCAGTTAATTGCACTAGCAAGGCCCAGTTAGGCCCAAGGACTAACTGTTGCAAGTTGTTTCCTTTACAGACACATTTCCTTGCTGTTTCAGAGCTGGTTGATTAGGAACAAGTAAAGGTTTATTCCATGCTGAAGAGAGAAGAAAAAAAAAACAACTTTTAGGATGTGGAGCCTAATTTTACTCTTTCACTGCAGTAAAATTAAGTTGTCTGATTTTACAGTACTGACCTGGATGACAATACTCACTGGATCACCACAAACAGGACAAAGGCACAGGATTTTGTTGCATTTTACTGATGTGTTTTAATTTAAGGAAACAAATATAGGTATTAAATATGTAATTAAATGAACTACATCATTATTAATTAATAATTATTTTGTGATACAAAGTAGCCTACCAGGATTGTAACATTAAACATTGTTTCTTGACTTAAAAGTATAGTTATGAGGCAATTAACTACTGCTAGGTCAATATTTTTCCATTTTTCTGTGAAAGTTTCCTTTCTACTGGTGCGCTCCTTTAGTCTCTACATTTTATTTTTTACATACTACATTATTTACCGTTCCTGAGGTCAAGGGAAAGCATCAGAAACTTGTCCAGAGGAATGGCAAAGAGGGGGTGTCAATGTAGTTAACTGCCTTCTAA
Organism: Lepisosteus platostomus; assembly: GCF_059453375.1. Lineage (NCBI taxonomy): Eukaryota > Metazoa > Chordata > Actinopteri > Semionotiformes > Lepisosteidae > Lepisosteus > Lepisosteus platostomus. The sequence goes on from NC_142638.1 coordinate 2,058,762, forward strand.
CTGTCTCTGTAGGTGAGCTGCTGCAGGTACTGCTTTCCACTCAGTGTCTTGGTTGCTCTCCATTACTTCCCCCTTCCTTCCCAGACCACCACTCTGATTGGCCTCCTGAAGACGGCCCGGCTGCTGCGATTGGTGCGCGTGGCGCGGAAGCTGGACCGCTACTCAGAGTACGGCGCAGCGGTGCTGTTCCTGCTCATGTGCACCTTCGCCCTCATCGCCCACTGGCTGGCCTGCATCTGGTATGCCATCGGCAACGTGGAGCGCCCTTACATGGACAACAAGATCGGCTGGCTGGACAACCTGGCCGATCAGATTGGGAAACACTACAACGACAGCGATGTGAGGTCGGGCCCCACCATCAAGGACAAGTATGTGACAGCACTCTACTTCACCTTCAGCAGCCTGACCAGCGTGGGCTTTGGGAACGTCTCGCCCAACACCAACTCGGAGAAGATCTTCTCGATCTGCGTCATGCTCATTGGCTGTAAGACCTCCTTTTCCCCCTCTACATCCTTCTCTCACTTTCTCTGCTCACTTCTTGTCTCATCACCAGTCCATTATGATAACTGGCATGTGTTAACAAGCGAGTGTTAATTATGTGGTTTGTTTTATAGCGTAATTCGTGATATTTATTTGGACAGCGGTACAGATTGCTACGTTGGTGTGTGTTTTACTGTGTACAGCAGATGTGATCCTGTTGATACGCTGTGCGCTGAGACATGTAACCATGGCCCTGTCCTGACTGCTTGTCTCTCCACAGCCTTGATGTATGCTAGTATTTTTGGGAACGTGTCGGCCATCATCCAGAGGCTGTACTCGGGCACAGCGCGCTACCACACCCAGATGCTGCGGGTCAAAGAGTTCATCCGTTTCCACCAGATCCCCAGCGGCCTGCGCCAGCGCCTGGAGGAGTACTTCCAGCACGCCTGGTCCTACACCAATGGCATCGACATGAATGCAGTGAGTCTTTCTGATGCAGATATGCCCAACAGAACAGCTGGGGAAATCTATATGAGGTGCAAGTGACTGAAATACAGATTGTGGTAAAGGGTCACATGGAGCCATCGCCAACGTGGACATGTTTATTCTTCCAGGTTAAGTAGAGATTGTTTCTGGTCATTATGATAAATCTTTCAAATTTAAGGAACAGTTGTCTGTCAGTATGCGCTGTTCTAGCTCTGAAGAGGGCAACGAATAGAAAAGAGACCTGCGTGCATGTTGCCACATATCAATAGAGTAGCTTCTACCAAAGGCATGGTAGCAGTAGAAGACGTAGTAGAATGTGTTTTTCTTTTCATCGTTGCTACAAGTTGTCTTTTTTTTCTTTCTTGTTAGTATTCAGCTAGTATTCAGTGTTATCCAAGATGCCTTACAGCCAATGAACTGTAAAATATTTTTTAAAAGTGCAAAAATGCATCACATAGAATAGAAATCCCAATCTTTTCCTAAACAGAGCATAGAGGTGCACAATCAGAGCAAATAGACCTGTGCAGTGTTTATTCAAGTCTGTTGACTTGTGCTGTATACTGTAGATGAAGTATTTCCCTGCTCTCCGAGCTGAACAGTGGTACTCTGTCTGTTACACATCAGGTCCTCTGCTGTAGGGGTGTAGTCCAGCTCTCCACTAAGGCTATAAAAATAAATAATAACCTGATGGATTTCTGTCAGCTCATACTAGCTGTTGTCTACGACAGGGAAATATAGTATTATTACCTAAGCTCTAGGAGTCTGTAAACACTCATATGTTGCCTGGGATTGTCTTGGTCAAGCCTCTACACTAAATTACTGCCTCTCACATCTGGGCTTGCTTACTTTCAATATACTTGACCTAACTGTCTCTGACAGCAAATGCAATTTGGTTATTTCCTCCAACTAGGTGCCAGTTTATACTTAAATAATTAAATTATTTAGGCAACAAGTTTATTTCTTCTTCTTGGATGTAGGGTAATTACATCGTCCCACAGCTGCATACATTCTTGTATTGTAGATGTTTTGCTGTATAAACACTACAGTCTTCAGATATTCTGTACTTTAGAAGCACCCTTGACTTCCCAATTTAATTGCCAATGGATCTTTTGCACTTCTGACAAAGTTAGCTGCCCAGTTATTACCTCTTAATAGAAACCAATATTTTCACTGATATGTTTCTTTTCACTGTAGTTTTAGACTGAAAGGATAAAACAAAGAACAAAAGATGTTAGATAACCTAATGGCCACATTGTGTGTTCTACTGCCAAAATGGCTAATTGACCGACTAACAGATGTATGTCTGTTTTTCTTTTATTCTGTAAATATTTATGCACCATTTTACAAACAAAGCCAAGTGGTGTGACCCTGAGTTCAATACTGTTTGTCCTAGATTCACTGCTAGTTCTACTTCTCCAACCATTTGCCCAGAGCAGCTCTGTAACAGCCCCTTAGTCTTGACCCTTAGACCACACCGCCTTGATAGACAACTCCACTATCTTTGACTCCCAGGGTCCAGGTCTCACTAGCCAATACTATCTCCCTGTCACCCTCACATGATATATTAATCTCATGTAAACGTACAATGATCTAGAGTAAATCTGAGTGAAAATCCACAGCTTTCCACATGCAAGCATTGAAAATACCCTCCTAGCTCTCACATCTTGCAGTGAGTCAAATTGTCCTGGCAAATACCTGCTAAAAGCCAAACAGCAAATTGAACAAGCTGGGTTGTCAATTTCATGTTAAAGAAGTCCATCACAGCAGTGCCAACGCAGAGACTTAACAACTGCTCAGCACACTCGATATCCCACATAATTGGGTGAATAAATCTAGCAGGGCCATGACTTCCAATATGATAGACCTCAGGCCAAATACACTGGCAACAGAAAACATTGCTGTCTGCATGTGTTCACAGTGTTACTCAGGGATGAGGAGTGAGGATGTTTCCATGGAGCTCAGGATCACATTAAAAAAATTAATTGCACACTGAAAGGAGCAGTTTTAAGGTTTCTGAGGTGACTCAGGTTTCTGACAAGGAATCAGCGTGAGGTATAATAGCCAGGACATCATTGCCCAGGGCAGTTCATTAACCTGCTGTGCCAGGGGTTCCCACAGTACGACATCAATGTGGCGTCCATTCAAATCCCTTAGCCTATAAGACGGGCCAGGCAGTATTATTAGTCAAAGGCTCAATTTCCAGCACAGTTTACAGACATTCTAATCCCTTCTCTTTTTTGCATACTAGTATTTATCACAGTAAGCTAAGGGTATATCAGCAATGTCCATCTATGCCTTGAACCCACGACTTTGCAGGTTGGAGTCCGGACTACTAACCACTTTGTCACCGTTACATCTGTTTGCTTCTTTGCCCCTGTGCTGCTGCAGTACAAGTGCTGTAGCAGTTTGATGAGTGGATTTGCAAGTAGCGATTCAAAAATAGCAATAGAAATAGAAATAGCAAACGAGGAATAATTAGTAATTTTAATAGAAAAATTGCCTTTTACCTTCTAAAAGAGCTGATGACACCTTTTTTGTATACATTTCTGAGGCTGCCAGTTGAGAAGTAATGTAGGTGGTGAAAATAACCTCTTGATATCTTTCTCACAGTGATTTGGCTCATTTCCACACAGAAATCATCAGTCCTTATTGAGAACTTGGTCTCTTTTCAACTCAGCTAATCTCAAGGGAGTTATCTTTAGGAAAATGGTATCTGTGTGAGTGTTTTCTTAGAGTGACTGTATCATGTTTACAAATTGTCTAGATCTTTGCATTATATCATATTTAAAGGTTTTGGCCAGAAAGAAAATAGAATTAAATATCTGCTGTCTTAAAACTTTTTAAAAAGTATCTCAGTTAGCTTACTTTTTCTAATTTTACAAATTAATTTGTAGAAACCATCAAAACAATTCATAAAGGTTGATAACTAAATCTAAACATATAACTAAATTATTTTCTTTGCTCATATATTCTTGAACATTATTAGATATCATAAAGCCTGGATGTAGCAGGCAGCTCATAGAAATAGACCTGTTATCGATAGTTACAATCCATGACTGGGGTACAAAAAATAAAACTTTGCTTACTTTTGGTGACAATCAAGTAGTTAATAAGGCCAGGATCCCACATTTAGATTCAACACATTAAACAATGAGATGAACCTGAGCTCTGAAAAGTATTGCCACAAGGACACAATGGAGTGAAGAGAAATCAATATATTGATCTTAGTGAATATGTTTTCTACTCACTCACAGTTTATAATTGCCGAGCAAACCATGGCCACCCAAAGTATCACCAAGATCCTTTTACCTATGGCTGGCCATGCAGCTGCCAAAAGGCAGTGTCACTAGTGTGAGGCTCAATTTCCAGCACAGCTTACAGCTTCTTTATACTTGTATATAGTAATATATACTCTATACTAGTATTTATCACAGTGAGCTGAGAAGTGTTCTCCTGGGCCATGACCCCATGACCCTGTAGTACCCAAGTTCAGCCAATCCCAGAGTGGCTAATCGTGTCCTGCTGTCTGGTTCGGGTTTAATTCGGTGCAGGTCTGACTCCTAACGTTAAGGTTGCCAGCTGGCTTGCTTGCTGTCTGATCTGCTTTTATTGATAGGATTGACAGACTGCTAGTGGCTGGTTGCTAATGGGAGTTCCCCCTCTTCCTCTCCCGGCGCGTGGGCAGGTGTTGAAGGGTTTTCCAGAGTGCCTGCAGGCGGACATCTGCCTCCACCTGAACCGCACCCTGCTGCAGAACTGCAAGGCCTTCCGCGGGGCCAGCAAGGGCTGCCTGCGTGCCCTGGCCATGCGCTTCAAGACCACGCACGCCCCCCCGGGGGACACGCTGGTGCACTACGGCGACGTGCTCACCGCCCTCTACTTCATCTCCAGGGGCTCCATAGAGATCTTGCGCGAAGATGTGGTGGTGGCCATCCTGGGTGAGTCCCTGTCCGGTGTCTGGCTGTGTTCTGTTTCTGTTTGGCTAGCTCCTGTACCCAGGAAGACTTACAGCAGTTACAGTGAGAAATCACAATTCATTCTTCATGCAGGGATGTGCTGGAGTGATTTATACATTAATAACTCCCGTGGCTTTTGTATAGTGCAGGAAGCAATATCGGAACACAATAAGGGGATTGTGAAGAAGGGTTCTTATAAACTGACCTATTCAAATAATGACATTTAAATACATACTGTACTCCCAAAATTTTCTTTATGCACAATGACAGTCGCCACCACAGGGTGCTTCACCAGCTCTATGGCAAGGCAAGACGCTTGTTTTTGGAGTTTGTGTCCTCAGCTCAGATAGTTCATTGGTACATTTTACATCAGAGAAAATGACAGTTTATTTTCATTTTTTTGCAAAGTGAATGCACAGCTATTTAAAGTGAATTGTGATGTATTAATACTATTAGAAAAACTTTGGACATAATCAATTCCAAAATTGAGAGTGTATTGATTAACCTCATGATGAATGAGGGTATGTTTCATATTCATATAAGTAGCTGTTTGTGTATTCATCAGTTTTTCACATGAAGGTTTAATTCTGTTACGGATTTTTATTGTGAATTATTTTAGCAGCATTTGCTCATAGGATAATTACATTATCTAACATGGGAATTCAAATAAATTACTGAAATTTATATCAGGACTGTAACCAATTCTTCATCAATTTTTTACAGTCGAATCACTAAATTTCAAGTATGCAAATCTGCCGACCTTGCTGTGAAATTTCTAGCAGTTAATGGACAAATGCAAATTAGGAACCTATCAGGGAATTAATTAACAGCAATTAATGAAAAGCAGATGGAAACTTTACTGAGAAAAACAGTTAAGCAAAGCGATATAATTTAATATAGGAAGAAATTAGAGTGGGGAGCTGTATCAGGGTGCATAAATTGCAGAGGAACAAGTGAAGCCTAATTCCAAGCTTAAATGTAAAAAGAACAAACAACATTTTGGCTGATGAACCTAACTCAGAGCCTTCACACTTAACCTTTAATTGTATTTAAATATATGATTATTGAAATGTCACAAAAAGACCACTGGATTTAAAAAATCTAGTATCGTACTCGGCGTCTCTTAGTATAACAGTTCTTCTGTATTCCGTACTCTGTGACCTTTGCTGATAAGTTTGTTAGCGCCATCTAGTGGCTAAATGACAAATTTAAAAAACGTGGACGATAGCGTACAAGGGTAATTAGGTTATTTTAAATGAATTGTGTATTTGTAATCTCTGTGATGTGTTGTGTTAAGGAAAATGTGTGTGATGTGGAAATTATGAAGAATACGGGTTATCTCATCGGATAGAAAAGTCAACTCATAGGTGGCTGTTAATATATCCTTCACTTTACAGTCCCATTTAGATAGCCTTCTCTATCATCTGAGAGCCCTGCAGTGGACAGCTGTTTTGTTTTATACAGGATTACAGCCAAAGACCTCACCTATACTGTTCTGCAGTGGTTCCTGGATGTTGTCAAGCAACAATTCCGCAAAGATTTAAAGCTCAGTCCACGCAGTTTTTTTAGTCTGGGGACACTGTGAAGTCCGGTCCTGCGTCAGGATGTCCAGGGACTGTGAAGCCGGGGGAAGCTGGCTGCCCTGGCTCTGTTCTGTGACGCCACGTGCTCTTTGTCCCGCCAGGAAAGAACGACACCTTTGGGGAGCCGATCAGCCTCTATGCCCGCCCTGGCAAGTCCAACTCCGACGTGCGTGCTCTCACCTACTGCGATCTGCATAAGATCCAGCGCGAGGACCTGCTGGAGGTGCTGGACATGTACCCCGATTTCTCCGACAATTTCTGGAGCAACCTGGAGATCACCTTCAACCTGAGAGATGTGAGTGTCATGCCAGCCTCCGGCAGAGCCAGCGCTGCTCTGTTTCAGAGCTCCTGATCGGGATGGGCTGCAGCTCCGTGGTCTGCAAAGTGGGATTAGAACAAGAAGCAGGAAGGTCGTATATGAAGAGTACATTCATAAGTACATACAAGTGCACTTACAAAATACAGAAACACAGACCTATAAACAGCCCAGACCAGTGATACCCTGTCTGTGCCATAATTAAGAGCAATTAATTGATTACAATTGACTAAATGAAGTCATTAAGAGCAAACCAGAAGTCTCTGCAGTGTTGCAGAAGCAAGAAAGGGGAACTAGATTAGATAAGGAGCTGAACAAGGTAAGATAAGATTCTAGGAGCTGAACAGGTCTGGAGGTGAACTGGATGAAGGCGGTCACTGGAAAAACACAATTTTGGGGGGGATGCTTCTTTCATAGTCCCAATGCATTTTGCAATGACGCTATTATTGCGTTCATTACGGTCAGGTCAATTATGATTATGGTCCAACAGACGGTTTCATTTCTGTTGAATTCTGAGCTGGGAAATCTCACTTTTTAAAATCTGTAGTTCAGATGCTGGAGAGCTGGGGCTTGGGGAGAGTCCTGCAGGGAGACATGGGCTGCAAAGACAATTAGAACAGAGTGAGCTAAATGCAAGGGAATGATTGAGCATCTTATCTGCAGCTGTTTCCTTTTATTGAGGACTGAAGTGGATTCTGAATTTCAGGAACTGGCACTTTTTGACCTTCTAATAAATTTGTTGGATGTTTCAGGGGAGTGGGTGTTGAAATACCCGTAGAGAAATGGCATTGTGTAATTGAAGAGCAGGTCAGCTGGCGGTGTGGTTCAGCTGTGTGCCGTCAGATGGCGCCGGCCAGGCTGCCGAGTCGCTGACACTGTGCTGTCTCAGGCAGATCGAATTGCCCACCCCCTGACCAGCGAAGACTCCGACTGCGGGTACCGCCGGCCCCGGCGCCGAAAAAACTCCCTGCACCACCGGAACCGCCCGGGTAAGTGCGTGTGGCGATCCAAATGAAAGAAGCTCAGTTCATCACTTCTGGGTGTCGCACTCGGCCAAGTGGCTGAGGAGCAGCAGCTGCTGGTGACATCATCACCAACCCGTCTCCCATCTCCAGCTCCCACAGAAACCAGAACTGGTTTATCACCCCAGTCTCCTCAGGAGAAATACTCGGACCTGACAGAGCTCACAGTTCTGTCACTGAGTTGCCTCTGTGTTTATTCTCATGTTTGGCTTTGCTTGAACTCTGACCCCTGCTCTGTCACCCCTTGCCTTCATTAACTGATTGTTTTGGTGTTAATGAATGTTTTCTTTTTCTCCAACTATATTAAGACATATTTTAAAAGAATTAGGTAATTGCAAATTTTTATGATGACTTGCCTGGGTGGATCAGTTTCAATACACACGTAATTGCTGTCAAATTAGTTTGAGTGTGCGTTGCACTTCCGAAATTAGTTTGTGGAATGTGTCAGTATTACGTCTGTGAGGGTAAAAATGCTGTTTTTCTTCTTTGGTCAGTATTTATTTGTACTGTCCTTCTGTCCAGATGGGATGGACAGGGAAGACCCCTACCCGAATCAAGCCTGCCCTGCCATGGGCAACCACCGGGGGACACCCCAGCGGCCTCTCTGGGATGAGTTGTGCAGCAGCCCCAGCTCCTGTTCCCAGTCCAGTGAGGATGAGATGAAACCCATGGCACACAGCAAGGGGGAGCTGTATGCTCCTGGGAGCGACACACGTGACTATCCCACTACTGTGGTCAACTTGCTGCCCCCCGCAGGCAACACAGCCAGTATTGGGGGTCCGCTGGACCGAGGGCACTCTTACGCAGGTACAGATACTAATAAGTTAGACCCCTCCATCTGAGTGCTTGCTGCTCTCTGCTCTTCCACACTGGTGTACTGAACTCAATGGGTCAGCAGACCAGAGTCCATTTCTTACATTGATCCATCAATTATTGTTTTTTTTATATAGCGCCTTTAAATCAGAGTATTCTTGAGGCATTTTACATACATATATAATTAGATGAAACTATACATTTTAGCAGACAGGGTTGGAGTGGGTCGAGGCTTCTCAAGACGCCATCAATAACCCTGTCTCACATTTCTGTTACAGTGCATTCAGTTGTCCAGAGAAAGGGTGAATTTGAAGAGCTGCTCTTGAATTATGTAATAAAAGACAAGAAATATCAGAGATTTGACTCTGCTAAAGGGACAATGTCCTTCACCAGAAAGGGAATTGTTATCCATCCATCCATTGTCTAACCAATTCAGGCTTCTTCCAAAATCTGTTACATTCTTAATGCTTCTCTGCATTGTTTTTGTTCAGTAATTTTCATCCTTAAAAATGGTGCAGGTCCAAAGAGGAGTAAAAGTCAGGAAGTGTATCTCGCTGAAAGCTTTTGTGTTTTGAGTCGGGGGACTTTCTGTACTGCGTCACAGAGAAAGCACGCATTCTCATATCAGCCCGGTGTAAGCGCTAAGGCCGTTTTCCTCCTCGTGTCTTTTAGCGGCCACCCTCAACATGCCCAGCCTGTACGGATTCTGGCCTGACCGCCGGCCCAGCCAGTTCTCCGAGAGCCCCCACCACTCCTGCTCGGTGCGCGCCACCTTCCACCCCGCGCCTTGCGCCGAGGACCGGCCCAGCGAGCTGGAGTCCCGCCTGGAGCTCCTCCAGTCGCAGCTCAACAGGTGAGCACAGCAGCGGCGCCCCTGAACGCCGAGCAGGGCGGAGGACGGGACCTGACACAGGTCGAGCCATCACAGAATGGAGATAAACTTGCTGCTCTGACTGTCCAGTGCAGTGGAAAGTGGTTTAGAATGAGGGCTGACAAACTCTCTCTGCGGAGTGCAGAATTAACTTACTTAAAAAGGACATAACAACGTTACAAACATGAGGAATGAGGGTGCAGAGTAGCTTTCCTACATTGAATCAATTGCATCTTTTAAATTCTTACTTCAAAATACCTATAGAAATGTTCCCAGAGGGCCAATAATTACGTAGATCAGTTAACTGAGAATGTAGGTTGGAATGAGAATCAGTGGACACTCTAAGGAATAAATATTAAAAATGACAAATGATCAAATCTCAGGGGGGGCAGTCACAGACATAATCAAGCCATTGAAAGAAGGTAAGCTGGGGTATGTGGGCCAAGAATTCAATTATGTTTTAGACGCGCCATCCTTAATGAGCTGATCCATCGTACTTGAAGCTTCGGTTGTTGAGATTTCATAACATCACAGTACGAATCCAGTCCTGGGGATCTAAGAGGAAAACAGTCAGTAGAGCAAGACCCAGAATTCATCACGGTAGATTCCAGTGAAAATAGAAACTGAGCACCAGGGAGAAAGTTGTGTGTCAGAGGAGCAGTAACGAGTATTAGAATAACAAACACTACCCTGTTTTCACACGTCTGCCTTCCTTAGATTGGAGACCCGGATGACGGCCGACATCAACGTGATCTTGCAGTTGCTTCAGAGACAGATGGCACCGGTGCCCCCTGCCTACAGTGCCGTCTCGCCCAGTACCCTTCCACCCCCTGCCCTCTACAGCACTGGAGCGCAAGTCCTGCACAGCATGGCACCCATTGCCCCCGTGCAGATCGACAGCTTGACATCACCGCTACAGGTACCAGTTGGCCTATCTAAAACTGAACACTGCAACCTCTTGTTGCAGTGGGTTGAGGGCGTTAGTCTGCACACCAATCCACTAGAATAATACCATCAGAGACTAACCTCAACCTTATTCCTGGAGACTTAGGCTTGGCTGGATGGCTTGTTCTCATCTGAAATATTGTATATTGATTTGATTTGAATAGAAACTCAGGAAAGAAACTCAACTGATGTGCAGTCAGCTTATCGTAATATATATCTAAAATAATTTGATTGTTTGATACAACTCTTTTTAGGTTCTACTATGATAAATCTTAAATCTAGTCAGTACAACCCACAGAATAACAGAAAAACATTGGAAAACAAAAGAGTAATACATTGATACTGTTAAGTTTAATAAATGTTTACTGACATTTGTGACAAGCACAAATGAGAACATAAAAACTCTTGCAAACGAAAGGGGGCGTTCTGCTCATCGTGAATCTATACAATATTTTCCATTTGTATTTACTTTAACACAAAACGTTGTTCTGAAAAACAATGATACACATCACCCTGTTTAACAAGTAATATACCTGCGAGAGAAGTCAGACAGACAGCAATCTGGTCAGTACACCCAGCTGCACAAATGGAGCCTGACATTGTGAAAGGTAGAAAACTACATGCATACTTTTTTAACCACTTTATCCAGTTCAGGGTCACAGCAGGCAACAGGCACAAGATGGGATACACCCTGGACAGGGACGCTAGTCCATCGCAGGGCACACTGTGTGCTGTATCTATGTGGCCCGTGATGGACAGCCGTCCTGTCCAGGGTGTGCCTTGCCATTGCTTCCTAAGGAGGGCTCTCACTCCCACACAACTCTATATTGGATAAAGTGGTTAGAAAATAGATGGATTATACTTTTTTTATCATTCATATGAATCTCATGATTTCAAATGCTAAACACTTGGCTTTAAATCAGAAATTACAGCCGTTCCAAGGCTTTTGGAAGCCATTATGTATCATACATTCATTGTCATCATTCTTCTGATGTCAGTGTGCAGCTGTGCAGCAGGGCTATGTGACATAGTGAGTATCTGATAACACTCCCCGCTCCTAGAGCGACCACAGCTACAAAGTCTTCACAGCAGGCTTCAGAGGAAGGTTATGGTATCAGCTATCAGTAACGTCAGAGAGCAACCTAGAGAATAGATGACATCTCAAAAGGTGTACTAGTGAACTTATAGGTTCATACTTCTGATAAGATATGATCAAGGGAAAATGAGAAACTACAACCATGGCTCTATTAGCACATGATGACGTGTTTTTCCAAATCCTTCTATTTTTTTCTTTTAAGATCTAGCACATTCACTGCAAGGATAATGTCTCTGTTGCTTTGTTCGCCCCCAGAGCCCCGACTACCCCGACTTGGACAAGTTCAACCTCAAGTCCCGGGACTCCCTGTCCAGCGGGATCCACCTGACAGTGGCTTCGGATGAAACCATGCCCATCTACCCCGAGACGGAGCCAGCCGCCCCGCCCGGGCTGGGTCACCCCCGGCCCCTGGCAGCCAGCGGGACTCCTGGGCTCTCGGGGAGCCAGCGCTTCCCCTCCCTCCCGGAGCACCTGGAGAGCTCCTCGGGGCCTGGCGAGATCCAGAGGCACGTCTCAGACCCCGCCCTGCCCGCCAGCTAGAACCCGCCTCCTCCACGCCCTTCTCCCCCCACTGGCCTTCCTCTCCACATTGCCATTGCAGAAGCCCTTTCGAACCCCCGCGGAGGTCCGGATCGGCTCGGGGACAGCGGCGCGGGAAGCTGCCAGGGGACTTGGATGGCACTGTGCTGCTGGAAGGTGGGTCCACCACCCTTAGGAGAAGCAGGGACAGCACTGTCGAGGGGGCAGCAAGCCCTGACTGCAGAAGCAAGAAGAGGCGAGGTTCTCACTGTATTTCTCACTGCACTGTCTGAATCTCCTCCCGTATCCATGCATCGGAGGGGGGGGGGGAGGCATTTTTGTTTTTCTGCCACGGTGGCGTTGTGTGCTCTTCGCAATGCCTTCTAGACATACACGGACTCGAGCGGTCTCGAACCCACAGGCAGCAGGATTGAGCAGCCCTTCCAGGATCATCCAGGAAGCTGTCTGGATGACCATCTCTGTCAATGTGGCGTAGGCACCTTGCTGCCTATTCCCTCTGTTGCTGAAAAGTTGCACGAAACAATGCCATGGAGTGAATAAGCTAACGCATAACCTGTCTGACACAATGTGTGACTTAGTAGGGGGAGCCGGGAAGCTGAAATTTATAAATTGCTCACAAGAGTTTCATTTATAAAACCCTATTGGACACTTTTCAAACCAACAGACGTCATTTAAAAGACATTTCCTCCCTTTTTCGTTTTCCATATTTCCGTACTGTTCAATGGTAATAGCATTATGTTTTTCTAATGGACTGAATAAGCTTATACGTTTCAGCAGCAAAGAGGTTGTAATAGTGTTTAATTCATATGGTCAGAAAGCGTCCTCCCATTATAAACGGGTAATATAAATGGCAGACTGATAGCAAGGAAGAGGGAAGCATTTCTCAACAATTCAGCAATCTGTTAGCAGGTTTCTTTCTTTTACATGATGCCTGCTAAGTTACAAAATGAAAACTTGAAAGCATTTTAAAGATGCAGTCTTCCGCAGCTCCCTGGGTAATTAATGATCCCATGAATTGTGACTGTGTACACTGTTGTCATTACCTCCTGTTTGTCTTGGGTTGTTGGTTGTGGTGCAGGTTTAAGCTATCCTTTGTGCTTCTGAACTTAGTTTTGGATCATATATAACAAGCACACGATCGCACTAACCCAGTCCCTGATCCAGAACCTGGAGAGAGAGCCAGTTCATCCAGGTTTCAGGGAGTCTTCATTCAGCAGCTATAGATCAGGTTAATTTTGACAAATGAAATAAAGAGGAAGCTATTTGGTGTGAAAACTACAGGATCCTGCTTTTCACAGGGGTGGCACTAAAATGATTTACAAATTGTTGTACTGCCAGTCATACCAATGTCCAGAAACAACCTCATCAGTGTCCAGGATTGATAAATTGCCAATAGGAATAAGAATTCCTTTTGTCTTCAGCCTTAATATTTTATGTTTAAACAGAGTTGCACATGACTCGACGACTTTGCTCATGAAGAATAAGTCACCTGTCTCCTTCATATTTTGCAGTCTACAAAGTACTTTACCCACAATGATTGAGTCTTCTTTTCAGATGTATGGAAATTGTATAGCTGGAAAAAGTGAAGCATAAAAATGATCATGTTCCAGCGCTTGTTGTATTGCAAAGGAGAAGATGAATTGCTATTGTGGATACAGTACTGACAGGACTAAATGTTACCGGGATCATTGCTCTCATATGAACTGCACAAGGCTGTATAATATAATCATGTACTGTTAGCAAAAGCACAGCAGACAATTTGTTGTTGCTCTTCTATTAAATGTGTCATGCTTCTAGAGTAATCTTTCTGAAAAGGAAATTAATTCCAGAAAAGAGCAAGCCTACATTGTTCTGGGGCACAAATAACAGATTTTTCAGAGACTGATGTAAGAGCACAACACAGAAACTTGAAGATGTCTAGCAGTTATAGTAAATACTGTTAATTCTATTTTGTAGACTAGAGCACCTTTTCACAGTGAGAGTCATCTGAACACTCTTCACAAAGTCACTTTTAATGTAGGGTACTGTACAAATGCTGTATATTAGAAGAATAGAGAATGTCTATGAAAAACTATGTTTATATAAATAAAAACACAAATCTCATAAGCCAGAGCTTGTGGCCATTACTCTGAGCATCAAAAATGAAAGGTATTAAAACTAAAACAGATTTAAGGCAATACTGACCAGCCTGTGTGACTCGATCTTCAGCCCGCCAGTGCTGGGTCATGCTTGTTCCTATCAGTCCTATTCCAATTGAAATTTAGGTAGAATAACAACAAGATCTGTGTTCCTCAAGGATCAATGCTGCCGAGCACAGCTTTTAGGTCTGAATTATGTATTAAATACAACATATGTACATTCAGGACACCTCTTACCAACAGCTGCAATGAGTACAGGATGGGGGCATTTGAACTCCAGCATATTTACTATAAGCCAATTGGTGCCAGTTACTTGACTGTAATGGGAACCACAGGTCAGTTGCTCTTGCCCTATTGCAAAGGTTAGCAGCTGAAATTATTTTAATGAACCAGGTTTTAATCTCCACAGATCTGCAGTCAAAACATGTATGACTCCCTCTAGCCCAAATATTAGGAACCCCCATCTATATACAACAAAAAGCTTAATCTTAATTTCAAGAAGTGAAATTTGTCATTTGTGATATGTACTACTGAAAATTTGTATTTCAGATCAAAACAGAAATATGAGGCAGAAGTACAGAATGTTGGCTTTTCTCATTTTTAATGCATATGTTAAGCTGTGTTAGAGCAAAAATGTTTTTGTGTTCAATCTCCCCCAATTTCAGGTCCGCAGTGGGACAAATGAACTTGGAGTACATTAAACAAGTTAGTACAGTATTGTTATTTGTGACCCTTTGCTGTCACCAGCTCTTGTTAGTTCGTTTGAGGTGCTTTGTCAGGCCTCAACTGTAGCCACTTCCTAGTTGCTTCTTTAAGAGTTCTCCTGACTTTAGTTTCCTCTTCAACAAGTAAATTGTACGTTCATACAATTCATACATGGGAAGATTCAGATCATTCCCAGTTTCCATTTGTCTTCCTGGCAATGTCTTTGGTTAAGTGTGCAGTATGTTTTGAGTCCTTGTCTTGCTTGAATTGCTGACTAATGCGTCTGCTCTTCCTCTCCACACTTATGCCTTTGATAAAGGTTTATGGTCGCCTATCCATAAATCTTTGTTCCAAAATGGTTGGTGCTCATCTATGTACTTCTTTGCAAATTATCTGATATTTCCACCCCTGCACTCTAGAGATTGACTGTAATCTCTTTTGCTGCTCTCTAGGGGTTTTCTTTATAATTTGAATAATGTCAGGAACTACTGTCATCTTCCTTGGACATCATGGTCTTGATTGGGGGAAAAAAGTACTGGAGGAGTGAGCAATCTTTCCATATTGTTGCAAAGCCCAACATCTCTGCAGTGGCATTAACTGTAATTTGCTTTGCTCTTATTTTCACAATTGCTTACTTCCCATCATAGACAATTCTCTAGTCCTCATCAAGGTTTATGCCTCCTACCTGAAGAGGTAGAGCTAAAAGGTAAACTTCACGGGCTGGACATTCAGAGCTCTTGCATATTTTCACAATCAATGCAATGTGTAACACTTAGATTAGAAACAACTTTCAGCCATTTTGAATGAGACTTATTCTCACCTGAAATGAGGTGTTGAACACAACATAGCTTCACAAAATACCTAGAAACAAAATCTGAAGTGCTATACTTTTGCCTCGTTTTAATTGTTTGATCTGAAATAAAGATTTAAAAAGGACAAATTTCACTTTCCTGTCCCGATATACTCTGGGTCAGAACAATTCTGTGTTCTCAATCTGAATAAAAACAGATTAAACTGTTGCTCTTAGGATTACCCTTATAATATCCTCATGTGACTGTAATTGAAGTCCAAATATTTCAGAACCTTCTGAAATACACACCATATTAACAGAGGCCCAGCATAACATCTGTGGGAGTACTAAATTATATTACTGTTGAACTTTCATTTTTATTGTGTTCTGTCTACCTGTCTTTAAAGCTGTTATCTACTGTAACTACACTGTCTCCACGTGATGAAAACAGTGTCTTCTAGCAGTGAAAGGAGATTAAGTATTTTCACAAATGTTAGACAGGTCCTGCTTTCCTCTTTGCATAGTGCCTCTTTAATTAAAAATTAATTAAAAAGGAAAATGGTGATCCATTGATCTATACTAATAGCATTTGATATGATGAAAGGAAAAATAAAGATCTTTTTTGTTTAGAGGTAACCCGGAATTAAAACATGCAAATGAGTAAAGAGTTCTTTTTGGGCCTGTTAATCCATCCATTTTCCCCATTGCTTTGTCACAGGGGAGCCCAGAGCCTGTCCTAGCAAGCAATAAGCACAAGGCAGGGTACACCCTGGACAGGACACCTGCTCATCGCAGAGGGAGGCATCTTATTTCTTCTAAATGAACACATTAAATCCACAGCAAAACATCCACATCTTCAAAGTAATGAAGAAACCTTGTTGTTTCATTTTAACTTTCTTCCAAGGGGGTATGAAAACTGTAGAAATGAAGGAAAAATTATGCATTTTACAAAAAAAGTAGATTTTAATAAATTAACTTATGACAGCCTTACAACACATTTCTCATAAAATCGCTTTTTGTGGGAGTCTCCATAGGGCAGAAGTTAAAAGACAGTCATTTGCTATAATAGAATGCAGGGTAACTACATACAATAAAAACAAGACATTCTACTGGCGAGACAAAAAGACACCGACAAGCCCGTTGTACGAAAATGTTTAATTTGTTGTAAATAAACAGCTATCACAATTTATTAAAGCACACTGCTTCAGAGAAAGCAAAAGGAAAATCACAGAGATTTACAGAGAGAAGAGGGATGTGCAGAAGGCAGAAGAGATGAGTGACAGAGGCTACTGAGCCGTTTGAAACCCAGAGAGCAGATCCAGAAGAAAACTGGTCCAAAGTCAAAATCTAGGCCGAAAGGCATCATTTCCCATTCCAACATTATCCTGCAGTAATTAAAAAATGGAAACTTCCATCATCCTGCAATGATAATGTCAGCTGTACTTTTCATTCTCTCTGCAGAATATTTGAGGAGATTAACTGTAAACCTTACATTTCGGTAAAGCAATCCAATAATTCACTCTAATATGCATTTAATTGGCTGCGGAACTGCCTGGTTGTGAAACACAAGCCTTTGTAATGTCTATCATAATCACTCCAAATGCCAAATTGAGGAGTTAAACTTGCCACCCTGTTTTTGCCAAAGGTTTAAAACAGTCACCAGGCAGCAACCTGCATAAATTTCAATTTCCAGTGTGCTTTTCGTCCCCCCCCCCCCACACACACATTTTACAGGACGGGATTGGGGAGAGTATAGTAACTTCTGGCGGTGTGTTCCTAGCTCTCAGCGATTCAATGAAGCTTAGGCACATCTCTTGCCAGAAACCTCATCTTTATTCTGTCAAATGGCACAACCCTCTGTGCACAGCCTGGCAAGGGTATCTTTTGCCACTGCAGGCTGGCAGTTACAGCTGCAAACCACAGAAAGTAAACAGTGCTTTCCTAAGTACGCTATATAGAGATAAGGTCTACACATGACAAAAACGATTATATAGAAAAGAAATTAAAAAACAGGAAGAGAATGACTGCCTGAATATTGCTATCAAGACCTTGATAAGGATAGAAGATGCATTATATATTTTCCACTACAAACATGCTAAGGGGTTGAGATGGGTAACCTTTTCATATTGAGCACAAGGGAGGGAAGGGTAAAAACGTACAAAAACGCAGAGGAGTTCCTGGTGTTAGCTCTGGACATGGCTCTGAGGCTGGACTAGGGCAAAAGCCACTTTAGGAATCTGCCAGAAAGCTAATGTCCCAGGCCCAGTTTGCAGCCAGAACCAGGACCGAGGGAGGGCTTGCTGAAACCGATCACATTTCTCCACGGATCCGTCCACTTAACCCCACGAAAGATAAGCCCCCCGGTGCAGCTGCTCACAGCTCCAGTGTGCTTTCCAAACATGGTGCAAGCCCGCTTCCTGCAAGCAGCACAGGGCAGCGCAGGAAGAGCAGAGCTCTTGGGCTCTGGCCATGACGAGCCCTAACCCCTGGGTCAATAACAGAGCCTCACGAAACAAAGGGAACCCCAACTTGGCCTTGAGAGAAGAGGAAGGCATCTTCTTAGCTTCTGCTTACAGAAATTGGGTCCAGGCTTAGAGACAGACTCGTGCCATGGAAGAGCTGAACCTGGACCTCCTCGACCTGTTTGTGGACTAGATAACCGTCCCTCTGTTATCTGGAAGAGATGCCCTTCAGCTTCTGAAGGCACACCTCTTTTGCCTAAAATCCAACCTCATGCGACCGCCTCATACACCATCACTTAGAAAGTCAGACAAGGATTTAGCTCGCTGCATTTCATTTCTTATAATTTAAATGTTTTCATTAACTATTTCTAAATTGGATTCTACATAAAAATAATAAAAGATTAAAAAAAGAGCCCACAGGCCTGGAAATACAGTTCCAAGTTTTCTGGGTAGCAGCTCTGAACAAAACTGCTTCCAAAAGGATTCCTTGCTTTGAATGCAATGCATTTAATGTTTGTGCGCTGACAAAGTTGTTTGCATACATCAAACTTAAGACAACTGATCACCAGGCTAATAAACGTTTCTTCAGCTCATTATTTCAGTATAGATTTAAATGCTCATTACACAAATCATTCATCATTAAAAATCATTCAGGGATTGACAAGTGGACACAGAAATGCAGATCAATTAAAAGGCGAGCTTATTGTTCAGCACCTTTCCTTTCAACCTAAAACAGTGCTCCAAAAGGTTCAGAAACACAGGAAAGAGACGCTCCTCTCATTGACCCTGTCAACTCAATGCTTGCTCAACACCACTTCAGGGTGCAAGACCTATAAGAGGGCATCATGAATTCAACAAAAATGCACACCATTACCATGGATTTGATTACAATAAAAAAAGATTCAAACTTTCAAGGCTCAAATCCTTTGTGGTCACCGAGGAGAAAAGATAAGTCATATTCCTTCATAATCCTGTATGTTGTGAAAAATATTTTGGTTACAGGCAAGCACATTATTTATTCACTATACCTGCTTTCTAAAACGTTAAGGAATTTCACAAACAGCAGACAAAGGACTTTGATTCCAGGGGAAGGGGAATTCCCTTACATGGCTCCTGGAACTAGGAGCAGATGGCGACTTAATGTTCTTTAATAATGTTTTAAATGCACCTCGTGATGTTCATCATGACAATGCTGGCTGGCTGGCACTGGCACAGACAGACATGATTCTAACCCAAAAGTGTACATGTGTTGCATTTCTAGTCAGTTTTATGAATATTTTCTGTTAATCCATCAATCACCTGAAGCTAGAATGCACAATGCAATGTAACCTCTGCCCTTCTTCCACGGAGTGCTTGGGTTTTTCTCAAATGCTAGTACGACTCCTTCACTATTAAATGCTTTACGAAAGGGCTGGCTGTTCACCAGCCCTTTCAATCACCCATTTTAATACATGCAAAACACAAAACAAAGTTGGCACGGGCAGCCATAAGGAAGAGTTTCAATTTTAAAGGTGCTCAGCTGTAAAAGTCATTAATTCAGTCTATCCAGCTCCAGACCGGTAGGATACCGAAGTTAGCTCTCTGTCTGCATGTAGAATTAATCTGAGGTCCACAATAAATCGGAACTCTAACCTTCCCGACCAATCAAGTTCTAAAATCATGATTGCGGCTCTAAATAAAGCAGGTCCAAGAAGACAGAGATGCCATCAACTGACGGATTTAGGAACTCCTACTGGCAGGGACATTGAATGTCTGAATATGTCACTGTCCAGCTACAACTGACCTTTTCTTTAATGTGTCTGTAAAAACACACTCTTCATTACAGTCACCATTCTAGCCACAAAAACAATATCTGCACATATAAAATCTTCAACAGGCTTCTGTGGTTAAAAGCAACATCCTTCCCTGTGGTGGCTCCATGGAAGATCTACAAGCCCCCAGAACCCATACTGATACCTCATCTGGCCCACCTGAGCTATGCTCCTCATATTCTAAGGTCTGGAACCACCACTCCTCTCTTGCACACCACCTGGTCAAATGAGGAGATGCACCCAGAGGCAGCAGACAATGCACAGTTGGCTTGTGGAGTCTGAGTCAAACTTCCATCACATTCCTCACCCTTCTCCATCCAATTAAAAAACGGTAAACCACAGACCGTGCCATTTCATCCTTCGCGCTTCTTGCTAGAACAATGAGATGGGACCAAACAATGATGTCAGACCTTGTACAGTACATGCCACGTCATATTCCAGGTCTTCTGGCTGCTTACAAAACAGCAGTATATGTGTTGGGGGGAGGGGGCTAATATTTTGGCCAGTGAGTGTGCAATGAGCTTTGTCAAACCATCGATTTTATCCTTGTTTTAAAAAAATAGGAATATGAGTCCCCAACAATGAAATGCAGTGATGTATTTTGCCACTTTTCTATTCTTCAGACCTCAAAGTCTTCTTCCTTGCCTTGACCCACTCCTCTCCCCTCTCCTGCATCGCCAAACCCAAAGCGCTACCCCACACCCGCCTGCCCTGGCACCTCTGGGCAGGACTAGACCCTGAGGATCTCCAGGCAGTTGTTGTAGCAGATGGCGATCCAGTCAGGCTGGGTGGAGGCCCACTGCACATTGTTGATCTCTCCCTCGGCGGTGTAGGCCAAGATAGGGTCCTCAATGGCACGGGGCATCTGCTGTATGTCCCAGATCAGGGCCTGGTGGTCATCAGCTACAAAGACACCAAAATGTCAGCCACCTTTGCACACAGGCAATGCAGGCATTAAGCAAAATCATCTCCCGACGACTTTTCACAATAGTCTCTCCACATGCACAAGCTTAATCATTCAATTACACCCATTTCTTCCAGTTTGGTAAACTGTTGGAAAAAAAGCTACCCTCCTTTACCAGGTGACCATTTAGGAGGGCCCAGAAAAATCTTATCTCCTATATATTTCTTGTAGACCACAACTCAACATCACAGTGAGTACCCTTCCTTGAGAGAAATGTCTAACAATTTTAGAAAAATATGACTTAAAATCTTATCTTCCAAACATTTTCATCACAGACTCATTTATAAAATCACTTTTTATAAGCAGATTCTCAGCAATTTACCAAAAATGGCTGGATTAACTGTTGGGATCAATGAGATGCCAGAAACCAGCAAGCTAGATGAACGAACAGTCCTTTGGTACATCATTGTCATGTGTATGTTTGATGGAATTGAAAGGCAGGGATTTTATGCTTTAATAACCTATAGTTATGCAAACTGGATTAAAAAAATGAAGCATGCCACTACAGATGTTTCACAGAGGAAGTATCCATACAAGTTCTGAAATTTGCCCAGATTCCAGATGTTACCTGCAGTACAGATGTGGCAGGAAGAGTGAGGTGCCCAGGCTATGCCATTGACACAGGCCCGGTGATTGTTTAACCTTGCGACCGGAGTGCAGGGCACACGCACGTCCAGAATCACCACCTGCAACGCAAACGCCAGTTTATAACCCAGCAGACAGCAGAGGTATCAGGTAACAGATCATGCTACCAGCTATTTCCCAGCAGCCCTCGGAGAGATTTCAATTTACAGCAAAAACCAGTGTCTGCATTTCTTGGCAAATGCTTCCAAGACCGTTACAATTTGAAATGACACAAGAGGCTCTTAAAATCAAAACAAAGGACCAGGTAATGAAGTGCTTTTATCTAAAAGTTAGGAGGACAAAAAACAACAACAACAAAAAAAAAAATCAAACTTAGGCACTATTGCAACACACGATTAAGACGATTAACAGATGAAACTAACCGCCACATCAGGCTGTTTCTTGAAGAAAGCCAGAGTTTTTGTATCCATTAGTTACTATCAAACGAGTTAACCATTTGGAATCATTCTTATGTCTAAGTTGCCAAGTTTATGGTGAGAGAGTAACTCTAACACTGACAATAGAGCAGAAAAGAATAAAGATAATATATACACAGTTACCATTAAAGTACTCTTCTCATTTTGTTTAAGTCAGTAAATGCTAAGTGAACCTCAAACCATGTTCTTAGTGACAAAAATGATTTCCCATATATTGACCTACTGGACCAGGACTCTCAATATTCTAGATATTCTGGCTCAATGCCACAGCGGCTATGTTCTGATCTCCTTCGGGACACCTGACGGGCAGGTGTAAGGCGAGATCCCGCAGAACTGCCAGCTGTACCGCCTGTGGCTACACTGCCCACCCCACTGGCACCAAGCCCCTGGCGAGAGTCACCTCCATGCCATCCATGGCCATGGTGGCCAGGTAGTTGGGGTCCTGCTTGTTCCAGCACAGCCGCAGCAGGGGGTGGTGCTGGGGGTCCTCGTAGATGATGGTGCTGTGCTCCAGGTGCCGCAGGTCAAACATGCGGACCGAGCCGTCTGCCCCCACGGAGGCGAACATGTCCCTGCCGCCCCCGGCCCGGCTGAAGGCGATGTCGTACACCTGCAGAAACACACAGGGCGCTCGCTCACTTCCTGTAGGGTGCGCAGTGCCTTCACTCCCACATTAAGTCTCAAATAAGTCTGACACAGTCTGTATTTTCTCAGAGTATCTGAAAGCTGCTGACTTAAAAGTCCTGTTTGATTCAGGAATTGGTTATAATTTATTGTCCTTCAGCTCTATTCCAGCTCTTCAGAGCTCACAGTCCATGTCCCCTCTGAAACGTGCACTGTTACATTATCCTTTCTCACACTGCAAACAGCTCAGGCAACAGAGGTAGGACATCAAACTGTTACTTCCAATACTGGGTCACAAGTTTCCCAGAATCTATCCAGGCAAGCAATGGGCAAACAGCTTAATAACACTGCTGAATGATTTACAATCTAACCTCAGGAAAAATGTTGAAACTCTTTTACGAGTCCCTCGCTCCAAACCCCCACCTCACCTCTTTATCGTGGGCGATGAGCTGAGTCTTCACGTGTCCAGACACCAGGTTAACCCTGCCCAGCACCTGGCCCGTCTCCAGGCCCCAGATGGTGCAGGTGGTGTCGATGCTGGAGGTGCCTGCAGACAAACAGAGATGCTGAAATGGCAAATCAATACAGAGTGGGCGGACATGATGAAAGTAAACTTCAACATGGAATGACTGAAGGATGAAAAAAAAGGAACCTTGGTAAGCCTCTGCTCCAGTCACGCATTTTTCCCCTTAACTAACGAGAACTACATCAGCTTTTCCAAGACTTCTCTTTAAGCAGGTTCCGGAGATGAACTGATTTCCAGTAACTGCACTTTAAAGAACAAGCTAAGTGGCAGATGGGCTCATAGGTTCCCTTGTGCCTGGGAGACATGAAGATAAAAATAAATCTATTGTGTTCTGTGGCAAGGAGCTGTGCTATTGCTCTCATGGCAGGGCCATGGTGGCATTTTGTATTGATGCATTACCTATTGTGGATCCAAAAAGTCATCTCGTTCACTCTGTTAGGTTAAGGACAATGGGGTTCACCTGTTTGTCAGGGGGGACTTGGGGTGCCCCCCGGGTTTTGGCCCCGGCCTAGGTGGATGAACAGACATGGCTGTTTACTGTCTTGTGACTCAACCTCCTGCGCTTTTTGTGAACCGGTAAAGTTTGGCATTAGCTTAACTTTACATTTTGAAACCTAGAACATGTAACCTCCACACAGATAGTACCCAAGATCTGGAATCGAGCCAAGGGTCCCAGTGCTGTTAGGCAGAAATGCTAACCTTTCTTGTGTTCTGAGTCTTCCCAAACATACATTGCCAGGCGAACAGCAAACATTAGACTTGTGTTCTCCAGTGCGTCTGGCTGACACAGCCAACACCAAGCCAGTCAAAGTGAGTGGCTTCTCTAACCTACCCAGCAGGTTGGGGTCCACTTCATTCCAGTCAAAAGAGGTCAGAGGGGCACAGAAGTCCGAGTTCTTGTTGTTGTTTAACAGGCATTCCAGGCGTGTTTCTGTATCACTGACCTGGGGTACAGAGAGAACAAGCACTTACTAAAAACACCAGTTGCAACGATAAACCAATGACTGCAAAGACACTGAAAACTGACAGAACAAAACCCCAAAGTTTTCCTTAAAGAGGTGAAAATACCGCCACAGAAATGCAAATGTAGTCAAACAGAAAAGAGTCACATTCCACAATGCTTTCCAAAATTTATTTTATTAACACTAAAAAGCCTATTTTGAGGTCGCACACGGATTTTCATGATGGTACTGATCTCCTGTCCATGTACCACAGGAAAGGTTAGGAGTATTTTTTAAAAGGCAGGGACACCTTTCAATTATGTCCCCGAATTAATTAAACCTCAAAACACCACACTCCTGCATTCTAGACCAAATGAATTACCTCATGAAATTCAGTTTGCTGAAGCAATTTACCACATAAAAACCTTAAATTTAGATTAAAGCTTGCCAATTGTAAATTAGCAGTCCCAGAGCTACACAGTTATTTCTTGCTCTGCTGCAGCTGAGACGCACCATGAAGTTAGCTGTTTATTTGAGACTTGTGATTGGGTTAAGGTTACAATTTTACAGGGGCCCAAGTTTAAAATAAGAAGCATGCACACACACACGCCTTTCATGTAGTGTCTCCTTTAGTGACAACAACTCATCTGTTTTTAGAAACATTAACGAGCACGAGAAATTCTCTCCTCCTGCCCTATGGCTGCAGGCAGACAGCAGCAGTCCTGGCTTATGTGTGTCAGAAGCTGAGTGCTCAAAAGAACTCTTCCCCAAGACTGAAATCTTTTTCAGTTTCACGTCTATTGTGAGTTTCATCCCAAAGCAGTTTACACACAGAAGGAAACCAACTGCATTCACTACTCTGGACAATATGTGGAAGCCCCACTACACAGCAGATCAAGTCAGAATCAAGGGGAAGCTTTAGAAAGGCCAGCATTACATTAGCCCAGAGTAGGGATGTACCTGGGTGTACATCCCTACTATAACGAAACATGTCACAGGATCTTTAATGAACAAGCTGTTTCAACGGTGGTTTCAAGTCCCATCCTAATGCTGGCACTTCTTATTGGACCGGCCTGTAAAACAACTCCAGAATGATGAGCGCCACCTACTGGTCCACCAATGCCACTTGTGGCTGCAACACAGGTTTTCTCTGAGCACTTTCATCCCAGTACTGACCAGGCTTAAGGCTGTTCAAACTGTGGCAAGACATGGTAAGGTTGGTGCTGGATGATGGTGTACAACGCAATGAGTCTAACCAATCACGTTTTTTTTAAATGAGCCCTAGGCAGAGAACAGCTGTTAAAAGCACCAGCTACTTTAACTGAACAGGTTGCTGAGGCACAAGCAATATTAAAGGGACATCTCATATTAAACTTTTCTTTTCCTTTTAAAGTCTCTGCAATCAACACATTTCTCAATCCTGTGTCCTGCTTACTTTCCATTAAATAAAAAGAGATCCGTTTCTTCCAACCCAGGGAGACAACCCCTCAATACCTCAAGTATCTCAATATCTACTTTTATTAAAAGCTTAAGGTAAAATAAGGTGACATCATATGAACAGCTGCCTTTCATTCATTTGAAATTAATTTTGCATTAGCTTTTAATGTAAATTATACATAATGTAGAAACTGTACAGATATGGTATAAAAAGAGTCCACCTGCAACAGAGATTGATTCGATTCATGGATTTGCAAACCGAAAAAGAAAATGGCACAGTTATTCAAAGCAGCTACTGCGACCTCAGAAATGAAATGCTGACCAGAAGCCCCAATGGGAAGTCAAGTGTTTGAAACATAAAGCCTGTCTTCTCTCAGAGCAGAGGGCATGTGGGTCAAGGTTCGAGCGGGACACGTGCGCTCCTATGAGGAGTGGGGCGACTCACTCTCCAGATGCGCAGGTAGTCTCCGCTGGTGGCGAGCAGGTCGGGGTAGACGCCCTTGGTGTCGGGGATCCACATGATCTTGGTGGTGGGGTACGGGTGGTCAAAGGTGTTCCTGCAAATGAACTCCGAGCTCTCCTCTTCCAATCCTACCAGTTGCACCTGAAAAAATGTTTACATTTTTTTATTTTCTTGGAATCACTAACTGTTTCATACCCACCTGTTTCATACCCACCGATTCATAATTGCGACACACCTCTGCTGGGAAAGACACAGATGACAGGCATGGCATGCCCTGCCAACCACATTCTGTCAGAACATCTGCTTCACAAACCTCCCGATCCCACTGTGCAAACAGCGAGACAGACATCGGATGGAGGACTGACGCAGTGCTCGCTGATAAAGCTACAAGCTCTACGGTATTGAGAGGAAACCCAGACAGCACCTGATGGGGAACTTCTTTAGCAGATACTGAGATACCTAATGATTTAAACAATCATGTAGACACACTAATTTTTTTTCAAGAAATGCCTTTCCAATAAAAGCACAATGTACTGTCGTAGCACAGAACCTATTAGGACACACCCAGATATTTTTTAAAGAATGGAGGCATCGCCACTCTTGCAGCTAAGGCTTAGGGCCGAGTCCAAGATAAACCTTATCTTGGGAGCTTCAGAAAACTTAAGGGGTACAAGTTAAAAAAAAAAACATTAAAGAAATAGATAAGACTCATGATGTATAGCAATTTGAAACATTTTCTCAATATTTGCAAATAAATAAATCTAGCATTTCATTTTTTGGAATTCAGCATCATTTCTCCTTTTATCAAGCACCGACCACTCCATTTGGATTTGCCAATTGTTTTGTTTGTAAGAAAAGACTGTACTGCTGCACTTGAGAACGAGACCTGGAGAGCACGCTGAAGAGCTCCTCCGACACGCTCACAGCGACTGACGAGATGGTGCCAACAGGAAAAGCAGCGCCTTCCATCTGGCCTGGGAGTGTGTGCCAGGCCTCGGGGAGAAAGCCCAGCCCTGCCTACGGTTGCACCAACTCTTGGACAATCCTTAGTGAGGCACATGATCGAGCTTGCACTCTCCGAGCGCGCACTGTACTGCTCGAGTCACTTGCAAGCTCCTAATCTCTCCTATCCTATGGCAATATGTTTTTGCACAGACATGTTTTTAAATTTAAGACTTTATTCAAAACTGAATACTAAACACTCATAATGTGTTAGTCAATGTAAGCAAAAACTGAAGTATGTCAATTGTGTAAGTATCGAGACCCACGAACTCAATGTAGTAGTTACACATTTAACAGCAATCACAATAACGAGTCTTGATGGTATGTCTTTGCACACGTGCTTGGCAAATTTGCTCAGACTTGCGTATGGTAATTTATTCCCTCCAGGACCTCATCAGTCTTGACAAGCTTTACAGTCCCTGCTGATGAAGCAGAACTATAGCATAATGCTGCCACCACCATTCCTGACATCAGGGATGATGCTGACTGAGCGACACTGCTGGGTTGGCAGAAAATGTAATACTCTGCATTTAGACCAAACCCTATGTGGGATCTCACATGTGTTTTTTTCCCCTCAAGTTCATACAGGCCCCCCTTTACGGAGTGGCCAGGATACGGTTGACCCATGGCCATTTTCGACCTCTTTTTTAAATGTTGCTGTTGGCCACACAGTGGCGTCCCTGACCAGTTTAATCCTTGCTTTGTCTGCTAAGTGTAGAGGGATCTCTCAAGGCTGACTGATCCAGGCAGCGATTTAAAGTCCAACAAACTCTTTACTTTCTACAACTTTATCCCCAGGTAGCTCTGAGATCTCCTAGGGCTTTATGATTGAATCATTGTTTGGATCTGACTGCCCAACTGAGGGACCCTAAAGAGACAGCTATGTCTATTGTGAAGCCACATGAACCACTATTATTGCATAAGTAGATTAAAACAGACAAAGAGGGCCTCCACTCAAACACAGACCCCGGTTTCAGACTTCAGAGTTACTGGTATGTGCCTCACAAGACAGTGTGCCAGTCTGGCACAAACATACAGTATCTGTGCAAGTCCACATTTTTATTGTGAACATTTTCACATTTTAAACCCTGACACCCGAAGAAGGCTCCACTGCGTTTCCTTTCTTATCATTTCAGCAGGAATAAACCTTTTACTTGTTCCTTTGCAGCCCAGGCCCTACTTGAACCACAGTTTTAAAAGCCGTTTTAAATTCCAGGGCTCTGCTAGGTGCAGTGATGAAAAGTGGTTTGGAGTGGAAAACTACTTGCATGCATTCCAATCAAGAGAGCAACTTGTTAGTTCAATTAAGGCTTCAGTGGGGTAATTAAGGGTGTCTGGAATGACAGCCAGGTGTGCACTCCCCCAGGACCTGAGCAAATTTGAGTTAAGGTGGTGGGTGATGCATCAGCTAAGGACACTATCAATATATTAGTTACTTCCTGCTAATGATAAACTGTGTAATCTTAAAAAAGTCCAAAATTTAGGAAGCATTTCAAAAAAGTATCCGTACGTTTGTCGAACTTTGCACATGAGAAGTTACTCATCAATGCTTGTACGGCAACAACAGGACATTTGTTGAGTTCTGATCAAGTAACCTTTCAAGAAAATAAAAGGGCTAGTATTCAGGATTTAAAGATCTAAGCCCACAGACTCTAGTACACACCTGGGTGGTTTCCGCACAAACTTTCATGTCTCGGCATTCACCACGCAACTGAGTTACAGAGCAAGCAGTCGTGTGGGAGCGCAGTGGTGGGACTTAACATGTCAGTGGACAGCAGTAGCCTCTGACCTGCAGATTTATCGCTCCTATTTCACCCTGTAAATCCAGATCGCTTAGGTGGCCTTTGCCAAACACCGGCTTCCTGCAGAACACTAGCGAGGCGCTCATGTTTTATCACAGGGGGGAGCAGAGTTTACTTGATGACACGAGTTTATACAAAAGTAGCCCGGGCCGGCGTCATCATGCTCAAACACGCCGCACTCGCACTTTCGGCTGATCGGTTTCCTTTTTTTTTTTTAGCACCGCTTTCGGGAATCGGCCCCCCTCTTAAACGCGTAGGGGAAAGACCCGGTCGAGCCGAGGGGAGCCTCTCGGCCGGACCCGGGTCCGTCCAGCCCGGGGGAGGAAGCGGGGGCGCCGGGCTCACCTTGTTGTTGTACTCCTCCACGAAGCTGCCCAGGGCCAGGCGGAAGCGCTTGTCGGGACGGACGCTCCAGTTCATGGCGTAAACCGTCCATGGCGCTTCGTATTTATAGATCTCCTTCCTTTTGCCGTGGAGGGACATGGTGCAGGGGGGGCGACCGCGCCGTCGAGACGACCCGAAGGCGGAAGGGGGGGACGGCGGCGGCGGGGTGGGTTGAGTGAGGAGGAGGAGGAGGAGGAGAGAATTCAGCGAGAAAGTCGCCCCAGTCGAGCGGCGTGCGCGTCCCCCCTCCGGGCGGCGCAGACAAAGAGCTGAGCGCCGAGCTGGCCGAGCCCGGCAGGACGCGCTCCTTGCGGGCTTTTAGGACGTTTCGGTGTGACAATCCAGCCTCGCCGTCAATTCACAGCAGTGCCCCGGTTTGACCCGCCGGGCTGGACGCCTCCCCCCCAGAAGCACCAGGCACCCCTCGCCCCCGTCTCCGCTCCGCCGCCACACTGTCTCCCCGACTCCCAGCGGCTCCTTCCTGCGCCCAGACGGATCGAAACAAGCTGATCTCGGCTTCGGGAATCACCGAACACCCTCTTTGTCGGTACGTCGTGCTACTATAAATCCAGAAGCGGCGCATCCGAGACGACAACAACAAAAAAAAAAAACCCACACAAGACTAAGCGCTACACTCGCTGGGTAAGCCAGACTCCCCCAAAAAATCCGTCGCGATACCCTATTGGCCAGAGAGGATGTCGCTCAAAGCGGGGCGGGGGCTAAACCGCGGCCAGGTGCGCTCTTTCATTGGACGAGGGAAGCGTCAGTCGAAATAGGGGCGGTCGTTTTGCTCGCTAGGTAAGATTTGAGTGGCTCGGCGGAATTAGGCAAATTCGGAAGGCGGGGTTAAGGGAAGTGAGGAGGAGTGTCATTGGATTGACGCAGCGTCAGTCAGAGTGAAGTGGGCGGACAGGTACGAAAGAGCTGTGCTGGGAAGACGGTCAATCAGTCAGGAGAAACGTGCCAGTTTCACCGAGAGCGTGGCTGGGCGTCATGTCTGCAAGCACGATTTTAACACTGTATCGAAAGTACTGGAGAAAACCACATCTACTCCCCTGCATGATTAAGCGAAACAGATTTATTTTCCTCCGGATATTTTGTATTTGAACGAGGCCAGTTGGAAACAACAGTTACAAACGAGATGAGATCATTCAGCACAAACAGTATACATTAGTTACTAATTGATCATCGGGTATCAACCAGCTGTTTCTTGAAGGGCCCCTGGGATATCATCTTCAGATCACAGCTGGGTAGCGTCTCCCAGGCCGCAGGACCGTTTGTATACAGAAACCGGCTCCTGGTATCAGGCTCGGTTTCCAGCTGTGTTCACTGTTTCGAGTTTCACTCTTGATTCTGAAGAAGATGACGACTGTGTGAATTCTGTCAAAAAGCCTTTGAAGGTTTTGAAGGTTTTCCAGTCGTGTCCCCCTCAGTCTTCTCTGTTCAAGACTTAAAAAGGAGCAGTTCCTTCAGCCTGTCAGTGTAGGATGTTCCCTTCAGCCATTGAATATATCAGGTTACTCCTCTCAGGGCTGTCACCAGAGAAAAAATATTTTAAAATTAACATCCATCAATTTAAATAAATTATTTTAACAATTGTCCTAACATTTTGTTTGCCTTTTCGGCTTCCTCGCATTGTTAACCTAAATGCCTAAGTATTTTTCTGAAAGAGACTCCAAGTTCAATGATTCTAATTTTGCATACCTAGTTTATGTTGTTTCTATCTGCACGTAATACACTGCACTTATCTACATCATCTGCCCATTTTTCTATCAGAGTAATTGGGATGGAAAGAGTAGTAAAATGTATATTTTCCCAGCCTTTATTGGCACAGAATTAATTTTAAAATAGAAATGCCTCAATCATAGCTGATGGAATGAATGTGTGTGGGCTTCATAACGTCTGAAGAATAATTACTCTTCCCCAGATTAACAACATATTCCTGGACCATACTGCCTGTATGCATCAGAGATGGATTTAAGCACAATTGGTCTAGCCCAATACCTAGAAATGACCAGTTTAGGCTTCATAACTGTAGTCTAGAAATACAGTTTGGCCTAAACGTCGACGTATGTTTTTTAAAAAATATTCGCTAGCCTTCAATGGTCGTTAAGAGCATTTAAAAACCTACTCTAGGATCTCCTTCAGGCAGGCATTACGAACGAGGCTTAAGTGTAAAGGACTGAAACTTGTGACCATTTTGACGAGGGACGTCATTTATACTCCTTACAAGATGGGTTTCGTCCGCTGGCACCGAGGGTACAGATTTCCAGCCTGTTTTAATCAGTAAGTGTGCACCATGTGTATATGCACACACACGTCCCAGACCGGGTTACGTCATGACCGAGTGATCGGCGGCGGACGTGACGCAAGCGGTGCACTGACAGTAGTTCCGCAGCCGGATCGGAGGGTACAGCAGTGGGAACGGACGTCGTTTCCTTGTATTTTCTTTAAACCCGTGAATCTCGAAAGACCGAAACAATCAGCGGGAGAGAGAGAGAAAGAGAGGGGGAAAGAAAAGTTAAGCACAATAAAGAAGGACTAAAACAAGGTAAAAAAAAACGAATAAGAAGTGTTTTGTAAAGCAAGAGCAATGCCTGATAATAACGTCTATGGTCGCGGATAGCCTCAGACTTCCGAGACTGTGCACGATTTTCCGCCGAGTTTAAAGGAAATCTCGCTCCCTGTAGTTTGCAATTCACCGCGATCTCTAGGTATGAATTTCAGTCAGATAAACTTTAAAATCGAGTTTTACTGCGCCTAAGAACAGGGGTTAGTTGCCAATACTTAATCTCATTAGCGGTTGGAATGTGCTAGGTGATCTATTTCTGTAATCGGGAGATATTTAAGACAATGTGTCGTTGTTATTAATGTTTGCGACTTACATTTTCTCTTAAAAAATTGCATGCCCACCCCCCGCAACTGTGCTTCAACGACCATTAAAAACCAGCCTGTCTCACCTACCGTTGTGCTATGTGAGCATTAAACGCAGCCGTGATTCGTTTCCCTTCCGCTTGTTTTGCATTTTATACCTCAGCCAGATAAAGATAAGTCGTGAAAAGACATCTGCTTGAGGAGGGCTCTTGCTGGGGTTAGCGTGTCTCCCCTCTCCCTGCGCAAGCTCGTTATTTTATTGTCGCATGCGTACTCACGGCTGACCTTTTATTACCCCGAGAAGGGTATCTGAGGTTAAGGACAAAATAAGTCGTAAAAAAAAACAAAACACCAACACTTGTCTTTATAGGTCCAGAGGTTCCGTATGGCAGTAAAACGAGGCCAACGAAGAAGTTCTCGGCATTTAGCTAGAGTGATTTGTCTCGTGTTCCCTCCCCTAAATCACTAATTCGCAGCTAAAAAAAAAACACCTTTCCGATGTTATTGCCAAGACGGCTGTAGATCGCTACAATAAAAATCCTGCCGGGTCAGTTGTTCAAACCGGTTTTCAGTACCTGCTGTAGTTCCAGCAGCTTTTCAATGTCTCCTTAAATTATGAACAAAGCTTCACCTGAGCGCAGTCTTGGAATTGATCCAGTTAAGCCTTGAATTGATCCAATTAAGGTTTGAATGTACTCATTTATCCTTTCTGTACAGCCGTCTGTGTTGACGCTTTGAAGAGACACATGATGAAACATGCTGTTTAAATCCTGGCTTAAAATGAAAGGTCCAAAGCGACACTTTTTTTACTTCTGTTGTTGATTAGCGTGAACATGGTTATCTCCTAGTTGATTTCATTGAACGCGCTAAACAGATAAGATAGGACGTTGTTTTACTGTAAACTAAGGTGGTGTATACGCAGCAATTACTCACAATGAAACACTTGTTTTTATAGTTGTTAAATAACTAATAACAATTCCGTGTACACAAAACGTGGTTATTAAGCTTAAAAATGTCAATTAAAAAATCCTCTAACATCTGTTAAAATTGGTTGCACTAGACTGTTACTGCTCATTAAAATAAAGAAAAAGAGTGAGTAAGGGCCTCAGTAATTCAGTATTTCAATGTTTCAAACTTAATATTTTGTCAATTTTTCTAAGTACACTTAGTAACCAAGCAGCCTTGGTTGCTGTTTTACTCTTAAGTTGTTTCCCATCAGATGTCACGAACAGTAATTGCTCTGAACTATGTCCAGGGAAGATACAGACCAAATTCCTTATAATAAAGGTACCTGTGTGTCGGGGGTGCTGTTGAATGGAACAGGATGATTAGGCTAGGGATGTAGCAAACTGAAGGCTCTGGGATTCTGAAATAAGGTCAATTAACTGAGGGCTGCTTCTGGTTCCAGAAGTGTTGAACAGGCTTTGCAGTGACAAGATAGGAGTGTAAGGAGTGTAACAGATGAAAGGCAGCCTCCAGCAAGGGCTAAAAATGTTCAGCCAGTTCACACTATTCCAATTATCAAGTCATTCTAAGTGGGTGCAGCTGTAAAACAGAGCATGACTGGAACAAAAACCAGCAGGCTTTTATAAATTACAAAAATCCATAATATATCTAAGAAAATAGGTTAATTGTTTAATTAACTACCCAGCTATTTGGCTACTCAGGTTGAAACAAAATTGAGGAAACACTAGGCCCAATATTAAGGAGAATTATTATTCTTATCGTATACGAGTTGATACGAGTCCCACGCGTGCCTGCATGTTGTGACCGGTGTGCTGTGGGATTGTGGGGGTCCTGCCTGTGTTCCTCTCCCTGGCATGCTCTTGGCTCTGTTTCCAGTCGTGCCATGGTCAAGCCGTTTCTCGTACCCGCGCTGCTGCTGCTGCTGCTGGGGTTCCCCGCGTCCCGGGCGCGCTTCGACGACTTCGATGACGGGGAGGAGCTGGCGGAGTTCGACGACAACGACTTCGCCGAGTTCGAGGACGTGAGCGAAGACCCCCCCACCGAGGCGCCCCCCCGGACCGTCACCGCCCAGGACGACGAGGACGAGGCCACCGTGGAGGTGGAGGAGGGCCAGGACGACTTCGAGGACACCGAGACCCCCGTGAGAGCGCGTTCGTCCGGCGTCTGCGCAACGGCGTCCCACCCGAACGGCTAGTTATCTGGTTTCACCGTATTTAGTCAGACTGGATAAGGACATCACATCCAAAGGGAAATAGCCCTAAGTGACTAACTAGAAAATAGGTTGGAACACAATATAATGTTTCTATTAATAAAAACAGTCTCTAAAGTGCATTTCGAATCATTGCAGGGATTTTTGATCATGGTCATAGCCGCAGGTCATCTCCATTCATGTTCTAGTGAGATTGGTTTTCCACAGTCATTTCTGTAGTTCAAATTAAAATGAAATTTTAAATCTCTGCCATCCGTGTATGTGACTATTCATAAAAATGCCAGCAAAAAAGAAAAAAGTTTCATATAGTTACTGCCAGGGGTTGTATAAGTAATGTATGTCAAATGTTAAGAGCGTTACAATTTAGAAATAAAATTAAAACTCTCCGACGGTTATTGAGGATTTTCACCATAAGCTTAACTGCTCTGGATGGGTAAGCTGTTGTATCTGTAGTCTTGAAATGCAAATACTGTACCATCAAAGACTGTAATCATTTTCAGTTTGCATTGGCAGAATATATGCCGTGCCCTGGTGACTTCATTTTGAATTCATGTTATCTTGCAGGATGAAGACCTCTATAAGTATGATGCCGAGGAGTTTGAAGGTTTTGAGAAGTCAAACCCATCTTTCAAGGATCCCATCCACATTCTTACGGTATGATCTGGCTCTGTTTGCTTGTCTGTTTATTAGCTTCTGTAACTGTATCTGGGAGACAGTGGTGTCACAGCCAGACTTTATCTTATCCTTTATTTCTGTCTCTGTAAAGCTTTCTGGCCTGTGTTTCACTTGGCTTAACTTAAACAGAAAAAAGCTAATAAGCAAACAGACATTTCCTGTGCATAACCTATTTCTGACTCCTTGCTGGATTTCCCACCACACCACATTCAGAGCTAAAAACAGCTTTTACTTTTTTTTGTCTGTGCCACATGATTAAACAAAAAAAGTACAAGTGTGATCATCATCTTTGAACGTTGCCATTTGGGATTTTGGGGTGAGTGATTATTAAAAAATATAATCTTAAAGACTCCTAAGCGAGTATAAAAAAGCAACTCTTTAAGTGTAATCTACTCTATTGCACAATAACTTCCTGCTCTTTGATAAGTGAGATTTGATAGTGTTCACCAATCTCTCCTTTTATCATGCCTCCCAGGTGCCGCCTCACCTGCAGAACAGCTGGGAGAGCTACTACATGGAGATCCTGATGGTGACGGGGCTGCTGGCCTACATCATGAACTATATCATCGGCAAGAACAAGAACAATAGGCTAGCCCAAGCCTGGTTCAACTCGCACAGGGAGCTGCTGGAGAGCAACTTTGCACTCGTGGGTGAGAGAGGGGAGGGGGGCTTTGCCAACTGGTTGCGCCATTTCTTTTTTTAGAAAGAGTTGGAAGAGAGCATGTAAAGCAATCTGAGTAGCTCGGAGGAGGGGAAGAGATCCAGCGCCATATCCAAAGTGATACGGTCTTGACAGAGCTGTCCCTCTCATCCAAACTTCAGAAGGTGGGGCAGAACCCTATGAGATGTGCTTACCTATTGAGCTTATTTGTTATAAGTTCTCAGTATGGCACCAGAGACAAGATTCCCCTATTGGTGATGACTGCATTCCTCTTCAGGGAGCAAAAGGTGTGAAGGCAGCCCACAGATCTCACAGTAGTTTTCACAATAACATGATTGCTTCTAACTGTCTAGCCTCTAAAACTCTGGCCAGGTTATTGTCCTCACAGACATTTTGTCTGCAAATGTCTGGGCGTTAGAACATCAACGATCAACTGCTGCACTTGTGTCGAAGAGGAGGAAAAACTACTGTTTCCACTCAGTGTTGTTTACAGTCTCCATAATACACTGGCCTCACTCAGTGCCATGCTTAAAACAAGTGCATTATTTTTTGTGCAGCTCTGTTCAGAATCGGTGGAAAGGACTCTCTCTGCTTTACCTGGCAGGCGTGTGCCTACCTGGCCACACGATCGAGACGCTCGGTGTTGCTCATCACGGCACTGTTTTGTTTTTGCCAGGTGATGATGGCACAAGCAAGGAAGCCGTGAGCACGGGAAAGCTGAACCAGGAGAACGAGCACATCTATAACCTGTGGTGCTCGGGGCGCGTGTGCTGCGAGGGCATGCTTATTCAGCTCAAGGTAAAGACAGCCGTCTTGACTCCCCCTTGGTGGACTTGCCAGATCCTCCCACAGCAGCTCTTAACTCCCATAAGGCAGTCTGTTGTCTGGCTTTGACTTTCTCTATGTAAAGCACGGGACTGAACATGCTGTGTTATATCTGCACATTGCCGAAGTTCACCAAGACGGTGTGCTGTTCAATACTGGCTGCTCTCTCTGTGTAGTGGTAATTTGCGTGCTATGCCTTGGACTTCATTGAGTGCCTCTGCCAGTAAAAGACCACACCCTGCAAGGGCGGGTTTGGAGCCACCTGCCACTTTTCCACTGCCATTTGGAAACGTTACTCCTGCAATGTGGCTCCTGCAGTCTTTTAATAAGCTGTGCTGGAATAGAGGAGCACCACAAGGTGTGAAGGAGGAAGGAACAGATACTTAATTCTGGATGATCCACATTGTAACTAAATTGGGATTGCTTGCATACTGCAATCAACCTGCGTGTCATTTCAAGCATTTTTGTGAGGACTGAGTGCTGACACGTGTCATCTAACGTCCATATGGGGTTCTGATCACCTGTCTCTTCCTAGAAAGACTCTTTTTTTTCTGGAGTTAAGAATGTTAAATTTCACTCAAAAAGGGAACAGTAGGAGGGACTTAATGAGAATATGGTTAAGTTTAAGAAACGAGATAGAAAAGATTGAACTCAAAGAAGCAGCTGCATTTCAGTTATGAAAGGTCTTATCCATGACGTTTTTGCTATCTGTGTGGAGTCTGCATGAATTGGATCAAGTAATGGAAAAATAACAGCTGTATCTTCAGTTGCTTTTTGTAACACCATTAAACTTAAAGAATATCTTAAAAATGGGGTAAAACCTCAGGGGTTCAATTAGTTGGCCCCTGGTAGCCATCCAGTGAGCTAGTTAGTTTTTTTGTGAAGTAAATAAATAAATTAGGCACTTTAAAGCTGGATTGAAACATGAACCAGAAGACCTGAGCCCTTATACATCTGCTCGCTTGATAGTCCTCTCTATGATGTTTCACAGTTCCTGAAGCGCCAGGACCTCCTGAATGTGTTGGCGAGAATGATGAGGCCGGCCTGTGACCAAGTGGTATGTAACTAGTCTCCTTTATTATCTCATCAGTACCTGTAAACACAAACACCAGATCTGTAGGAAGTAAGATGAGAGTAGCTGACTTGTGACTTGTCACATTGTGTCCTCTGTGCTTACAAGGAACTACTGCAAGTGACAGTAGGTCACCCATCACTGCTGTGTTGGTGTGCAGTTGGCCAATATGCTTCCAGGAGCTATTGCTAGATTGGAACGGTGATTCACATTATTTTCTGTACACTATAGAATCACTTACTTTGGGCTTCTGATTTTCCACAGCTCTCTTTTAATACATTTTTTTCCTGTTTCAAGACATTCATACATCTTAACCAAGCAAACTAGAGAATTTAATGTTTTAAATAAGCTTGTAAAATTCAATGAAGTTGTGCTGTGTTACTTGCTAACGGTATCCAGCAACTGAATAGAAATGTGCACCTTTTATAATGAGGGTGAAGAGGGGGCAGGTTACACTGAAAACCCGAGGTGCCAATTGTAACATCGAGGTTTGTTCATTATTTGCATTTGTAAAGTTTTGCTAGAGTAAATTGCAGATTCAAACATGGTCAGAATGCACCAGCTAAGATTTGCTAGATCACCACGGATGAACAGATTTCCATCTCTTCCTGTCCCTTTCACAGCAAATCAAAGTCACTCTGAACGACGAAGATATGGACACGTTCGTGTTTGCTGTGGGCACCAAGAAGGCTATGGCTCGGCTGCAGAAGGAGATGCAGGACTTGGTGAGTAAGATGGCCGGATCTTTCCAAGAAAACAAACAGCTCCTTAGGAAACAGCCGAGATCAGATGAAGAATGTGGAGAAGAACAATTCCAAGTTTTGACTGCAAAAAGTGATTAGGCTAGTGAATATACCCCAGTGCTATGTGTGTGGCCTTGTATCTGATGCTTTAAACATCTTTGTTCTTCATTAGAGTGAGTTCTGCAGCGACAAGCCCAAATCAGGAGCCAAGTTTGGGCTGCCAGAGTTCCTGGCCATTCTGTCCGAGATGGGAGAGGTGACAGAGGGAGTCATGGACAATAAGGTAAAACTGGGAAGAGGCTGAATGTGCTGCTATACAGACTGTCCATATTGTCTTGACACAGTATTCAATCTCTGCATTATCTGCATATGAGAATTGCTGTGTGCATATTGCAGAGGTAGGTAATTGAGACAAAAAAAACACTTGTATATAGAGAACAAGCTTTTAATGCTTTTTACCAATACAAGGAGGGCTGATCTTGAAATGAACTGATAAATCTTGAATTTTTTTATCCCCGAGTTTTGTATTTCTTTTAGACGTCAGAGAATACTAGCACAAACACTGTA
This sequence comes from Lepisosteus platostomus, assembly GCF_059453375.1. Classification (NCBI taxonomy): domain Eukaryota; kingdom Metazoa; phylum Chordata; class Actinopteri; order Semionotiformes; family Lepisosteidae; genus Lepisosteus; species Lepisosteus platostomus. The sequence goes on from NC_142638.1 coordinate 2,097,573, forward strand.
CTGCTCATTACTGTTAGCCTGTAAAATATACGTCTCCCATTACAGTACGTGTGGTTTATATAGTTTTATGATGTGCATGGTTGGCAATTTAGTAGTTGTCATCCACACTTTTATTCTTTCGTTATTAAACTTTTGTTTTTCAGTTATCATCTCTATTCAGACTACCAAAAAAATACACTATATAATATCAAATCTGTTCTTGACTTTAATCATTTAAAAGTCTTCCGTGATTTGGGAGAGGTGACTGTGGTTGTTTCCTGTTGCTTCTTTGCAGATGGTACATTTCCTCACCAATCATGCCGACAAAATTGAGTCCATCCATTTCTCGGACCAATTCTCTGGTCCAAAACTTATGCAAGAGTAAGTTTCTTTCAAGTATTTCTTAAACAAAATATTTATACAGAAAAAAGACTCCTGTCAGTCTAGCTGGAATATTGAAATTTTCTCTTTGTACCTTTGTCTCACATCAAATACACAAGCAGGTTTTCAAATTCCAAATCACTAGATGTTACTAATGAACAATTATAGCTGTAATTTGTTTTCCAATTAGCAGATGTGTTGCTAGAACAGACACCTGCTGTGTTGCCAGCAATTCAGATGACAGCACGCCTGTGTGCGCACAGCCAATGACACTGTATTATCTGAAGTGTAATTGTAAGTTATGTGCTGGTGCAGATGAGCATAAGGAAGATAAATTATGAAGTTTATTTATTTATATTTAAATTATATGTGCAGTATACAAATTTTCAATAAATTGAAAAGAATTTGCATGCTTTTAAGGAAATTGCCATTGGGGGTGAGAAGCACACTGGTTAACCTAATACTGATAACACACTCTTCATGTACCTGCTGAATGTATTTTGTCAGGAAGCAATGCCTTGTGTGCTTCCGAGTGATTCATACCTCTGTATTCTTGTTTTTAAGAGAGGGACAACCCTTAAAACTGCCTGAGACTAAGAAGACACTACTGTTTACATTTAATGGTAAGGGCTGGATTCTTGTGTTATATTTTCCATTTTGTATAAATTGACAATTGGTATATTTATGTTCAATTTTAGTCATTTTTAATACAAGGGGCCTTTTACAATTGTTTTTAAAAGCCCAAATCCCTTATTTACTGACATGAGGTAATTGAGAGCAAATTCTTGTTTACAATGAAACTCTGTAGACCTGTTTATAGATCAGGATATTTACTGGAGCTGCAGTAAATTTGAGTGAAGCACTTTGATTAAGGGTATCCCAATATCCCAGTCAGGAACCCATCATTCCGTTGGCCAGAGAACAGGGCCCTAACCTACCACTCCACTCAGCTGTCCACTATATGGGTATTTTGGTTAATAAGCACGCTTGACAAGGCCACATTATTTTGTGTTTTTAATGATTCTACTGTGTCTTGTCTACCATGTACACCAAATGGAACAGGCAAAAATTCATTCCATGATAAAAGGTGAAGAAAAGAAACAAAAAAAGAAAGTAACTTTCCCTCAGTCCCTCACACCTGAGGAAGGCTCCACGGATGAAATGTAGTTTTGTTTACCTTTCAGCTTGACTTGAACCTGTACCTGTGCAGTGTACGCATACTGACACAGCTCCCTACTCGATCGTGTGCATCACACGCTGCAGGTGCTTTGCATTGACGTTAAATGATAAACAACTGGTGATTCTGAATTGGGTGGGTAACAAAAAAAAAGGCTGAGATTACAAAATAAAAAAGCGAACCACTCAACTATCTGAGGCCTGGGGTGGAATGATATCCCAGTGGCTCCGCAGGGTACTGGCCGGGGGGTCAGGCACCCCAGTTCTGACAGTCAGGTCTGGTCTTCGCAGTGCCTGGGATGGGCAACACTTCGCCCAAAGACATGGAGACCCTTCTTCCACTGATGAACATGGTCATCTACAGCCTTGACAAGGTCAAGAAGTTCCGGCTCAACAGGGAGGTGAGTGGAACCTCGGGACGCGAGTTTCACACGGATGTTTTTTTTACTATCCGTGTTCCTGTGGGTCCCCTCCGGGTGCCCCGGTTTCCTCCCACAGTCCAAAGGCATACCTTGATTTGAGTGCTTTTTTTATACATCAGAGCAAGTATTTAAATAGTGGAACACAATACGATTCTTGATTTAGAATTAAAGTGATTTGCAATCCATAACCTTTCTTTTCCTAGTTGTGAATTACATGGATACGTTTTTTTTTATTTTTATAAAAACTAGTTTGCTATCTAGATGTGTAACACTTTGTTATAACAGACCTTTATTCATTGTGTGAGAGCGTTGGATAATTCGAAATGGGACTGGTAAGCTAATTCTTTTGAGCTATAGCAATTCACCCTGCACGTAACAGAACAGCTGTCACCAATACTGAAGTCTACAGAAAGTCCTTGTAAGGACAGACTTTGGGGGATTTCGGCGTCGGATCACTTTCACTGTACAACAGACTTCACAGCAGTGTGCAGCCTTCTCGCACCGCAGCCAAGCTTTTCTGGAGCAGGTGTTTCCCTTGCAGACATTAACTGAATATACTGACGGATGACCGTATTTAAATGTTTAGAAGCGATGCAAATCTTAAACAAAGCAACATTGCAAGCGTGTTAGCACGACTGTCTTTCCCTCCGATATTCATTTTGGAGTTTTCAGAGTTAAGTGGACAAGACTCAGTTCAGGCGTACCTGCGTCACTGACGTCTTGCTCTGCCTAGTCGGCGAGGAGCAGCTGAGCGCTGCAGCATTGCTGTGCGTGCGCTCCTAGCCCCGCTGTGTGACGTTGCAGGGGAAGCAGAAGGCCGACAAGAACCGCGCACGCGTGGAGGAGAACTTCCTGAAGCTGACGCACGCTCAGCGCCAGGAGGCGGCCCAGTCGCGCCGCGAGGAGAAGAAGAGAGCCGAGAAGGAGAGGATCATGAACGAGGAGGACCCGGAGAGACAGCGCCGCCTGGAGGTGGGGATGAATTGACAGTTTCACTCTTGGCGCCGGGCTGTATTTGAGCAGTTGTGTCTAGTACACATTACATTGAAATGTAGAATTATTGCTTTGGAAAATAACCATACTAAAGTAATGCGTATATAGTGTATTTGTGTTAGGCCTGATGCATTTGAGTTTTTTTTTTTACTAGGCTGGAATCTGTCAATGCACTGCTGTGTAGTTGAAAGGAACATCCATGAATATACCTCATTTATGAGATGGACACAGTTTGCAAGTGAAATTAACTGAATGGCCTCAGTCTTGAGTGAAGAGAAATCCCAATCTCAGGCTCCCAGCTGATCAGAACACTGGGGGGTGATAGAGATTGGACTGCCTTGCAGAACAGACATCTCCCATTCATACAGTATGTTGGAGAGCCATTGTAACTTTTGGTTCTACCCTGCTGAGCTCTGAAAGGTTTCTCCAGATTAATTTCTTAATTGAGGTTGACAGGTTTTCTGCTTCTGTACTCAAACTGTTTTCACCTAATTCTAAAACCTGCAGGGTTATTGACCCCTGACTATTGAGCAGGGCGTTTGGTGCCAGATGAATAGTCCGCAGTTTAATGGAGTTGAAATCATGTGCCGCAGTCAATAGACTGCTTCTGTTGTTGTAGAAACATGAATTAGATGAGTATTCTCCCATGAGAATATTTTTTTAAAACATACAGAAATTACCTTTAAATAATGTTACATTGTGGATTTCCCTGTAGCTAAAAACAAAACTGGGACCAAACTCCTTATTTCAACAGAAGTGTCTGCACAAGACAACATTCTGAGCTGTGACAAACACCTGGTTTACTCGAGCCAGTGTTGTTCTAATGGGGTTCCAGTGTGAGTGGGACGAACCCTTGCTGATCCAGTATGCTGTCTTTCTCTTCTCTCTCCTCCTCCTGGCCTGCAGGAGGCCGCACTGCGCCGGGAGCAGAAGAAGATGGAGAAGAAGCAGATGAAGATGAAGCAGATCAAGGTGAAAGCCATGTGAAGACCACCCAGTCCCAGCACTGAGAGACGACACAGCCTGTCTCCATCTTCCAGCTCCGATGGGATATTGATGCTATTATGGTGGTCATGTATCTGCCATAGTGTTGTGTATATTTCTTTAGGTGCTCTGCCTATAAAAAACAAATGCTAAATAGAAGAGTACTAATTTTATCTTTCAGATGAACTGTTGGTGTCTAATTCTTCTTGTTACTTTGGAAGTTCTTCAGATAGTGTCACCTGTTAAATTTTTTATATTTAATACTATTTCAATATTTGAGCAGGAGACATTGTCTGGTGGAATGACTCAGGTGGAATACATTGAAACAACTGAGAATGCATGCATAAATCACGGTGAATAATTCATTCATAGATCATAGGCTTAATTGCTGTTAGCTTGAGGTGTGCATTAATTGCTTTCCTAAAATGTACACATTTTCAGATTTGAACAAGAATGTGTACAGTTACACTGAATGGTTTGAGCTTTTTATGTACATATCAGACTGAGGAGCAATGAACTAAAAATAATATAAAGAAGGTGTGAAAAGTTTTAATTCTATAAAGACATTTTTACCAGTTTATCTGTTTGTGACAAGGCCAAAAGAGCAATAGACCACTCACTCATCTGTTAGGTTGTGAAGAGGCAACATTTTTGATAAATGCTTTTGTGAACTTTATCTAAATTTGAAAAATAGGGTTGCATGTGCTTTTTGTCAACACTACTTCATACACATACTGTCAACAAAAGCATTAACACCATTGGGAAGAGTTTGTCAGAAAGTAATTGTCTGGGAATACTGCGTTTGAAATTAAATCTTTTAAAGTTTTTCATTTGATTTTCTTTTTTTACACATGGTAATGTGAAATAAACAGAACCATTGTAATAGCAGTCAATTGCCCATGTGGAATGGCATGAAAGACTACTGGTCCAGATTCTAACATTCAGGGGTGTAAAGAAAAGTTGGCAACTTTATAATAAATATTGATCATTTGTCTAAAACTGACTTGATGGCTCTTTGTGTAGGTGCACAACTCTGACTGTAATAAAGTTACAGGCTCCACAAAGATAAAACCACAGGCTTGCTTTTAAGACTGGGATTTTTTTAGTGCCTCCTGATTTCTGTGAACTAGGGTTCCAAGTAAAAAATACAAAGATTTCCAATGACTAAAATCAGATGCTGCTTTTGAACAACAGAATTTGGGAGCCAGATTGGCATCAGAATTTTCCCTTAATGCAAAGCATGCTCGCTAAAGTGTGTCTAATCTGGCCAAATGGCAAAAAAGAGCTGCTTAAACTGAAGATGCTTCCTTTTTGCATCAAAATTGCTTTTGGTTGACAAACACAAGTTGCGGCACAATCCTAGGCTCAGTTCCAGGCCTGGGGTGCTATCTGCATGGAGTTTGTATGTTCACCCTGTTTCTGCATGGGTTTACTCCAGATGCTCTAGTTTCCTCTCACTGCCCAAAAATATACTGGTAGGTTAATTGGCTTCTGGGAAAATTGGTGTGTGTGTGTGTGTGTATTTGTCTGGGTGTGCCCTGTGCTGGACTGGCATCCCATCCAGGGTGTATCCCCCCTTGCTCCCATTGCTCACTGGGATAGGCTCCAGCTCCCTCATGACCCTGAATCGGGAGAAACATTCAGAAAATGGATGTGTGGATGGGTGGCAGCCCAAAAGGAAAGGAAACATGCTTTCCTCTTGTACATCTTGCATCCTTCCATTGTGGAAGTAAGAATCCTTTACAAAACACAGCCCTTGTGCCTATTTGTGTTCTTGGAGGGAACATGTGCAGACGGATACAAGGTCCAGGTGGCACCAGAGTGAGCCCATCTCAGCAGCTACGAGGAAGAGGGCTGTATTAACAATCGGCTATCTCTGCACTGCAGTTGTTTCTCAATAACCTACCTATTTCTTAAAAGCTTTATTTATACTTAAGATACCAAAACCTTTTATTGAAAGGAGTTAAACTTTTATAGCAGATCAGGTTCTGCTTTCGTCTTTGTGTAACGCTTGGATAGCAAAGCAGAACCTGCAACAATTACTCCAAGATAGTTAAAATAATTCCATTTCAATGCAATTTTGCAAGTGACTTATCACTAAGCAAATAGGATGTCTTTTTCATGTGATCCATGGAAAGGCTCATTCACCTTGAAAATGTTAGCATAAAGCTTTTGAGAAAGCTAGTACTGATTATACTCCCATATATTTGAAATAAATAAAAAACTTTACATCAGTAGGTTATGCTGGAAAAAAAGAGACATTTTTACACCCAAGGAAAAAGTCTCCTCCAGTGAGCCTGGCAACTAAAACACCTTAAAGCCCTCCTGTCCAGCACCCTCAGTACAATCAAAGCTATTTTCCTCAAGCTCACTGGCCTGTAAGCCAGCCATACACTAAAGAAATTCTCTCCTTCCCTGGAGCTTTGACTTTTCCTGCTTCTGAACTGGAACCTAGATACAGACTTAACACCTTTGCCTCCTACCTGTTCTTATTAGCCTCTTAATTAGCCAAGAGGGGTGGCCAATTCCTCACAGAGCCAATGCCGAAGCTCCTTTCCCACATGTGGAATTTCAGTCCCTCTGAGTGCTAATTAATCCAACCAGGTGTGCCCCATTGTACAGGTTTTTCCAATTAATAAAGGTCTTCCACAAAGCAAACAAATCTGATGTGTCCTGTTGAACACCTAACCTGCTGTTTTATTATGGCATCGATCTCACTCTAATGCCTTTATCAAAGTACTATCAGAAAATGCTCTGCCAATATTTCTCCTTGGGTTTGTGGAAGGCTGTTTTGCTTTATTGCACAGAAAAGACCTGCTGTATTTGAATGGCTGACTTTGTCAAGTCTTCCAGTGATGTGTAGGAAAGTGGCTTATAAAGAACTCTCCCAGTATAATGAAACTCAGCTCCAAGCCTGGACTCACTCAATCCCTGCTGTTTTGAGATACAGGGCAAGACTGGCAATAATGATGCAGGCATGGTTTCGAGAATAAATGTGGTAACAATGATCCCTAACCTCATCCCAAACCCTCAACCTAGCTCATTCTCTGTAGTATAAAATCCTATTATGTTCCTCGTTTTTGGTTTCTTTATACGAAAATGTAAATGTTACACTCAAAACAATGGGAATTTTTTGAGCCTTGTTCCAAACCACTCTTCTAACTACATACTGTATAAAGAACACTTTGAAAAACGTGTTGTGTTACCTTAAAATGCTTTTTTTTATATTTACAGACTAGCAGTTTCAAGACAGTAAACCATCAACATTATGTCTTGCTGCGTCTGGAGTCATTAGTGAGGGAAGAGAACTTCCATTTTACTCTCTTTCATGGTTGCCGGAGTTCTGCTCACATTTCCTCCAAACAAGTACCTCCATGCCATCTTTATCAGTTCATGACAAACAGCAGCCGCCAAAGCAACACCACAGGCCCCTTCCTGGTTGTGTGGTTCAAATGTTAGTTATGTAATTGAAAAAGATGTATATCAGACAATATTGTGGTATAAAATTATTTTTATTAGTCCAAAACTCTTTAAAGAAAGAAAAGTACAAAAAAAATAACAAAGATAGCTTTTAAAAAATGCCTGGGGTAACTCTTGCTTGATTTAAAAAAGCATTAATTGTACAAATGATGTTCTAGCACCTGGACAAAGAAGCTCTGCCTGTGCAATCTTGTGTCTCAGAACAGCCCAGGCAAACCAGCGATCACAGAATTGACGGCAGCCAGTTACAGTTTTCAAGCCAGGTACATTTCCCATTTCTAAGTAAAATACAATACAGCCTGTACATGTAAGAAGTCTTCCACTTGTTCATTTATTATTTACCATTCAGAAATGAAACTTCAGTGATGAGATGTGCTGTGGTTATTATGAGTAGCTAATTCTCATGAAATACTGGAAAATATTGAAAAATATTTTTAAATACAGTTGTCAAAGGCGTTTATATTACAATCTATAGAGTATGCTTAAAGGGAGCAAGCTTAGTGCTGCTATGTCTTACAAGGATAAAACAGACAGCCCAAATGTTTCAAAGCTCTATGGACAGGTGTTGTAGGTGTCATTAATCTCTAACCTGCTGAACGAAGATGGTAATGCTAATCAATTAGTTATATAGTAAACCTGATAAGAATCAGTATCTGAAAGAGAAACCAGAGACACTGTAGTCATCCAGGTTAGGATTTCAGACACCTGCCCTCTACAGTTAAAGTTTGCTGTCCAGAAATGAGAAATACAGGCTAAACATTTTCAAGAAATATCTTATGGACTGATCTTCTTTTTCTTAAACACAGAGTTACAGTTAGCTTTTGTTTCCCTCTTCAGTTGCATAAGAGAATTTATAAATATATATGTCTGTTTCAAGTGTCAGCTGAAAATGTATGACTTCCAGTTGGATATTTTTACTTGAAGTGTTTTGAGGACCGTTCCTGTTTTACGGATCTATGTATATTTGTACTGTGTTGGATACTTTGTAGGCCAAGACTCTCTTAAAGTTATTTTTAAGAGTAGGCAAGACCAGATATCCTTGGCTTATCAAAATAATTTACCTTTATTTTAATGTATTTAGTGATTTCATTGCGAAGACCGCAGATTAATTTCAAACCCAAAAGTTCAAAAGTTATTTTTGCAAGAAATGTACGTCATTGTGTGTCTTAAAAGAGTAAATATTATGTTTATCCACATTGGGTTTAATAAGGTGTACCTGTATATATTATATACCTATCTGCATTGGGCATTTTATTAAATAACTTTGATATCTTGAGGTAGCCTTGGTCTAACCAAGTTGCTTCCCATGATCAGCCTCACATTTAAAATTACATCTTTGGTACTGTAATGGGAAATTAGAGTCACTCTGTGCTCAAAATACAGCGCATTTTTAAATAGGAATCTTCGGAGTTGTCAATGTTTTCCAGGTCTGATCACAATCAGCTCCATTGGAAATAGAAGCCAGTTCAAGAACCAGACTGGGAACTCTGATAAAAGCACTTCCCTCGTGGAAGAACAGGTCAGATAGGCAATGCCTGTAACTGGTCATTGGCATACAGAGGCTGCAGGTGGCTGTGCACTGGGTCCAGGTCACAGGGAGATGTCCGAGGAGACCTGGAGCTGTTGTCCATTGGTTCGCTTCTTGGCGCTGCGCCGGCCTCCGTCTGTTCTTCTGTACGGCTGGTTCCTCAGGTCTGGAGAGAGGAGGGACACAGAATCACTCAGGTGAGTGGACACAAGCAGGAGAATGCTGGTTCTTGGGCAGAGGTGAAATAAGGCCTGGTTTAAAATCCTGATTTTCAGAACCCCATTTTTTGTGTTGCATACAAACTCTTGATTGTTCAGGCTAATGAAGCCTTCATGTGAAATATTTGCTCAACTGGTATCTGTGTTCAGTCATTGTTTTTTTTAAGACATACCTCGCTGATAAGACTATTTATCAAACAGAACTGTTTAGTCTGTGTGTTCTCAACTGGCTCATAAATTGTTACTGCCTTACAATTATCTAAGCAATGCTTGTTACAAATTAATGCTATATAGTCAATATAAGTCTGAATTATGCTGTATCAAAGACACATGGAATAAGCAGTCTGAAAACTAGCACTTCATACAGGGTTAAAGCTATTTTGTTACGCTGGTTACCATTTCTGAATGCTGAAAATATGTTTATTGCACAAAAAGGTTTAATCAACAGTAGTTCAATTAGTCTAAATAATTAGAAGCTCAGTAGAAATGACAAATTAGAAGACACTAGGTCAGGGAGCAGGATTGAGAGATGCCGACAAAATACTAAACAAGGATGCAGATTAGTTCTGATAGCAATTAACACTGATGATTGAGGGCCCAGCTGGTACACAAACCAGCAGATACAGAGTTCCTCCAGGACCATGACTAAGAGCCACGTTTCCAGAATTAATTTAAATAGACTGGCTTAACTGGTGAAGGTCTCTGCTTGTGGAACAGAGGCTAATGGTGAGAATCTTGGCCACCTCCTAAGCCATCCTTGACTAGAATCCCCTAAAGGTCAGCACAATAGTGACCATGTGTTGCCAGGTTTGGGATGATTTGAAGTTACCTGGGAGGAGGGCTTTCCTTTGCTGTGTAACCACAAATACCAAAATTTAAGCTGGCATGGTTATCAGTGGGAGCTGTGCGGATCCCTCCAGTAAACACCTGTAAAACTGAGGTTACTGTCCCCTCCCCAGACACAATCCCACAATCCCGGTTACCTACAGAGTAGGAGCGGGACAGAGCTGGGCCTACGGAGGGCTCTCGTCGCTGAAGCCGGAATCACACAGCAGACGAGACGCACGTTTGCCAGAGCGAGCCGTAAAGGGCACCGTCTTTAGAGCTGGGGCCCGGAATGGAAGAGGAAATGGGGGATCGGGAGGGAGAGTTGGGGTGTGGGGGATATGTGGAAAAGGGAGTGAAAGTGGCAGATGGAGCACGTCAGGGAGGGAGGTCAGTGTGAGACAGGGAAAAGAGAATGGATTGTAAGCGATATGGGAAGAGGATAAAGAGGCAGGGGGACATGGGGGAGGGCCAGATGCCAGGAGAAAGAGATGGAGAAGAAGGAGAATGTGGAGAAGATAAAGGAAGAATAACCAGAGGACAGTTCAATAGGAAGGAGAAAGAGTGTGAGTAGAATACAGAAATCAATTGCAATCCAAAACAGACAAGGAGAACAGGAGATTGTCAATGGAAAATGAGAGGAAAACATGATGTGATCCAAGAAGGAGGAGAGATCAGGCAGGATACAATGTTGAGTGAGAGGGGCAGGTTTTTGGATTCAGAGAAAGAGAGAAAAAAGACACCAGTGAAAAGAAAGATTATGTGCAAAGGTAGATTACAGATAGCTTTTATTCTGAAGCTGTATAAGCAAAAGCCCAACATTTCAGATGTCACAATAGGTATTATGATTTTTTTAACATATTTGCGAACACTAATTTGCTGATAAGCAAACTGTAATATTGATGAGACGGAGAGGCCATTCATTCGGTGCAGACTGGATCAAAGTCTTCCACTCAATTTCAAATTGACTAAGGGCCAGGTGGAAAGATCAGAGACCTCCAGATTACTGGAAGGAAACTGACTCTCAGGCTCGAGTGTTAAGATCACTTAATTCAGTCCCCTTGCTCAGAAAGCTTCCTGTCTTCTGATAAACTCCTGCACTGTGTATCTCATCATTGTGAGTTTTTCCCTCTCCCTAACTCTGCATGTCTCTCACCTGTGATAATGTCCTCAATGGCTCCGTCTTTGCCCTCCCTCACCAGGGGCTTCGTCTGGCGTTTCTTCAGTTCTGCAATCAGATCCATCTGGGGCAGCTTCATCATGGCAGGCTGCTGCATGTCAAAAGGGCAAAGGTCAGGAGTATCCATCTACAATATGTGTGGAGCTTGTAATGCAAATTAAAGGCATATAATGGACAATTGCTTGCTACCTGTAATGATGGGCATTAAGGAGGCCAGTATCTTGAGTCCAGCATGACTGCATCTCTAAAGTGTAAATACATTTATTCCTGTAGAGGAGTGTTTCTCTATTTGTTTTTCTCCAAATAAAGTTCAGTTGGTCTCATTTAAATGTTCCTCAAGGATGGTAAGCTGATTGATTTAAATAGGCCTCAATAACCTCCATGACTCTGATTCCAAGAATGGCAGTTGCACATTCTTTGGAGAGTGCTACATGTCCTGTGAGCGTGGGGCACTGCACCTTCTGTCCAGCCTGTTCGGTCTTGGTGGGAGTTGCGGGTTTCTCTCCACCTTCACTGGCCAAAGCCTCCTGCTTCTTCCGCTGTTCATTTTCCTGGTCTGCTTGCTAAGGGGGCGAAAGGACACACCAGCCTTGTGTGTCATCAACCTTTCTCTCATCTTGCAAATGAAGCTTTTCATGGCTGGCGGCTGTCAGAAGTCTCTCGTTCTGTGTACTCACCCTGTAGGCCTTGATGAATCGCACAAACATAGGGAAAAACATGGGAGGTGGTGTGGTCTTGGAATTCTCCCCAAAATACTCCACCACAGAATCATACGCCTCCTAAAGGACAGAAAGGAGACCAGCATTCAGATGGAGGAACACGAAGACACTTCTTGTTACAGACTGGCTCAACCTCAGCAGTGCTGAGATGTGAGTGTAACACAGCACCTTCCAATACACATCTCTGATCCTGAAACAAACTTACAGTCTTTAAAGAGTGTCAACCAAGACATTTATAGGCCTCTCAGGATGTGAACAAGTGAAAGGAGAAATTACAGGGGCATTACTCAAATTATTGAAGCAACATTAAATAAACTTTAAACTTTGTTTAACTCAATGTTTCATCGGATTCAGGATCCTTGCTGTTTAATTTGTGCTCCTTTTTCATTATCAATCCGAGCAAGTTTTCTTTCTAATGTTTTATACTTTAAGAACTTCACAGTGTAGGCTGGTGTAGATAAAGTCATATGTTTGTGATTTTAATCATAAGTTAAATCAAATTCTTTGGATACGTAGCTATATGTCAAGCTACAGAAATGGATCAAATACTCTGGCTACTCATAATATCAGGAACCGTTACAGAATAATCATGTGGAGAATGTTAAAAATACTATTTCAATTGAGAATAATACAGTTAAATTACAAAAATATAGTTAACATTACTTTAACTTCAAGCACCTTCGTCGGCACATCTGATCAAAATCAGTTTACATGTATCAAGCAGGTTGTTGTCAAGACACATACTTGTACTAGCCTCGAGACCCGATTAAGCCTGAAATGGTTTGAATGGTCCTGAAGTAGGAGTCTGATCTCCAGTCTGAAGTAGGGGCATGATTTCTAGTGCAGATGCCAGAGGGAGGCTAACCTGAGCGGTCCTGCCATCAGCCTGCAGGCCGTCCAGCACGTCGTTGTTGTTCTTCAAGAACTCCTTCAGGACTGCATTGTCATCTTGCACCATGAACTCCTTCCGGGTCACCTCCATGCCCTTCTGGAGAGTGCGCAGGTCCTGCAGGATGCTGTCCAAAGACACTGATGCAGAGAGGCAGCGAGGAAAAAAAATAGAGTTCGATTTTTAGTTGATACGTTTAGTTTACTCTGCCCTTCCTAAAGTGAGCAGGGAATGACAGCTGTTGCTGCAGAGTTACTTCCAGTAGAATCACGGGTGTCTTAGGAAGGAGCACATGGAGGTCTCACAACATGGGCAAGGTAACACCTGGTGAGTTAGGAGTAGAACTCGAGAGCACAAGGGCTTTATGCTTAACTGAATTACCCAACTTCCCTTAATAGTTTCCTTTCCTGGATATATTTAACTTTCCACATTGTGGAGTCCAGTTACATTACGTTTTAAAAACCACCTGGTAAACTCTTTTCAATGCTTGTCCAATGAATTTTTGTTACCTGCCGCTGCCTTGTCCACAAAACGGAGCTCTGTGTGGAAAGAGCTGAGATCAGGGTATTTCTCCTGGATGATACCAACGATGTAGTGCAGCAGAGTCTGCTTGCGGTCAGTGGATTTGGTGTCCAGCAGCTGAGGGGGGATTAGATTGCCAGGATTAGAACAGAGAAAAGAAGAGTCCCCAATGCATTTCAGAAAGAGCTGCAACAGCCCTAAAATAATAAAAAATGGGCAACTAGATCTCTTTAGGTTTTTATGTCAATCAGGGGTTTAGTATTATAGCCAAACATTCTCAACTCCTCTCATACCACTCAGGTCTGTCTGGGCTGCACTCACCATATCCAGGCTCTGGAGCCGAAAGCCATATGCTGCCCCTTTCTTGCTGCTGTTCATGTAGTTACCAAATGCCAGGATGATCTGTGAAGACACAGCAGGTAAACGCAGAGGAAGGCATGATAATGCAATGAGTAGACTTTGAAATCTGACCCTGTACTGTCTCCTTCACATCAGAAGGCAGCAATAGTGGGTGGTGGCTTTCAGCTGCTGCTCATGTCTCTCCTCTGTACAAATTCTCCATACTTAACCCTGGTTTCAGGCAGCTCACTGAAAATTTCAGTGCTTATTTAAAGCACACAAAATGACTTCAAAATACTAAACATATAGAGAAATTTATTAAATATAGTTTCACATAATGTTTTTGTACTAAACTGGCAATTGAAATCTCTGAGTCACAAACTCTCTTAGTTTCTGGTGGTTAGTTGTATGAAATACTATACTTAAATACTAGGACTTTTCTGGGCCAAATCCTATTACTTTTTATAGGTCTTTAATAGTGTTTAATGTATTCCTTACTTAATAAACACACCAACTCATGCATTTATTTGGCATTTTTCTAGTACCTTAGTGTTAAAAGGATCCTGAAACAATTTTGTGTGGGTATACTGAAAGTGTTTTATGTTTTTCATATGTTTCTTAATTTAGGGAAAAGTATTTTCCTCATTCAAACCTCCCTCCACAGCACAAAATCATCAAGTCAGTCAAAAAAAAAAACCTCTTACCTCCAAAATCTTTTTCAGTTTGGTTGAAGATTTAATGGACATAGATGCAGCTATAATGGCGTTTAATTGCTGAAGATATAAGAGAAATAATAATTGTTTAGACACTTACAAGTGCAGAAACCAACTTCCCAACTGAAAATGTAATTAAATTGGTCATGTGTATTGTCACGTAATTTGTCATTTATAATGTGTTATTTGATCTTATCAATGAAGTTTGCATTCATACTGCGCCTGACCGCGCCTGGGACAGCCCTGAGACTCACCGGCTTGAGCAGCTGCACGGTGTCGGGGAAGTTGCCCATGAAGGTGAGGGTGCTGAGGCGCTCGGCCAGGCGTGGGATCTTGCTGAAGCGCATCATGAAGCGGTCCTCCTCCGACAGCTCGTCCAGAGGCTTTCCGTCCTTCTCGTAGTTGCGGATCACTTTCAGCTCGTAATCCGTGGGGATGAAGCGTTCCAGCAGCTCCAGGAAGTCCAGGCTCAGGGACTGTAGGTCGTACCTGAGCGATGGATTAACAGACCACCATTACAGGCTGCCACACATAAGCAACTTTTAATTATTTTATTGGCTAGACAAAGCCATTTTAGAGAAGCTGATCTTCTATAAAATCAGTTTGATTTCCAGGTATTTATTATATCAAACATGTTCACCGCCAGTAGTACCTCAAGACACATGGATGCTGCACAACAAACTGATATCTTATGACACAGTTCAACGTGGTGGTATTAGCTGAACAACTTGTTTTGCTATAAAGAATTGCCCCGAAGGTAGGTGGGCCATGAAACATGAGCCAGAAAATACAATCACATGTGCTCCCTATGAGAGAACAAAAAGATCTGTCATGAAGAATAACTGATAGAGAATCAGGAACTGTAGATGCCATTGTCACAGGAGTGGCGCATACATTCTTCCATATAGTACACGTCGTGCAGTGTAATGCACATTAGCAGCATAGTGTTAAGCAAGTAGTGTGGTGACCGTACGTCTCTATAGCAGTGCAGATATCTGGGGCACTCATCCCTCCCTTGCGCAGGGTGATGGCCAGGTTCTTGGCTCTGTTGGACTCAATGAGGGACACTTTGCTGGGAGCCTTTTGGACCACCTTCATTTTTAGGGTACCCAGATCAACAGGTGGGCCCTGAGCCTTGGTCTTGAACTGTTCCTCAAATATTTCCATGTTCAGATCCTAGTGGGAGAGATAGGAATGGCAGGGACATTAACACAAACACTGCACTGGCTCAGCACACCATACAGAGGCAGGTAATGACTTGCTGAGAGGATCATGGAGTAAGAACAGAGACAAAAGAAAGTGGAAGAAAGCAGACCTGTTGCAGTCCCGGATGGCATGCCACAATATCTTTGGGTTTTCATTGCAGCTGAGCTCTTAACTATGCAATTCAGCCAGATTGAAAGATATCTTTGACCACTTGCCTTTTAAAAAATGCAAACCAAGTGACAAATTTTCATGGTACAAAACAAAAGGGACGTCGCCAAACAAACAACAGCCATCATGTCCTTGGTTTGTAGCTTCTGACTGTTGAGAATCTTAATTTTGATACAATCTAGGCTTATTCTTGGAATCAATTTGGACCAATCGGGGGACCTTTCTCAAGTGTATGGGGTGCTACTGATTTTAAGCGAGGCAGCGGCCTCCCGGTGAGTTACTGAGACAGAGAAAATAATATTTTTATACAGCGAAGTGAAACACGGCAATTTGAAAACAAAAAAACAAATGATTAATTTACCCCTAAAACATGCTCATCGTCGATCTCATTGAAAACAGTGCCAGAGACTTGATTGGGTTTGAGAGCCACCCAGTTAAGCAGTGGCATACGGAACTTAGTCTTGATGGGCTTCTTGGCTTTGCATCCTGTATTAAGGAGAGAAGTAATTAACATTGAAACAACGGGGTGGGCCCCATTTCTTCTAAAAACAAGTCAACAGTGGAGACAACTGGAAAGCAATCCCTGACAGAGACAATAACACAGGGACCACAGAGCTACAGAATTAACAGTAATAAGATGGGCTGGAGTTCGATAGTGTTTGACAACTCATTGAAGAGGACAATTCCAAGGAATTCAGAATTGATTTATTTTAAGTGCATTGTAGGACTTATCTTGGGTCTACCCAAGGGTCTACAAGAGGTCTACCTTGTGTCTGAACTGCTGATCTGAGAACACAAGACTCAAGTGGTTGGGATCTTTGTCTATCAAAGGTAACCCCCCTAGGAATGCTGGTGTTTACTTATAGAGCAAGCTGATCGCCTTCAGCATGTGAACAGTCCTCTCTACCTAAGGGTCCTGTGAAGAGATAGTCTCAGAATACTGAACTCTGCTCCACATACAGAACACTGTCCTCTGCAGATGGTGTGACATTAACTACATTGTGGAACAAGCTTAGAAACTGCAACTTACTAAACAGCACAATCTCTATCTTTAAGCCTTGTGTAGTGATTTGGGCTTTTCTCTCTCCTTTCATCATGGATAATCATGCAAATGCCTGACTTTCCAGACACACATTTTCTACACAAGTTTCTACAGTGGTAAAACTGTAAATATTTTAATGCAAAGGGAATGGACATATTTACCTATCAAACAGTAACCAAACAATATGATAGATCAAGTAGTTTGCAAAAATTGATATTCATGGACATCACTGTGTCAGAGAATGCAGAAAGCTGAATGACAGTTGATTGCAGTTTTAATGTCCTAAGGTCCATACTGCACATCTGATATCTGAATCAGTTTACCTTGAGAAGAACTGTCAGCAGGAAGACCTCCTGGAGGTGGAGGAGGGGGTGGAACTAGCCCATTGGCTCCACCTGGAGGAGGGGGAGGAGGAGGGGGTAGGGCACCTGAGCCAGACAGTGGAGGGGGAGGGGGAGGGGGAGGGGGAGGGGCTTGTCCAGATGGTTGATCCATGCCAGGCAGTGGAGGGGGCGGAGGCGGAGGCGGAGGCAGGATCAATGTGGTAGCTGGGGGTGTGTCTGAGGGAATTGTGGGTGGGGGAGGAGGAGGGGCAGGGGGTGTGACAGAGGGTGTCTGTGGCTTTGCCTTGTCCACTACATCTGTTTGAGCAACTGGGCCTGAATAAAACAAAACAAACCACAACATGATTGAAATATTTCACAGTCATGCATCTATTTCTTGACTATACAGTATATCAAAAAGAAATCTATAATGTAATGACTGAATTTTGAGGAGACCTTTTTGGAGACTGCAAGAGACAATGAATACAAATTTTTAATTTCAGCTGCTGTGTAATGGCCTAAATTAGACAGACCCACAGTAAATCCAGTCAAGAACTGCAAGCGATAGGCTCATCAGAGGGATTCTGACCTGTTTGCGGTGTGGGGGCCATCTCAATTATGGTGATGGGGATGACCTGGATGTCCAAGGAGCCAGTACTGGATCGGGCCACCCGGATCAATCCCTTGTCCTGCAGCTCCTGCACTTTGATTTCCAGCTCGGAGGTGGCCTGAGCAGTACGTTCCCTGTCCTGCTCCTTCTGCCTCAGCGTGCTGATCAGAGAGGAGGACTCCCGAAGACTCTCCTGACCCACACAGCACCGACAGCGTGCATCAGTACAGCACCAGCACACAGATACAACACAGAGAATAGCACCTAGGATGCCTTTCTACTAATGATAATTCTCATATGTATAGCCCATTTCAACCCAAAGTTCCTCAAAGAGCTTAACAGGTTGGAGGAGACATACATTAGGACAGAACTAAATAGTTTAATAAATGTGGCGTCTTGTTTATTTGGTGGTATCTTATTCATCTAAGAATAACATTCAGCTGTTTTTTGTGTTATTTCATGAAGATGACTTCAACAGCCGCTTGATCCTCACAAGATACCTACAAGTCCTTGAGTAATGATCCTCCAGTTCAGTCCTACATTTTCCAGCTCATATTATCTATTTATGTCCTCAAGTCATGGTTTTATCACTGACTTTTTAAAATGATGATTTTTAAGCATCTGAATCCAATCTCCTCTGTGCTTGACTGATATTCATTTATTTTACAAAATGCAGACAAATAATGATGCTGACAATGGTAATTAGCCATTATTAGCTCCAAACTCATTTTCCAATTCATGGAGATGTAGAAGTGAAAATACGCTTCATGTGTGTAGCTGGTGCTGAGTCCCTACAGAACAGAACACATTACTTTTTACATTTCATTCACAGGACCTGGTACTTGGAATTCAGTACCTTGTTCTGCGTGTCAGTGCAACAGTCAGGCCTTGAAACTGGACCTGTTCTCATTACAAAACTGGACCGCCTGGCCCTCAGCATATTACTGACTTGATGTCTGATTCTACTTGTTTCCTCTTACCTTCAGCATCTCCACTTCTTTCATTGCTTGAAGCAGCTGCTTCTGCAGCTCGGCGACCTTCTCCATCGCCTCATCCTCACTCTTCTGCATCTCAGTACTCAGCTGGGAAGGACAGAGACACATGCAGGAGGTCAGGGAATCTTTCAATCTGCACTGTCAATGTCCATCGTTTTCAACGCCGTTTTTCTGAGCTGTATAGACATCACTATGACGGAACACTTTAAAATGGAGTGTTTCTATGAAGCTGCTCATTTAAACCTCGTTAAGTAAACCACACATCTAAGCACCTGGGAATTGACCACTGATATTCCACTAGATAGCAGTGTAAAGACATACCTGAATATTAAATACATTAAATATATTTTAAAAAGGCAGAGCTCACGTTTAATAATTGTCTCTGCTGCAGCTGGGTACCAGAGCATATTAGAAAGGCTCCTGAGACAGGTCCCCCTGCTGATCAAAGTATTAAAGTGATATGAAGCCAAGCTGAAACTGACCTCATTCCATTTGCAAGAGGAAATAAAAAGCTAATTAAATGTGTTTTATGAGATGAAATAGATAAACGTCCTCCTCTGACTAACATTTTTATAGATCAGGAAAGAAAAAAATAGCATCACAAGGTAAATTTTTATGTTTTTTTTATGGTTACCTCTGCACTTTCTAAAAAAAACTAAAACCTAAGTTATTTGTGGGGGCATCATTTTGAATTTCTTTCTGGGTATCAGTCAATGCACCTCAATTCTGTTTCACCTTTGACTTGAACCTAAGGTTCAAGAGACCTAAGGAGCAATGACATTTACTAAGGTTCTCATAGATATTAGAACATCATGGTGTTTGTGCATGAGAAGTGTTTGATCCTGTTCTCACCCTGTTACAGAACATAATGGCAAAGGTCCATCCACATAATGCTCAAACATACTATCCTATATTGTGTTTGTTTTTATTTATACTTATATATTTTACATGTTGGTCAAAACAGATCTTGAAAAAAACAAGATTATGCCTAGTGTTTAATTTTATCCTTCCAAACTATAGAACAACTACACTTCCTGTAGTTCAAAATCCTTTACTGTCAGATATTGTAAGTAAGTATAATGCTTGTTTTCTAACATTTATTTTCTGCATTCCCTGTTATGAAATGAAAAATATTTCAAACTAGTGTTATGGAGCTATGAACCTAAGTATTGGCACCTTGTATCTGAAACAAGGATTGGTGTGTTAATAGTTTAAATATAGTTTACTCAACAATAATGTCCATCTCAGTTTTATTGATTCCTCTTAGTCCTAGCAAGTGGTAGTAAGGGTATCTACAACAATCAATCAACCATCCAACCAAGCGATCAATCAATCTGAGGTCCAGGGTGCCAGTGTTTACCTGGAACTGTGTGTGTCTGTCTGTGGCAGTACTGTATGTGCTGGTGTAAATCAATGTGCAGGTTAGTGTGGGAGTGTCACTGAATATCGCTGCCTCTGTGCTGAGGTTTCATACCACTTTCATGTTTGTTTTGTGAGCGAGCGCTCCTGCACGGACTATCAGTATGAATTGTGTAGGTACTGATCTGTTGGTGGAAGTGAGACAGGGAAACAGATTCTGTCTTTTTGCTGTGTGGGTGTGTAGGTGAGAAATTATGTATCAGTCAGCATGTCTGTTACCTTTGCATTGAACTCCTGCAGTTCCTCCATGTGTTCCAACAGCGCATTCTTGGTCTCTGCGTCCTCCAGCAGGGCCCCGACGTCAAACACATTGTCCAGGTAGGCCTGGATCTGCACCAGGAGCTTGTCACTCTCTGTGTGTTTCAACTTCTGTTAGGGGAGAGAGAGAAGGAAACACAGGGCTCAGACCTGCTGTGGTGGACAAACCTTTCAAAATTATACAAAGCACACGGAGGACATTGTGTCTGACTTCATGTTGCATTTTGTTTGAAAGGTTGTTCCTGCAACAAAAAGAATTTGACAAGAGATGATTGGACTGATTCCTGCTTTCTGCTTTTTAATTTAGTTTGGTAACTATTTTGAAAACCACTTGTGAAAGTGATAAAGCTCACAAGCTGGAATGGTCTTGTTAAGACCCACTTTGGCTAATTTAACGCCAAAATAAACAAAAGGTGCCAGTTTTGGCTTTGGAAGGTATCCTAGCAAGAAAAGAAAATGTCATGGAACGACAGTGGCTAGCCTTTAACGACAATACTGACAAACTGACAATAAGGAAAAGGTCATCTAAATCTGTATAACAAGGTGGGATTATCCAAGGGCTTGCCACAAGGGGGCGATGCTGGGGTGTTGCAAGGGATGCTCAGTAAAACTGGTGAAGTGTTTAAGAAACTTATTTTGGTGTGGTGTTTGGTGGAAAGAAGTGGGATAGGAAGGGGTTGGCTTCCTCCCGAAACATTGGTAAAAACGCCTTGAAAACCCTGGCATCCTGAAGGACTCCTATGGCCTCCTTTCATTTCACACTTTGTCTTTGCTTGCAAAATTTTATCACTGCATTAAAGCAAGATTTTGGAATTTTCTTATGATTTGCAACTTATCTAACACTTTGAAAAGACACTGTCCTTGACCAGGGCAGGGCTGTGCTGGACCCCAAATACCTTCTTCAGTGTTAGAGGGCTTCTAACTTTCTGACAATATTTTTCAATAATTCGCGGGTTTTGAAATCCCAAAGGGCCTGTTTAAACCAACACCTGCTTTATGGCAGGAGTCTCTAGCTCGTCTTTTAGCACCATGACATCTCCTAGGCCTTGCAATGTCTCAGTTGCAATACTGATGGACCTCAGTGCAGTGGATTCTGTGGATCACTTTACATTACAGTAACACTGACTTCAGACATAAAGAAATGTTGAATGGTTCTGGTAAGTGAAGATTAGAAACCTTCTACAGTGTTCTTCAAGTCCTTGTGACATGAGGAGCCGTTTCTCACCTCCAGATACTCATCCAGGCCGTGGTGGGTGAACTCATACTGTAGGTGCACCCGAAAGTTCATGTTCTCCACAGAATGGACCACAATGTTGATGAACTGCATACAGGCCACCTGGAGAGACAGGAGAGCAAGCTGTCAGACCATACTCAGGCAGTTTTAAACTGCGCACTGAACTTAAGTATAGAATGTAATTTGTAAATATTATTGAATACACTGCAAATGTTAAATTAGTAGCTCTATATAAACATGATTTTAGAAATAAAATAAGGAGTTTGGAGTTCTGAAGTTCAGATTAAGTGAGTTGCAACACGTTTCCATGTTAATGTAATATTTTCAGTAATTAATCAGTTTCTTTGCTTAACATTCACACACTACTGCAGTTTTGACAGATGACTTTGTGAAAATCCAGTTTTTAAGCACAATTTGTTTCTTACCTATTTATCAAGAATTGCTGCTGCCCATTAATTTCATACAGTATTCTTTCAATTATATACCATATAATGATTAATTTAGTCAATTTAGTCATCAGTTCAGTGCTAGGATTAACACCAAAGTCCATCTCAGACTGAAAAAAAATAAAACCCTATAGGATCTCAGCATCGTTAATTCCTAAGACTTTATTTATTTATGGGAAGTATTGATTTCTCTCCGTATGTGAGATACTTACCATGAAGTCAATGTTGCTGTCTTCATTGCGGAAGTACTCCATGAGTTTCTCAAAACGGTTCTTCTCTCCACACACCTATGGGACATGCAGGGAAACACAATGCATTAGAAAGATACAGAGTGTGCAGACTAGTGGCCATTCACCCCATCTGTGTTTATTTGTTAGAGGTAAATTATTTCGAGAATTTTATCCTCCTGTTTCTTGTAAGAAGAGAAGGTACAGTATCAACTGTGTCAACAAGGCTGAGAAGCTTGTTGAAGACTCCCACATCCCTGTGTAATGAATCATCTTCATTATCTTCTTTTTTAAGACTGAAAAGGTTTTTTAGTGTGGGAATCATCAGTATATTGATTTCTTCCTGAAAGCTTTGACATACTGTATACTGAGAAATGTGGAAATAAAAGCAATGGAAATACTGCAAAAAGAATAGGAAATTGCTGCCGTACAGAGAATTCAAGCAAGAAAAACTGTTAATCTAAAGTCTTAAAGGCTGATGATGCCAGTCGATTACAAAGTAAAACTTTTCTGAAAACTTTACAAAGTGACAAGAGCAGGAATGTTATTAAGATTGATTTTTGGATTCCTTCCAGAAATGACTAAATGGGATTCTGGGATTGTTCTGATGAACTCCTTCTCCAAGGCTTTACCTGTACTGACCACAAGATGGAAGTATTGACCAGTTTGTAATGGCCTGTCGTTTCAAATGGATTACTTTGAAAATTCAATGTGACCATGTGTTGCACAAGAAACAAGTAGTCATAGAACTGGACCACAACTTTCTTTTACAGCTCAGTTCCTTTACAAAGAATGTCCAGACTGTATTTTGCATCAAAGATGACGTGCACTTCAGATAAGCACAATATTTTGTGTAACTTCAGAGGTCAGGAACACATTGTGGTACAGTATATACAGTAAATTCTTATTCTTAAAGGTTCGCATGACTTGTTAGAAAAATATATTTGTGAATCCTTATCTTTGGCTGGAATCAAGAATAAGATTGCTTTCACAGCAACTTGAAGATCTGCTAATTTTCTCAGCCACACTCTCTCTATCCCCATCTCTCAGGAGAAATGAGGCAGAAACTTTGAGGTTTCCTAGGCCTCAGTAGTTTCGGAGTTAAGGGCATGAGTCCTGGTAGATACACACACACGCACAGACACACCATGAATAATACAGCATGACTGCCTGCCAGTTGTGCCCTGAACAATGCCCACGCGCTCTGCTCACCCCACACTGCGAAAATGCGATCTGCCCTGGCACACCCACAGCTGCCACGCGGGCTGCGCCACTCCCCCTCTTCGCTGGCTGCCTTCCAGCAGCGGGACTCACATTGCCCACATTTTTCAGGAGGGTGCCCAGGATAGATGCCAGGAGGTGTCAGTTATCCTGCACTCTTGCCCGATTCCCGGGAAACACAACTGTTTGACTGGGCTGAAATCAATACCATTTCCATTCAGTGTGTGATATGGAGGGAAAACAGCTCATTTGTGACCTTAATAACAGGCTTTTCAAGGTCAGTCCTTGATGCTGAGTTTATTTTTATCGCTCTGAGAAGCTCTGAAAGATAACTTTAATAGAAGCCACTGCCAAGACTTTATTTTTTCACAGTTTTTACAGATAAAGCCCTATAAAATATCTGAAAACTTATAAGAATCAAATATATCATAGGAACATAAATTATTTTTTCAGTGTCTTGAAAGAACTGTCAAGTACAGTACTGTCACGAGTCAAGTGTTTATCACTGCTCATTACTGTAAACACTAATGAAAAACGTGAACAGATTGATTCCCGGTTTAAAATATATAACATAGACTTGTAGAACTTAATCAGTCTTGACCAAAAGGGATAAAAGAGATAAAGGAGGGACTTGATATAAGTACTCAAGTAATGAAATAAGGACCTGGGGCTGTAAAAAGTCAAGAAGAAAAGTAGGATCAGGAATCATTTCAATTTAGGGTAGCAGGTATCTGGAGCAAGATGTCCTGTCATACTGTTAAAGTAAATTGTTGAAGAAATAACTGGATGAGACCCTCTGATCACGAAACAAAGTGGTCAGATAACTTCATGTTGTTTGTAACCTTGCTTCTTTTGTTTTGGTCTCACTCATCACAATGTGTGGTAATAGTGAAATTACAGACAATCAGATCTTGGAAACTACACGTTGCTGCATTGGTAATGTGTGAGCAACAGCAGGACATAGAGAGGATACATAAAGCAGACCCCTTGGGTGACAAATAATTCCAAAGTTTATGAAGTCTTTGAAATGAGGGGAGTATTATTTTGTTCTTCCAGGTGAAAAAGGAAAATACGTCAGGGGCCGAGATGCAAGTGATGTAGTTAGGAGTTAAAACTGTCTGTTACTCTTGGATGGTTATATTGCCAAGGTAACCCACCAATCAAAGTTACAGTGACTTATTATGTTAATGCAAGGGAATTTTAGTTTGTAAATTAAAGAGCAAAGTGAAATGTGTGTATCCCGAGTAAATGCAAGTTGTTTTAGAGTTTTTAAAAAGTCCTAGTTTCAAAAAGGAAATAGCATTAAAAATAGCTCTCCCACTTGCAGCTTGAACACCTCCCTGTCGGTCCCCATCCTGACCAAGAGCTCTTCCCACCTGCTCGTCTCTAATTTGGGTCTGGAAGCAGCCCTGCCTGGGGACAGCTGACCTCCACTGTAGGAAGGAGGAGGTGGCAGGAGGGCTCAAGATGTCAAGGCGTGCACGTGCCATTCCCCTTCGTTTTGGGAAAGCCCTCTCGTACTGAGACAGGCGTGCAGATGAACAGTTGGGGGCGGGTGCCTGAGATTGGCAGCAGCCCCAGAGTTGGCAAGGAATGAGCAGAATGTTAACCACCCCATTCCCAGCATGCCTCAGGCTCAACGCCCAACACCCAGCAGCTACTGTGCAGACACAAGAGCAATGTGAGATTACAGCGTGTGCAGCTGAGAGGCCCTGCAGGAGGTCCTGTGGGCTGGCTCGAATCGCGGTTTCCTAATCCTGTGATCACTTCTTCTCCACGCTGTGCATTGCAGTACTTTAAGTCAGCTGAACGTGAGGATTATTTGGGGAAATGTAGTGTGACTCTGGTCCCGTGAATCCGTTATGTCTTCTCATTTTCTTTCAGCTTCCTTCAGTGAACAGTTGTCTTGGTTTTGTTTAGCAAACTGTTCTCATTTCAATCCCACAGGCTAGAAATTAGAATGAGTGTTTGGTCTCAGATCTTACCTCACTGTAGTGCATTGACTCAAACACTAGATTCCAGGAATAAAATTCTGCCTCAGTGTAAAACTAAGAGGCAACAGCTAGGTAGCAAATTATGCACAATGCAGGGCTCTGTGAAAGGAGGGAACCATTTATTGGGCGGTTCAAAAAACTCCTATTAAGTGCAGGGAAAAAAGAAAATCTCCTGACCTCTTTAAAGTTGTCAAAGGCCGCGAGAATGATGTCATGTCCTCCTCGTACCAGACACACTGCTGCCAGCAGCTCCAGAACCAGGGCCTTTGTCCTGCAAAAGGGAAAACAATGGATCAAGCCATCAACCAGTCAAACAGAGGCACACAGACAGGCAAGCTGACAATGAGCCACTGCTGCACAGACACTGAAGAAACAGAGAGACAGAAAGACTGGAGATGGAGAGAAGGAAACGGAGAAGTTTACAACATAAAAAAGAAAGACATAGTGACTGCTGAGCGAGGAAGAAATAACAAAAACACCATTACGTTAAATGCAAATCATGAACACATATATATATATGAGTTATATATTTCACACACCACTGTACTGTATATAGGTCTGAAACTTTCTAATATCTATACTTTTTTGCTGTTAGAAAAGTTTGCTAACTTTTGTTAAAAACTTTTACATCATTTCCAATTCAAATGTT